>NC_056743.1:1766065160-1766438267 GCF_019279795.1 Protopterus annectens
GGCAGGATTGTGTTTTAAGGATGTGTTAAAGACCATCAAGAAAAGCAAAATCAGTTCAGACTGTGAAAGATTTCCTCCAGGTTCAACCCCCAGATTCAGTAGGAATTGGCCTTCAAAAACTGGTCCTTTCCTAATCCAGAAAAGTTTCAAGGGTAAGAACAGGCGGGCCGAGGAAGAGGCCAATACAGAGGCCCTTACAGGGGACAACAATGGCAGCCAGGAAACCAAAGAAGTGACGCAGGGGTTTCACCTGCCCAACAACCACAAACTCAATGACTTTCCTCTACTACCGCCTACCAGGGAACAACTAGAAGCTCCCTTGGGCGGGAAATTATCTCTGTTTGCAGAAAACTGGCACAGACTGACAAAGGACAAATGGATTTTGGACATTATAGACCGAGGGTACAGGTTTCATTTTCATACCTTACCAAGAAAACAAGGCATGCCAAACCTACCACAAAATCAAAGGGCAGAGGCTATCAAACAAAACAAGGCATGCCAAACCTACCAGAAAATCAAAAAGCAGAGGCTATCAAACAAATCACTCTGCTGACTCGAATGAAAGCAATAGAAAGAGTTCCACAGCAAGAACAAGAACAGGGGTTTTACTCAAGACTGTTCCTTGTTCCAAGAAAAGAATCTCAATGGAGACCAATACTGGACTTGTCCACATTAAACACCTTTCTCATAGTACCAAAGTTCAAAATGCTGACTCTACAGCAACTCCTTTATGCTGGGCAAGGAGTGCGTGGCTGATTACTCTGGACCTCAAGGAGGCATACCTGCATGTCCCTATCAGCACAGCTGCAGAAGATACCTCAGATTTCTTGCAGGGCCAGAGCATTATCAATTCTCAGCATTGCCATTTGGCTTATCTACTGCCCCAGAGTATTTACAAAATGCCTGGCTTCAGTAATTGCTCATTGCAGGCTCCAGGGTATACAAATTTACCTACCTGGACGATCGCCCCATACAAGCGGACGACAAATTGATGTTGACAAGAAACCTGGATTATGTCATACGATTACTTCCAAGCTCTGGGATACACAGTCAACTTCCAAAAGTCAAGACTGCAGCCATCCCAGCAACAATCTTCTTAGGAGCCAAACTAGACACAGCCTCTCAGATGGCTTATCTGACAGAAGACAAGCAAGAAAAGTTAACTCATTACTTCAAAGGTTTAGCAAAACTCACCCAGATGACTGCAAGGAGATTCCTACAGGCCCTGGGTTACATGGCATCCTGCATTCTACTGGTTCCATTAGCAAAACTACACATGAGAAAGCTTCAATGGTACCTAAAAAGCATTTGGTCTCAACACAGCAACAACTTGGAGACAATCATACCACTCATTCCATGCCTACAAAAGAAATTCCTATGGTGGGCCTCGGTGAACCAGGAAAACACAGGTATGTCATTCAAAAAACCACAGATAACACAGACCATGACTACAGACGCCTCAGACCTTGGATGGGGGGCGACATGGAAGGCAGGTGTATACAAGGACAATGGTCTCCAAAGGCAACACATCTGCATATAAACCAAAAGGAAATGCTGGCAGTAATGCATGCCGTCGAGGCTTTTCAACACCAACTCCAGCAAGGCCATTTAATGATACGGACAGACAACACCACTGTGATGTGGTACATAAACAAGCAGGGGGGGCACCCATTCTTACCCCCTTTGCAGACTGACAATGCAGCTTTGGGAGACATCACTGAGCCTAAACATCCAGTTACAATCCCAGTTTGTTCCAGTAAAAGACAATGTGTTGGCGGACAGCCTAAGCAGGAATTTCACAGATCCACACGAGTGGAGGTTACATCCGAAGGCCTTCAGACAACTCACTTCGACATGGGGCAAGCCGGAAGTGGACCTATTTGCCTCTCACCTCAACCATCTTCTACCAAATTTTTGCACAAGGACATACCATCCAAAAGCTTGGAAAATAGATGCCCTCTCATTCAACTGGAACTCCCTAGCAATCTATGCATTCCCACCTCTGCCACTGATGACCTCAGTATTACTAAAGATCAAAGCAGGCAAGCCCAAGGGAATCATAATAGCTCCGGATTGACCAAGACAACACTGGTACCCACTACTACGGAGCATATGTCACACCAGGAGGTGGGCCCTCCCTCAGTGGCCTCTACTTTTGACTCAACACAATTTCGAAACACTGCATCCAAACCTTCAGACACTGCAGCTAACAGCTTGGGAGATCCCATAAATAACTTCAGCTTATCTCTCTCTAAGGAAGTTCAGCGGATACTAACAGAGGCTCGAAGACCATCCACCAGAAAGGTTTACTTAGCAAAGTGGAAAAGATACAGCCATTGGAATACCAGCAAGGGCCATGATGCTTCATTGCTGAACATCCCACTTATCTTGGAATATTTGGCAGATATGTTAAAGAACGGCCTCTCATATTCTTCCATAAAGATACATGCATCTGCTATTTCAGCTAGATACAACACTGATCCTCCTGTTTTCTCTCACCCCTTACTAAGACAATTCCTCAGGGAAATCAAGAACATTAAGCCACCAAGAAAGGCCCCAGTGCCAGCCTGGGACCTAAGTTTTGTCTTAGAAAAACTGACTCTACCTCCTTTTGAGCCAGCAGCTTCAGTTGACTTGCAATTTCTATCATGGAAGACAGCTTTCCTGTTGGCAATTACCTCAGCAAGAAGGGTTTCGAGCTACAGGCCCTAATGGCAATACCACCCTTTATTATTTTCCACAGAGACAGGGTTTCATTAAGGACCAACCCTACTTTTATGCTAAAGGTGGTATCTAGGGTTTCTGTAAATCAAGCCATTCATCTGCCTGCTTTCTTCCCCAATCCTGAGAATAAGGGGGGAAAGACTTTTGCATACCTTGGACATTCACAGACAACTTCGATACTACCTGGACAGAACCAAGGCCAGTAGGAAGTCTGAACAACTTTTGTAGCTACGCCCCTGCAGTCCAGGGAAAAGCAATTTCAAAACAGACTATTTCTAAATGGATTGGACATTGCATCAGATTCTGTTATTCCTTTCATGGAAAGACTGTTCCAGCCAATGTCAGACCACATTCCACCAGAGCTACAGCCACCTCTACAGCATTTTTAAGAGGGGTGCCTACCAAGGACATTCTAGAAGCTGCTACATGGAGCTCTGTGCATACATTCTCCAAACACTACAATCTCCCTCTATATTCCAGATTCAGAGCAGGCTTTGCTTCGGCAGTCCTGCAGGGTTTGATTGCCACACCATCTCTTTCCTAGAGCATACCTCCTCCCCCAGCTAAGCTATGGTATTCTACCCACATGTTATGACTGCAGTTGCATTCTTGAAGGACATAGTACAGTTTTGTACCTACCATAAATGTAGATGTCCGATAGACATGCAACTGCAGTCGGATTTTCCCTCCTTCCATACCCCTCTATGCCTAGGGTCCACTCCTATCCCTGTTACTCTTAGCTGGGGATATCTGTTATGGTGTATTTGTTTTATTGCTCATTTATTTGTTTGGAATCCTGTTTCTGTCTTCCAATTTGATTACAGCCTTCCTTGGAGGGCACCGGGCATCTGGGGCAAGAAACACTGAAGAAAATGGCGTCAGCTGATGCTTATATACTCCAGCCGCTCTGACGGAGAGAAATGCGACATCAGCCGACGTCGGACCCAGACTTTGGAATCCGGCCGACCGAGGGCTGCCTGAGGCAGGACAACGCACATGTTATGACTGCAGTTGCATGTCTATCGGACATCTACATTTATGGTAGGTACAAAACTGTACTTTTCACAACCCCTCAACAAAACTAATTCTAAACATACTGTCACAATCCACAAAAGGAAAACAGTATAAATATTGTATAAAAATAGCTAACTAGTAAGCCACACAAAAATTGAAATTCTTAAAAAGTAGTAATTTAATAAAAAAAGGCTGCACTAACCTCTTCTCCAACCTTCCCTTATGACTGAGTTCCACAACAGAGCAGAATTCTGTAGACAGCGACACGCATTTTATAAAACAACATAGCCACCCCAAACAATTAAGCCAAGCCTTCTCTCCACATGATGCACCTAGACAATATCTGACTTTACTACTTTGTACTTAATTCATGAATAGATTGTACTGTTTAACACATTCATATAAATGCATACATTGAAATGCATGAGACATCTTAAACAGCTCAGCATTTAAACCTCTCTCTCATTCAATGAAATGAAAGTCAATACCAAGCCAGAAACCAATGCATTTATCACCTCATCAAGTTGAATATGACAATTTTCATCTCTGCTGGCACTCATTGTTTAATCCAGTATGTCCAAGATCACAAACACTTAACAGAAATACAGGGATGACTGTAGCAATTTTAAAACAATTAATATGCAGACCAATTGACTCCGGCTTCTCTTACCACAAACTGAGAATTGTGTGGCTATTTCTATATATTTAATTTTTTTAAGGAATGTACCAACATTTAAGAAACTTAATTTTCAGTGGAGATTGATATCTTCAGCAAATGATAATAAAGCTATGTATACAGTTGTAAAAGCCCTATTCATAGGCTTGTAACACTTAGAACAGATGTGAATAAAATAATTTCAATGAAAATCAGTGGGACCACAAATATCAGTTGCCCAAGAGGACCGTTAAGAAACAGAGATTGGCATTAGAAGAAACTGATTCATTTTAATGATGTGCTCCCCCTGCAAGAACCAAAACCTATAAATGTATGAGTTGGAACGCTTACAGATACTGGCATCTCAAGATGGCCTGAACACAAAAAGTACATTAAAGCATTTTGAGTGCTATACCTTTTTGTTGTAGTCATGTAGACATGTTATAGTTTGGAAATGCACTCACTAATGCACATACGGTCTAAAATACCATGCATATACATTTTGTATAAGTATTTTGCAAAAGATCCCAGCCTTCAGTGCAGACAAGACAGCACATACTCCTTCTCCACTCCCACATACTGCAGTTCCATGCAGATCACCCAAGAGTCACCAGGAAAGAAGGCCTGAGCATGTTATTCCCACTAACTCTGCTTCAATACAAGGATGTGACTTGGGCATATGTCCTAGGCTCACAGGAGTTGCAAATCGGTTCAGCTGCAAGGACATTTCCCCTTTGCCATTACCCACCCTTAGGTTCATAGGTTGGTACTAGGCTATCGGCCTTAGCCATAACAATTCCCTGGCTATTTCTTTCCACAGTATTTACTTCCCTGGATCCCTGTCTAGCAGGGCAACTGACGTGATCCCCGGGTAAATTTCCTGTCTCCCCACCCAATCATCAAGGTTCCTTTTGAAGAAGGCCAGAGGCGCTCTGCTTGACATAAGTCTTTTCACCCTTTTCAAGAAAAGCCAGGCCAGTCGTGCCAGGGAGTAAATTTATGCACACCCAACCAGTAATCCTTTTTAAAGGCAGAGTGTTTGATACACTGTTTAACTTGCACAGTTAGTTTGTTCTACAGAGGTAGATAAGCACTATGTTGTAAATCTACCATGTGCACTTATTTTTTGTAATGGATTTACGTCTATGGTTCTACTATTAGCTGCACTAATTTGTTTATGGATGTATAAGAGTTTTTGGATTACTAACTCCATTGTAACCAGCAAAGCCTCCTTGCTCCACAGTAGTAACACAAGATAACCCTGCCTCTAACTTTAACCAAAAAAAAACAGCTGTTCCCATAACATTACCACTACAGAAGACTTGGGAATCATCATACATTTGCATGTGGGTATACACACACACACACACACACACACACACACACACATGTAGAAACACATGCGCGCACACATTATTTACATATACATATATAATCCACATAGACATATAGGATATTTTTATTACTATATAAAGCAGGACAATGGGAACTGCTGTTAATAATGGCTGACTTGAATGCACATATCAGGTTATACACACACACACACACACATAATAAAAAATATATATATATATATATATATATATATATATATATATATATATATATATATATATATATATATATATATAAAATGGATCTACTTGATATGATCGACCTTTCCAAATCTCGACATTCATATGGCTGAGATGATATGATTGACATTCGAAATGTCGACCATACAAGTACAAAAAAAAAAAAAAACACAAAAAAGTTACCTTCACGCTTTTAGCAGGGGGGCTACGCCCACTCCTGCACCCCCATGGGGGACTCCACCCACCACACCCCCAGAACTTAAATATACCAACTCCAGGATCGCATTACAGTGCGGAAGATGGAAATATTTCCATTCCACACTATATGGAGATGCTGGTTCCACATGGTCAACATTTCGAATGTTGATCATATGGTCTCGGCCATATGAATGTCGACATTATGAAATGTCAACCATGTGAAGGGATATATATATACACACACACGCACACATATTTATATATATATATATATATATATATATATATATATATATATATATATATATATAAAACACAACTAAAATAAGAAAACTGCACAAGTACTAACACACTGCCAGAGTGCAGAACTTATATAAACAACTTTAACAATAGACAACTCAAACAAATGGTTATCGCTTTCATGGGTACCCCTGCCCGCTTCTTCATTTTTGTGTGTGTGTGTGTGTGTGTGTGTGTGTGTGTGTGTGTGTGTGTGTGTGTGTGTATATATATATATATATATATATATATATATATATATATATATATATATATATACGCCACAGCGGAATGGTCCGCTAATGATTGGCAGTAGATTTTTATGTGCCGAATTGCCAGCTCTGACGCACAACCTTCAACGAAGGTACACCCATTCAAGCATGTCTCCACACACAAGACGCTCTAGCTGAGAATCGAACAGGACGTCTTACTGTGAGGCGACAAAGCTACCGCAGCATGTGTGTGTGTGTATATATATATATATATATATATATATATATATATATATATATATATATATATATATGTGGGTCTACTTCGACCCACCGAAATTACACGTCTCCAAAATGTAATTTTGCAATTCCGTTTTAGCGAAAGCGCATTTATCTGAAAATGTACATTTGTGAAAATCGATTCACCGAACAGCAAATAAAAAAAAAAAATAAATAAATAATAAAAAAAAGTGACGTAACTACACTAAACACATTTATGCAGGGGGTGAAAGCACCCCTGCACCCCCATGTGGAGGGCTGTGGCCCCCACACCCCAGCTACTTACATATTCTAACTCCAAGATTGCACTACACTGGGGGAAAAGGGAATATTCCCTTATTCTCACTGTGCCACAATCTACAACAACCTCGCTTGCATTCAGTGAAGCATTTTTTTGAGAGTGCATTTTCAGATAAATGCAATTTCATGAAAACGGAGTTGCGAAATTCATTTTGGCGAAGTGTAATTTCAGTGGGTCGAAGTAGACCCATGTATGTGTGTGTGTGTGTGTGTGTGTGTGTGTGTGTGTGTGTGTGTGTGTGTGTGTGTGTGTGTGTGTGTATATATATATATATATATATATATATATATATATATATATATATATATATATATATATATATTTATAAATATATATGTACACACACACACACACACACACACACACACACATTATATATACACAGACACATCATACTTCTCAACTTCTTAGTGCCAAAAATCTGAGAAAGCCTGACAGAATGGGGGGCAAATGCCCAAAAATAGGTACATATTTTAAATATTGCTCTTATTAACTTAGAAAGTTGCTAGAATAACAGGATTTTACTTAGCATGCGTTTTTCCCAAGGATATGAAATCTTTAACCATGTGTCTACTGTAGTAAGGAAAGCTGTCTACATAGCACACTTGATTGCCAAAGGCATTACCTCAAGAGCAAAAAGTTATAAACCCCCTGTACTCAGCACTTATCCAGCCCCTACCGGAATATAATTCCCCATTTGACATGTACCGTACTAAGCACCTGCATGAGAGAGACCTCAGAGGTTTCTAATAAAGAAGATCAAGAGGCTCCAGCATGTGCCTTACACAGACAGACTAAAGTGCCTGTCACTATACTCCGTATTGCATAAACTTTATAGGGGAGACTTGTGCCTGGTCTACAGAGCAATTCAAGACCCACACCTAATGAACTTGCTGCATATTCGTAAATCAAATGGGACTAGGGCTAACCATTCCAGGGACCTAAATTTGACCTCTGACTTAAATAGGACATGTTGGAGGTACAGATTTATCTCCCAGTGACTGCCGCATCTTTGGAACAGGCTGTCAGTTCATGTGAAACAGAGCAGCTCTGTGACACTGTTCCAGAGGAACATTGACAAGTAGATGGGGCACCATAAATTCTTACCAGCGATAGCACCCACAGCCCTCCTGGACATAGGCAGTCATCACTAAATGTAATCTGGGTATTGACTAGTATTTCTATGGTATTACATTGGGATGAATTGGCTTGGTTTAAAACTACCTCCGGATTGACAGCCTAGTAATCCCCTATGATAAGGCTGTCCGTAGTACACACACTCTGCACCAATCACACACACAATTCAAAGTAGACACATAGACCCACATATGCAGAGGCATTTAAATGTAACCTGTCTATACCCCTAAGACCTCTCAGGAAGAGTACAGAAAACAAACTCCCTCAGCAGCCCTGAATGCACTCTTTCAAAACAACACCCACATCAACCCTTACAACTACATTTTACGGAGCCTCTACTTCTAACCCCATAAGGCAAGCCACCATAGAATCCAAAATTCTAGTCATTGGAGACCCCTTTGTGAGATACACTGATGTCCCACTCACTGTGCTGAGTAAGGAGAAAGTCAGTGTCAGTTTCTTATCAGGGGCCAGGATCCACCATGTAACAAATGTACTCCGATCAGTGGACCACAAGTATGTGTATGACTCATAGTCCACATGGGTGTAAATGACCTGAGATGTACCTCCCTAGACTATATGAAGAGGGACATCATGGAGCTCTCGGAACATCTGTTTCAATCTGGTATGAGCCTAGCATTAAGCAGCATTTTACCTTCTCCAAGGATGATGCCACAATATGAAGAAAAGATGACTGACTTTAATAATTGTCTTAGCTGCTATTATTATTATAAGGGGATTCAGTATTTGTCACCATTGAAGGAGCTGGTTAACAGACCATGCTGCTTTTCCTGGGATGGTTTGCACCTCTCCCGTCTAGGCTTTCAAATATTAGCTAAAAATTGTTGTCCTCGCATAGTGCCTTTTTTTTAGGTATTGCCAAAATGAACATACTTGTGAAATAGAAAATCAAAACCAAGAAAATGTAAATGTCTTGGTGCTCAATGCTAGGAGTCTAAACAAAAACCTCACTCCCTAGAAGCTCTCTTTACCCTAGAGAATGCTGACATCTGTGCAGTCACTGAAATATAGTTTAAAGCTGTGTAGAGCGCACCGACAGTGCAAAGTTATAATGCCTTCTACACATTTAGACCAGAGACTACACAAACAGGGACTAAAGGTGGAGATGTCTTGATTTACATCAAAAATAAATACACCTCAAGGCTTAGAACTTCTCCACATTCAAATCACTATAGGCAAAACCCAATGCCACTTTCTCTAAGAGCAAGGAAACCGTTACCGTATATATAAACTTACTGGAAACGCTCACCTTCCACATTAATATGATAAGAATGGGCAAATTTAATTACCCCACTATTAACTGGGGATCGTATGCAACCAGATTGTCAATTCACACACACACACACACACACATATATATATATATATATATATATATATATATATATATATATATATATATATATGCACACACATAATTATGTGTGTATTATATATATATATATATATATATCTGTATATAATGTGTGTGTGTGTGTGTGTGTGTGTGTGTGTGTGTGTTGGGGAACTTTTTCTTGCCTCAGTCCGATGTCAGAAAAAGTTAACAATTGCATTTCTTGTGGGAAGCAAATACTTCATAAGGACTTTCATTCTTTTTGTATACCTTGCCTAGGCCCAGACCACGACGTCACTAGTTGTCGGTTTTGTGCTAGGTTCAATAAGCGAACTATAAAGCATCGCTTTGATTTCGCACGACACTACTTCGGTAGAAAATTTAATTACACTATGCCATCAGAGCAACCGACTACCGGCGTGCATAAAAAATGCAAGGATAGGGACAGGCAGCCTAGATCCAAGCCAGACTCCGAGGCCTCGGCTGGCCCGGTTGCCAGGTCTCTGGTTTTCAGTGAGGTGCCTACGCAGCCCCTGGCTACCGCTGAATTGGATCCCCCAGCAGAGATTTCTAGGCCGACGCAGCCTTTTTTCCTTAGGCCCTACCTACGACATCGCAGTAGGGGAAGCCGGTGCTGCAGAAACACCTTCGGTTTCTGAAGGTGTCTTCAGACCGACTACCCTCACCATAAAATCTTATGCTAAGCTTAAGACTCCTCTAAAGCCAAAAAAGCCTACACTTCAGTCTCCAGGTCAAGGCCCTATGCCTAAGAAACAGATGCTTAAAATGGCTGAAGATATGATTTCTTTGATCAGGGGTTCCCAACCCCCCCCCCCCCGACAAAAGGCCTAGACAAGAGGAGGATTATGCCTCCCCTGATCAGGTGTCTGTTTCCTCAGGCTCCTTTGAGGAACAGGATTACTCCTTTCCCCCTTATGAAGATTCTGATGCTGAAGACTCAATTCCCTCAGCTTCTTCCCCTGAAGACTACTCCTTTGAGGAAACCTTACACACCATGAGGGGAACATTTCCACTGGAAAGGTCAGGACTACTCTGACTCAAAGAAGAGGCTCCGGGAGATGTCCTTCAAGGATGCATCTGCAGTCCTTACATATGGGTTGTCCTGCCTCAGGCAATTCTTCGGTCGGCCGGATTCCAAAGTCTGGGTCCGGCTGATGTCGCCCTCTCCCGGCGTCAGAGCGCCTGGGGTATAAAAGCGTCAGCCGACGCCATCTTCCTCAGTCTTTCTTGCCGCGTGGTGCCCGAAGCAGAAGCAATTCGCAAGTGCCGGTCGGCCAGCTCCTGTAACTTCAGCTACCGAAGACTTCAAAAGCTAAGTACCCCGTTGGGGACTCTTTCTTGCCTCAGCCGATGTCAGATCAAATGCTTAAAGTTAATAATTGCTTAACTTGTGGGAAACAAATACCTCATAAGGATTTCCATTCTTACTACCTCCCCTGCCTAGGCCCAGACCACGACGTCTCGGCCTGTACAGCCTGTGCCTCCTTCAACCAACGCACTCTTAGGCGTCGGGCGGAGTTTGCAGAGGAATTTTTGGGGGCTAGTTACTGTTACAATATGCCGTCGGAAATTCCGACTTCTCATTTAACCAAAAAACGGAAGGACAAGGACCGACACACGCGGACCGTGGTTTCGGCTGAAACCACGCCTAGGCCTACCGCGAGTGTCTCGGTCTCGGCTGAAACAGAGTCCTTGGTACTTCCGACCGTCGAAACCGCACAACCGACAACCTCAGTCCCGGAGGCCTCTTTTGAGTCGGTTATAGAATTTCCCTCAAACCGGTGTTCCGGAAACATCCAACACCATTTCCCTAGACAAAACTACGCCAGCACGTGGAGCAGCCAGGCCTCCTGCATCCATGTCCATAAAGGCATTCACAAGGGCTAAAGCTGCTAAACAGCCAAAATCTCTGCCTCCCAAGGCTATTCCTCAGGGATCCACTACAGGTTCACAGATTTTAAGTTTAGCTGAGGACCTTATTTCCTTAATTAGTGGCTCTCGGCCACATCCGGACAGGGGCTCTCATCCTCCTCTAGACAAAAGGCTCAGGGTTGAGCCCACTGATCCCCAGTCCTCTGAGGCCTCAGATGGCTCTGCTTTTTCAGACTACCAGGAGGAGGCCTTTACGGCCTAGGAGGATTCTGATGCAGAGGAATCTATTCCCTCTGCCTCCCCTCCTGAAAAGCTGTCCTTCGGGGAGACCCTTCACTCCATGAGAGAGCATTTCAAATGGCAGGGCCAGGACTTCTCTGATTCCAGGAAGAGATTAAGGACTTTATTGCATTTACCTCAGCATAGACCTTTGGCTATTCCTCCTGTTTTGAATGTCATTGATGATGTGTACTCTGAGTCTAGCATTTCCCCTGACTCCCTTCCTCCGGCTCCTGTCAAACCCGATAGGTACTACAGGGTCCCGGACTTGCATCATTTCCTTTACAAGGCCCACTCTGCTGACCCTGAAACTATTTCCCAGGGCCCTAAAGGGGTTGCATCTGCCACTACAAAAAATCCACTCCCCTCTAAAAGGGAGTCCAGGGCTTTAGAGAGATGGGGTAAAAAAGTGTATACTTCTTCCACTCTTTCTATGAGGGCATTAAATTGTCAATTCCATATGATACAGTACCAAGAGTATTTGTTAGATGAATTGCATAAAAAAACTGTCTTCACCAGAACCCCTAGATCGCAAGTCACTTCAGGATCTGGTACATAACTCCCAACAGGTTAGCAACCATTTCTTGCAGTGTGGTTATGATGCATTGGAAGCTTCATGTAGGTCAGCAGTGACAGGTGCAGTCATACGTAGGCATGCTTGGCTGAAGGAACAAACTCTGCCAGATCATGTTGAAGCAAAGCTTCTGGATGCGCCACTGGAAAAGCAAAAGTTATTTGGCTCCACTGCTCAGGAGGTCTTAAAGAAATTTGAGGAAAAGGCTAAATCTGTACAAACAGTCAAAGATTTTCTCCAGGTCCAACCACCAAGATTCAGCAGAAATTGGCCCTCTAAGAATTGGTCCTTTCCAGACACAGAGAGATTTCAAAGAGGCAAGAACAGGCGTGCCAGAGGTAGAGGGCAAGCTAGAGGCTCCTACAGAGGACGCCAATGGCAGCCTCCTAACCAGAGAGGTAGTGCAGGACCTACAACTGCTGCACAAGGACATACTCAATGACTTTACCTTGACCCCGCCAACCAGGGCTCAATTGGAAGCACCTTTGGGCGGAAAGCTATCTTTATTCTCAAAAAACTGGCACAGTATTACAAGGGACAAATGGACACTGCAAATAATAGACAAAGGATACAGGTTCCATTTTCATACATTACCAAAAAGAAAAGGCATGCCAAACCTGCCACCGAATCAAAGGGCAGAGGCTTTAAAACAAATTTCCAACCTATTGCAAATGAAAGCTATAGAAAAGGTTCCTCTCACAGAACAAGGCCAAGGATTTTATTCCAGACTATTCCTTGTCCCAAGAAAAGAAAAACAATGGAGGCCTATTCTCGACTTGCCCGCACTGAATACTTATCTCATTGTGCCAAAATTCAAAATGCTGATCCTACAGCAACTCCTTCCCATGCTGGGCAAGGGGTCTTGGCTGGTAACTCTAGACCTCAAGGAGGCATACCTGCATGTCCCTATCAGACAAAGTTGTAGAAGACACCTCAGATTTCTTGCAGGTTCAGAGCATTATCAATTCTCAGCATTGCCCTATGGCTTATCTACTGCGCCCAGAGTATTCATGAAATGCCTGGCATCAGTAATTGCACACTGCAGACTTCAGGGGATTCAAATATACCCATATCTGGACGACTGCCTTATACAAGCGGACAGCCAACAAACTTTGGTAAAACACTTGAATTATGCCATCCGCCTACTTCAGGCTTTGGGATATACAGTCAACATTCACAAATCAAGACTTGTTCCATCCCAAAGGATAATTTTTCTGGGTGTGAAACTAGATACAACCACCCAAATGGCTTTTCTCACAGAAGAAAAACAAAGACAACTACTGGATTATTTCGAAAATCTGACAAAACAAACTCAGCTGACTGCAAGGAAAGTCCTGCAGGCCCTGCGTTACATGGCATCTTGCATTCTTCTGATTCCACAAACAAGGCTACATACGAGGAAACTACAATGGTACCTAAGGAGTTTATGGTGTCAGCACAGTCACAGCCTAGAAGCTTTGATACCACTCATTCCATGCCTTCAAAAGGAATTTCTGTGGTGGGCTCAAGCAAGCCAGTCAAACAGGGGTCTGCCCTTCAGCAAACCAATAATCAGCCAAACCATTACAATGGACGCTTCAGACCATGGATGGGGAGCACACATGGAGGGCAAATGCATTCAAGGACTAGGGTCACAGAAAGAATTGCGCATGCACATAAACCAAATGGAAATGCTGGCGGCCATACATGCAATCGAGGCCTTCAAACATTTTCTGCATCAAGGACACCTGCTAATAAGGACAGACAATACCACAGTTATGTGGTACATAAACAAGCAAGGAGGTACCCATTCCTACCCTCTTTGCAGGCTGGCAATGAATCTTTGGGAACTTTCCCTAAAAATCAATATAGAGCTGCAATCCCAGTTTGTGCCAGGAAAAGACAATATACTGGCGGACAGCCTAAGCAGAAATATCATGGATCCACACGAATGGATGCTGCACCCAGACATCTTCCTTCAGATAACACAATCCTGGGGGAGGCCGGACATAGATCTTTTTGCCTCCCACCACAACCATCAGCTGAAGAAATTCTGCTCAAGGACATACCACCCACAAGCATGGAAAGTGGACGCCCTCTCTTTCAGCTGGAATACTCTAACAGTGTATGCATTCCCACCTCTTCCATTAATGACCAAGGTCTTACTGAAGATCAGGACAGAGCAGCCCAAAGTGATTCTGATAGCTCCGGACTGGCCCAGACAGCACTGGTACCCACTGTTAAGGAGCATGTCACGCACAAAACCGTGGCCTCTACCACAATGGCCAGTTCTGACACAACACAATTACAAAACTCTGCACTCCAGCCTGAAAACCTTGCAGCTGACAGCCTGGAGAATACCTTGACTCCTCACCAGGATAAGCTATCCAAGACAGTGAAGGACATCATCATGGAAGCTCGCCGACCTTCCACAAGAAAGGCATATTCAGCAAAATGGAAAAGATTTCACACTTGGTGCACCACAAAGGGCCTAGATGTGACTGATGAACTTGGCACATATCCTGAAATACTTGGCAGAAATGCTCCACAAAGGCCTTTCTTACTGTTCCATAAAAATTCATGCTTCAGCAATTTCAGCAGAATACAATACTGATCCACCTGTCTTCTCTCATCCTCTCCTAAGGCAGTTTCTAAGGGGAATTAAAAACATCAATCCTCCAAGGAAACCACCAGTGCCTACATGTGACCTTAACTTCATGTTGGAAAAATTAACTCTACCTCCCTTTGAACCAGCAGCATCTTCAGAACTACAGTTCCTGTCTTTGAAGACTGCCTTCCTTCTGGCCATAACCTCAGCAAGAAGAGTATCTGAGTTGCAGGCCCTCATGGCAGTACAACCATTTCTTATTTTTCATCAGGACAGTCTCTCACTGAGAACCAATCCTTCATTCATGCCAAAGGTGGTATCCAGGGTCTCACTGAGCCAAGCTATTCACCTGCCTACCTTCTTTCCAAATCCACAAAACAAAGGGGAGAAACTTCTGCATACCCTGGACATTCACAGACAGTTGCGCTGCTACTTGGACAGAACTAAGACTTGCAGAAAAACTGACCAGCTATTTGTAGCATATGCTGCTGGTGTACAAGGAAAAGCAATTTCCAAACAGACGATTGCAAAATGGATAGGGAATTGCATTTGATTCTGTTACTCTTTTCATGGCAAAACTGTGCCAGCTAACATTAGACCTCATTCCACCAGAGCCACAGCCACCAACACAGCCTTCTTAAGAGGGATGGCTACCAAGGACATTTTAGAAGCTGCTACATGGAGCTCCATGCATACATTTTCCAAGCATTACAACTTACCCTTATATTCCAGATCCAGAGCAGGCTTTGCTACGGCAGTCCTGCAGGGCATTTTAGCTACACCATCCCTTTTTTAGATCCTACCACCCCCAGCTTGGCTATGGTATTCTACCCATATGTAAGGACTGCAGATGCATCCTTGAAGGACATAGTACAGTTTTGTACCTACCATAAATGTAGATGTCCGATAGGTATGCATCTGCAGTCAGGTTTACCCTCCCTCCTTCCCCCCTGTGGTATTTCCTGGGTACTTATCCCTCTTATAGCTAGTTGGGGTTATTTATTATGGTGTATTTGTTTTATATTACGGTGCATGTTTGAAATTTTTTGCATCTCTCCAAATTTAGCCTTCCTTAGAGGGCACCTGGCATCTGGGGCAAGAAAAACTGAGGAAGATGGCGTCGGCTGACGCTTTTATACCCCAGGCTCTGGCGTCGGGAGGCGACATCAGCCGACGCCGGACCCAGACTTTGGAATCCGGCCAACCGAAGGGCTGCCTGAGGCAGGACAACCCATATGTAAGGACTACAGATGCATACCTATCGGACATCTACATTTATGGTAGGTACAAAACTGTACTTTTCTTTTACTTCCCCAGCACAGACCTCTTGCTATCCCCCCAGTTTTGGACATAGTAGATGATGTTTTCTTAGAATCTAGTTTAAAAATTCTGCAGGCCCTGGGCTTCATGGCATCTTGCATACTGCTAATACCATTTGCAAAACTGCATATGAGGAAATTACAATGGTACCTGAAAAGCGTATGGATTCAACACAGCCACAGCTTGGAAACAATGATAACTCTCATTCCCTGCCTTCAACAGGAGTTTCTATGGTGGTCAAAGGCTTGTCACCTCAACAAGGGTCAGCCTTTCACCCTACCCCCAGCCAGGCAAACTATGACAACAGATGCATCGGACTTTGCCTGGGGGGCACACATGGCAGGACGGTGCGTTCAAGGCTTATGGAAAGCAGATCAAAGGAATCTGCACATCAATCAAAAAGAAATGCTAGCTGTACAAAATGCTCTGACAGTCTTCAAGGACCTCTTGCATCCAGGACAGCTTATAAGGACAGACAACACCACAGTAATGTGGTACATAAACAAACAAGGGGGCACACACTCCTACCCTCTATGCAGGCAAGCAGTGACCTTGTGGAACACAGCACTGGCTTACCAAGTTCAATTACAAGCTCAATTCCTGCCAGGAAAAAAGAACATATTGGCAGACGACCTAAGCAGAAACATCATGGATCCCCACGAATGGAAACTGGATCCACAAGTATTCGCAATGATAACTCAAGAGTGGGGGCTCCCAGACATAGACCTGTTTGCCAGCCCACAAAACTTTCAGCTAACAAAGTTTTGCACAAGGACTTTTCACCATCAAGTTTGGAAAGTGGACGCACTCTCATTCAGTTGGAAAATGCTAACAGTATATGCCTTTCCTCCACTACCCCTTCTTACAAAGGTGCTACTGAAAGTCAGGATGGAGAGACCCCAAATGATACTCATTGCTCCAGACTGGCCACGCCAGCACTGGTACCCCCTATTAAGGAATATGGCCCAGGGCCCACCATGGATTCTACCACAAATTACCCACCTGCTCACACAGCAAGACAATAAGATTCTACACAGCCAGCTCAAAACCTTAAACTTGGCTGCATGGCAAATCACCTAGGCAACCAGCCAGCTCCTCTCTCACAAGCTGTTATGGAAGTTATTCTGGAGGCCAGGAGGTCCAGCACCAGGAAAGCCTACTCAGACAGACAAATGGAAAAGGTTTTACACCTGGAACCAAGCTAAAGGCCAAAATACCCTTCAGCTTGACATTCCTCAGATTCTGCAATATCTAACGGAGATGTTACACAAAGGGCTTTCTTTTTCATCTATTAAAATCCACGCCTCAGCCATTTCTGCTCACTACAACACGGATCCTCCCTTATTTTCACATCCACTCTTAAGGCAGTTTCTCAGAGGGGCCAAGAACATTAGGCCTTCCAGGAGAGCACCAACACCTACTTGGGACCTCAATTTTTTTCTGGAAAAACTCACGCTACCTCCTTTTGAACCAGCTTTCTCAGCTGATTTAAAGTTTATATCATGGAAGACTGCCCTGCTGCTAGCAATCACTTCAGCTAGAAGAGTTTCAGAGCTTCAGGCACTAATGGCAGTAGAGCCTTTCCTCATTTTTCATCAAGACAGGGTTTCTCTACGAACTAACCCCTCCTTTATGCCTAAGGGTGGTATCCAGTGTAGCCCTAAATCAAACCATCCATTTACCCACCTTCTTTCCAAATCCACAGAACAAAGGAGAAAGACTCCTGCATTCCTTGGACATTCACAGACAGCTACGTTACTACTTTGATAAAACTAAGGATGTTAAGTTGTCAATCTCAAAAAGAAAAAATAAGCCAGCAGCAAGTAGACTGAATTCAAACAAAAAGTAGTTTAATAAAAACTACTCAAATAGCATTATGGCATCCTAACACAAACCGGTTTCGGCCACGGTTGTAAACCTAGCCTTCTTCAGTGTACAGCAAGGAGGCTTGTCAAAATTGCTGTATTTAAACAAGTAGAGCCATACTGATTGGTTAAAAAGTTTTTGAACATTTGCTGATAAATAATCAGCATAAATAATGAAAATTAATACATTCAAAATACGTTAAGGACCAGAATAACATTCAGTAATACTGAAGCTAACTGTATCTATATATATATTTTTATACATGTATATGTATACTGTTGTATATATCTAAATATAGAAACACCAAATATACATAATTCAATATACAACAAAGATGTATCCTATATGCAAGTCTTTGTTTATAAACATTCATTTAACCCTGGATTGAATAATGCACCCAATTTGGTTATCCATTTCTTTTCTTTTAAATCAAGTTTATTATGCCAACCGCTCTTATTGGTTCTATCACCAATAATTTTATCAATAATGGTGAAATGAAATTGTGCAGTACCATGGGTAAGAGTATGTTTGTATAGTGCGTTGGTTATTTTCTTGCATCTGATGTCACTGAGATGCTCCGAGACACGTAGTTTGACTGGTCGTGACGTCTGCCCAACATAAAATGAGTGGCAGGTGCAACAAGCCAAATAGATAGCCCAATCCGTGTTACAATTGGCAAAAAATGTAATGTCAAAAACTGTGTTGGTATTCCTGCTAGTAAACTCCTTGATTTTCAACATGTGCTTACAATTGACACAGTGGCCACATGGAAAGGAACCTATAAGCTTGTCCCCCAAGATAGTGGTTTGATACACCTATGTAAAATGGATTCATAATGGTGTTTGTAATGATTGAAATGACCAGCCAAATTCTTGCCTTTTCGAAAAGAGAATAGGCATTTGTCAGGAATAATGTTTTAGTTCTAACATGCCTCCAGTATATTCCAGTTGTCCTGATGATCTTAATGAAGTTGTTAGTGTTTCTACCAAATGTGGTGGTAAATCTTAATTTGTTAGACTTGATGGGCTTCTTTTGATATGTTAATAGATTAGGTCTATGTAGACCAGATGCATAATTCTGAGCCATAGTCACATATCCTGAATTGTAGCCCCTCTCAATGAATCTATTATGCAAATCCTGAGCATGATTGACAAAAGTATTATTATCAGAACAATTACGCCTTATCCTGATAAATTGTGATTTAGGGATGATGTTCTTCGTCTTCCCTTGCTGCAGTCCTGACAATTGGGTATAGTCCGCGTCCCAGTCGGCCCGAATACCAGAGTATAAGGCTGACGTCGGTCATGGCGCCTTAGACTGACGTCAGTACGTCAGGGTACTAATGCGCATGACCGACGCCATTTCCTCAGAGTTTTTTGCCGCATGGTCCGATGCAGAAGCAATTTTGCGAGTGCAGGTTGGCGTTCTGAGATTTTCGAGCGGAGTTTCAGACCGAATACAGAGTTGGCTAAGTACCCGTTGGAACATTTTGGTTTTTCTTGCCTCAGTATTTAACGGATGTCAGAAAAAGTGAATAACTGTATTTCTTGTGGGAAGCAGATGCATAGGGATTATCATACTTTGTGTATACCTTGTTTAGGGCCTGAGCACGACGTTGTTGGTTGCCGCTCTTGTGCTAGATTTAACAAGCGCACTATTAAGAGGAGGCTTGATTGTGCTAGGTTAGTGTTTGGGAAGCGTTGCAATTATACTATGCCGTCGGATACTCCGGCCTGCTTCATCTAAAAGCGCAAGGACAAAACAGTGAAGTCTAGGGGTGAGGAACCGGCAGTCCCGGACGTCGGTCCTTTAGAAGGCTCACGGCACCGAGCCGTTTTGCCACGCGTCTCTATGGGGTGTCAGCGAGATGCGTTACTGTTACAGGATGTGCCTCTCAGGAGGTAGGCCAGGCTGAGGGGCTTCTCAGGTAACTGTTCTTCCCTCTCTTCCCAAGGTAGTTAGGGCCTCTCCTTCTGTTGCCAAAGCTTCTTTTAGAGGAAGGCCAAGTTCAGCTTCTGTAGGGGCTTCTCCTAGCATTTCGGGTTCTGTGCCTAAGAAACATATACTTAAAATGCCACAACACTTGATTACTCTGATTAGAGGTTCTATGCCCCACCTGATAAGAGGCCTAGGGTGGAACCGGAGTGTGATAGTTTTGAACAGTGTTCACAGGCTTGAGCGTCTTCTGTGGAAGACTTGCAAGAGTTTCCTACTTATTCTGATTCTGATGTGGATGATTCCACTCCTTCAGCTTCTCCTCCTGAGGATTTTTCATTTTCAGAGACTCTTCACTCCATGAGGGAGCACTTTAAATGGGAAGGCCAAGATTACTCTGACTCCAGAAAAGGCTTAGGGAATTCTTGTTTTGCCCCAGCATAGGCCCTTAGCTATTCCTCCTGTGTTGAATGTGGTGGAGGATGTTTTCAGAGGCTTCTCTGAACCCTGATTCCTTGCCTCCTGCTCCTGTTAAGCCTGATAGGTATTATAGGGTGCCAAGCTCATAAGTATTTGTTTAAGAGTCCCAGGGGACCCAGAAACTGTTTCTCAGGGGCCTAAAGGTGTTAAAGCTTCTGTGGTTAAAAATCCTGTACCCTCTGATAAAGAGGCAAGGGCTTTGGATAGGTGGGGTAAGAAAGTATATACTTCTTCCACTCTAGCCATGAGGCGTTGAATTGTCAATTTCATATGCTGAAATATCAGAATTATCTCCTTTCACAATTGAAATCTAAGGTGGATGCTTTGGCGGAAGGTATTGAGTGTAAAGAATTGCTGGATTTGGTTCATGTGTCTGAACAAGTGGGTAAGCATTCTTTGCAGTGTGGTTTTGATGCTGTTCAGGCCTCCTCGAGGGTGGCTGCTACTAGCTCTGTTCTTCAGACATGCATGGTTGAAGGATCAGAATTTAGCTGAGCATGTTAAGACCAGGATTTTGGATGCTCCTTTACAGTCTGATGTGTTGTTTGGACCGCCTGTGGAAGCAGTTTTAAAGAAAATGGAGGACAAAGCTAAGTCTATGCAGACTGTTAAAGATTTTTGCAGGTGCAGCCTCAAGTTTAGTAGAAATTGGCCTGCTAAGGGGTGGACATATCCTGCTTATGGTTCCCAGTCTAGGGGTAGGTCTAGGCGGTAGGGGCAGGGCTCAAGGTTTGTTTAGGCCTAGATCAGACAGTTCACCTGCTCAGACTTCTGGTGAGGGCAGGGTCAGTCCTTTCGTAAGCAGAACCAATGACCTGCCTTTTCAGCTGCCAGTGGACTCTCGTCTGGCAGCTCCTTTGGGAGGAAGATTGTCTCTTTTCAAAGAAAATTGGGATTTAATCACTCAAGACAGATGGGTGCTGGATATCATTCATCACGGGTACAGATTTTATTTCCACACAATGCCCCTTTCAAAGGCATGCCAGATGTTCCTCCTCCACAAAGAAAAGAGGCTCACAAGCAAGTTTCTCAGTTACTCCAGATAGGGGCTATTCAGCCAGTCCCTGTGTCAGAAAGGGGCTTCGGATTTTATTCTCGCCTGTTCCTAGTACCAAAGAAGGGGAACACGTGGAGACCAATTTTGGATTTATCTATCCTCAGCACTTATCTGGACATTCCCAAGTTCAAGATGTTGACGTTACAGCAACTGTTACCTCTGCTGGGCAAGGATCACTGGATGGTAACTTTGGATCTCAAGGAAGCTTACCTTCATGTGCCCATAAGGCTAAGTTGCAGAAAGTATCTGCGGTTTCGAACTGGAGATTTTCATTATCAGTTCTCTGCATTGCCCTTTGGCTTATCTACTACGCCCAGAGTATTCACAAAGGTTCTGGCTCCAGTGATAGCTTACTTCAGGCTTCAAGGCATTCAAATTTATCCTTACTTGGACGACTGCCTGATTCTGGCTCAAGAAAAGGAACACCTTCTACAGCATCTGGAATATGTCATAGCAGTGCTAAGATGCCTAGGGTATTCTGTGAGCGAAATAAAGTCCAGTCTAGTACCCTCTCAAGACATGTGCTTTCTGGGTGTGAGACTGAATACAGCAGCCCAGATGGCCTTTTTAACCCCGGACAAACAAAAGAGTCTGTCACTTTACTTCCATCAACTATCTCATCAGTCCGTGCTGACTGCAAGGACAGTCCTTCAAGCATTAGGGTTCATGGCATCTTGTATTCTGGTGCTTCCCAATGCCAAACTGCATATGAGGAAGCTGCAATGGTATCTCAAAATGTATGGACACAGCACTGCCAAGATTTGGACACTGTCATTCACATAATACCTTGCCTTCAAAAGGAATTCTTGTGGTGGGCTCAGGAATGTCACCTAAACAAGGGACTCTCTGTGACCGGCCAGAGGAGAGTCAGATTTTAACGACAGATGCCTGGGACACTGCTTGGGAGCTCATCTAAATGGAAAGTGGATACAAGACAAGTGGCCTGCCAGACTACAGCATCTACATATCAACATGAAGGAGATGTTAGCAGTCCAGTTTGCATTGATGGCGTTCAAGGAGTTACTTCTTCCAGGGCAGGTGTTGATTCTGACAGACAACACAACTGTCATGTGGTACATCAACAAGCAAGGGAACACATTCTTATCCTCTATGCAGGCAAGCAATGATTTTATGGGAGACTGCGTTAAGCCTGCAACTGACTGTTCAGGTAAGCTTTCTGGCAGGAGCAGAGAACTCCCTAGCAGATGTATTAAGCAGACAAATCATGGATCCCCACGGTGGAAACTGGATCTTCATGTATTTCAGAAATTGACAGTGTCATGGGGAACTCAGACATAGATCTGTTCGCTTCTCCACTAAACCACCAGCTGCCAAAGTATTGCACAAAGGGGTTTCATCACACAGCTTGGAAAGTGGATGCTCTGTCTTTCAGTTGGAAAAACCTTCATGTCTATGCCTTTCCACCTCTACCTCTTCTTCCAAAGGTATTACTAAAGGTCAGACAGGACAGGCCAAGGATGATTTTGATAGCTCCAGATTGGCCTCGGCAACACTGGTACCCACTTCTAAGGAGTCTTGTAAAGAAGCCTCCATGGCCTTTACCTCTGATTCCTCATCTGTTATCTCAGAAGGACGGTCATCTGCTCAATGTCAAGCTTCAATCTCTTCATCTCACAGCTTGGCATATTCTGTGTTGAAGCATGGTAGGTCTCAGCTTCCTCAACAAGTTTTAAATGTGATTATGGAAGCTAGAAGGCCTAGTACTAGGAGAGTGTACGAAAAATGGAAGAGATTTTTATTTTGGAGTACAGCAAAGAATTTGGAGATTTCAGAGCCTAATTTGAGTGTGGCTCTTCAATATCTTACTGAATTATTGGACAAAGGTTTGTCTTTCTCTTCCATAAAGATTCATGCTGCAGCAATTTCAGCTCACTATGATTGTGACCCACCTTTGTTTTCGCATCCTTTGTTCAAGCAGTTTCTTAGAGGGCAAAGAATATAAGACCCCCGTAGAGCTCCTACTCCTGCTTGGGATCTCAATTTTGTGTTGGAAAAACTTACTCTACAACCTTTTGAGCCTGCAGCTACTGCTGAATTGAAATATTTGTCATGGAAGACTGCTTTTCTGTTGGCTGTTACTTCTGCAAGAAGGGTGTCTGAGTTGCAGGCCCTTATGGCAGTAGAGCCCTTTTTGATTTTCCATAAGGACAGGGTATCATTACGCACTAATCCTTCCTTTATGCCTAAGCTGGTTCCTAGTGTGGCTTTAAACCAAACTATTCATTTGCCTACGTTTTTGCAGATCCTCAAAATAAAGGGGAAAAGATTTTGCACACTTTAGATGTACACAGGCAATTGCGTTATTATTTGAGCAGGACTAAAGATTTTAGGCAGTCTCAGCAGTTACTTGTTTCTTTTGCTTTAAGTTCACAGGGCAAGCCTGTGTCAAAACAAACTATTTCTAGGTGGATTGGCTTTTGCATTGCATTTTGTTATTCCCATCATGGCAAAGAGGTTCCAGCTGGGATTAGGCCTCATTCCACTAGGGCTACTGCCACTTCAACAGCATTTCTAAGGGGTGGCAACTAAGGATATTCTGGGCGGCTACTTGGAGTTCAGTGCATACTTTCTCTAGGCATTATCACCTGCCTATATACTCTAAGACTAGAGCTGGTTTTGCCACAGCTGTTTTACAAGGCATGTTGTCAGCTCCTGCTACTTTATAATTTGCCAGCCTCCCTTACCTCTGCTTTGGGATTCTACCCATCAGGACTGCAGCAAGGGAAGGCGAAGAACATAGTACAGTTTTGTACCTACCATAAATGTAGATGTTCGAGGATTCCTTGCTGCAGTCCAATTTACCCTCCTCCTTCCCCTCTGTGTTTCAGGGTGGTTGTGTAGGTGAGTTTACATGCTTATATTTTTTGTATATATTACTGTATATATTGTACATGTTTTTTTGGTGCAGGTTGTTTTGGGACTTGTCTTTTTGGGTCTTCTGACATCTGGGGCAAGAAAAGACTGAGGAAATGGCGTCGGTCATGCGCATTAGTACCCTGACGTACTGACGTCAGTCTAAGGCGCCATGACCGACGTCAGCCTTATACTCTGGTATTCGGGCCGACTGGGACGCGGACTATACCCAATTGTCAGGACTGCAGCAAGGGAATCCTCGAACATCTACATTTATGGTAGGTACAAAACTGTACTTTCTTTGCGATGTGTTTTGGATGAAAGCTGGATGCGTGGAGAATCGTATTATACTGAGGGAATTTTCTATGAGTTTCAGTTGTTAAGGTGTTATCATTGTTTCTAGTTACCAAAACATCCAAAAATGTAATTGATTTTTGGTCATAGGTAATTGTAAATTGTATTCCCCATTTATTATCATTCAGATATTCCATAAATTCCTGGAGATATGGAACATCCGATCTCCACACCATCCAGCAATCATCCAAGTATCTTCAGATATCAATTTCTGGCAAAACAAATTATGAGTGTCATCATAGATCATAATTTGTTCAATATATGCCATAAACAGATCTGCATATATGGGGCAAAAGATGCCCCATAGCTGTACCTCTGATCTGTAGGTAACATTCCTGGTTGTGAAAAAACATTTTTAGTCAAAACATGCTCAGTCAAGTTTAACAAAAGAGTATTGAATCCAGGTTGGTATAATTTGGATTCATTGAGCCAAAATTCAATTGCATCAAGTCCTCCCCAATGTGGAATGTTGGTGTAAAGTGAACTTACGTCCAAGGTACAAAGCCACCAATCTGAATCTAACTGCATGTCATTTACAATACTCAAAAATTGAGTAGTGTCTTGTATTTGTGATCTAACATGTATCAACAGAGGCTTTAAATGCATGGTTAGAAATTCAGAAAGAGGTTCAGTAATCGACCCCATACCTGACACAATGGGCCTACCAGGTTGTCAATCTCGCCTTCATTCTTGCTGGATGGGTTCGGAGCCAATCCTCGGCTCTGACTCGGCACTTACTAAACTCGAGAGCTAATTTTACCAGCTCGAGGCAACCCTATATCCCATGATGCAAGGCAGAGACTACCCAGATCTCGTTTGCCGCTTCGCTTACGAGGTGACTCTTTTACCAGCTCTAGGTAAGTTTTCTTCATATTAAGACTTTGTCTCATCCCTTTTAAATTTAATAACCTTAGTTGTTTTGTGAACCTTAACGTTTATTTTAACCCTATTCCCATTAGTGTTCCCTTTTTTTCGGGTTATTTATCCCCTTCCCTAGGTTAGGCCTTAGACCTTCCCCTTTCCTTATTTTTTCTGTCAGGGATTCTGTGTGTGTTTGAGTGTGTTGTATCCCTGTTTAGTTTTAGATTTTTGGATTGGGTGTTTCTTTGTGTGTGTGTGTTTCTTTGTCACTTGTGTTTCCCCAACACAGCTATGTCGAAGGACACAAAGGTCTCAGGCTTCAAGAAGTGTGACTCGTACTGTCAGAAGATGTCTCTGACAGACGGTCACACTTCTTGTGTTTACTGCCTGGGACCTCTGCACCTGCAGGACTTTTGTGCTATCTGTCATGCCTTCAGCCCAAGAGTCATGCAGGAGTGCAGAAATAAATTAATATTGAGGGGCTTATTAAAGCCTGAGAGCTCACCGACTAAGTCGGCTCTGGGGAAGCCCTTGAAACCAGTCAAGCCTTTGGCTTCAAGTCCCAAGCCATCGGCTACTGGTTCTGCTTCTTCAGTGTCGAGATCGGCTCCGGACGGAACCGATCCTTCCCTTTTAGAAGTCACAGTATCGGCTCCATCCGGTGCCGATACTGCCAGATCTGGGCACTCAGTGTCTGCTCCGGCTGGAGCCGACGTCTGCTCCTTCGGCTCCACCTATCTCTAAAACGAGATCACGATCCCCCTCATTGGAATCGATACGTTTGGCTCCGAGATCACCCCTGCTCTTGGAGCGGAGCCATCGGAGCCGTTCTTCTCGGTCGTCCAGGCTGTCTGATCACGACCTCGAAAGAGTGGTGAGTAGACTATTAAAGTCTCAGGCATTTGCCCAAATGCTCCATAGCCCGTCTCAACAGACGGTAGCTATCTCACATCCACCTAACATTCCTCCTTAGACTCTCTTACAGAGCTCGGAGCCGTGACTGTTGTAGCTTCGGAGCCGATACCACCCCCCCCTCTCGGCTCTGTCGTCCTCCGCTCCGATTTCCTCCTTGAGGCCCTCATTGGAGGGATCCGGGCGTCTGGTCTCTCTCGTCGGCTCCGAGGGGACGAGTGGCATCGGACCCTTGTCCGACCCCGTTCTCCCTCTCGGGGCTTTGGAGTTGGTGAGCTCAGCCCCGACATCTGCCTCGGAGCCTTCCCTCTTGGTGAGGCCTGAAGTTCCTATCTCTTCGGAACGGTAACCTTCTGGTCTCTGACGGGGGAGCCTTCGAAGTGATGAGGAGTGTACTAGCCCCTGGGTGTAGTCAACGGTCAGTTCCATCAGCTCCTTCCACTACAGTGCCTGCTGACGTCTCTTCCCACTCTCTTGCTCCCGGACCCAGAGATCCAACGCCTCAGGTTTCCCCATTGAGAATGTCTTCCTCTTCCGAGGCTTCTCCTAATCCGTCAGGTGAACCTCCGCGTAAGAGGACATGTAAGAGGAAACATCTAGACTCCCCCCGAGTCTATTACATCTGATACTGACTTGGATGAGTCGGAGGGATCCCCAAGGTCCTCCTCTGAGGATGTCTCTTTCTCGGACATCCTTGAACTCCTTAAGCAGAGGGGGAACTGGTCCTCCCTTAATCCATCCGAGGACGAGTCAGTATATCTGGAGGCGTTTGGATCTCGACCCTCCACCTCCTGGGTGTCTCCGCCTTTCGACCCTCTTATGGACGTGGTGGCTCGAAAGGCGTGGATGTCCCCGGATTCGGTGGAACCTATTCCTCGGAGGCCTTCTAAATTCATTACGGCCCCACCTGATTGGCAATATTTGACAAAAGGTGTCCCGTTTGATGCCATGGTGGTGGCTGCAGCCACCAAAAAGGAACTAGCTGATCCTTCAGTACCTGTCCATCCTCCTAACAAGGATTCTAGGACTATGGACAGGTACGGCAAGCGGATTTTTTTCTTCAGCGACCTTTGCCATGCGATCGCTGAACTACTTGTGTCACTTCACCCGCCTTCCTTCAAAGAGATGTTCTTAAAGAGTTGGGAGAAGTTTTACAGGATCCGTCAGCTGCTGGGTCTCAGGATAAGATTAGCTCACAGCTAGGAATCCTAAACTCCTTTAACTCCTCCATGCGGCTCATTTCTTATGCAGCCGATGGAGCGAGTAGGGCCGCAGGCACAGGAGTGGCTTTAAGACTTCAGTCCTGGATGCGGCTTTGTAATTTTGCAGACCCCTTCAAGGCGTCCTTCACAAACTCCCCTTTTGATGGTTCGACCTTGTTCGGACCTCAAGTGAAAGACACCTTGACTAGATGCGAACAAGATGGCAAGACTCTTTCTGCCGTAGGAGTCCGTTTCTCCACCCCTTCAAGACCTTACCCAAAATGTCAGAAGGGAGGGAAAATGTGGTTCCGCAAATCTCAAGGAGTCACGCCTGACGCACAAGGTCAGTTT
This sequence comes from Protopterus annectens, assembly GCF_019279795.1. NCBI lineage: Eukaryota > Metazoa > Chordata > Ceratodontiformes > Protopteridae > Protopterus > Protopterus annectens. The sequence goes on from NC_056743.1 coordinate 1,766,093,433, forward strand.
ACCCTCAGAGGCAGAGGGGGTAACAACAACAGACGCCGCCCTAGGGGCAGAGGAGGTCCGCAAGAATCAGGGTAGCAGAGCCTCTTTCTGACAAACCCTTCCAGCATCCCTGAGATGTTGCCCGATTGTCCACCTTCGGAGGCAGTCGGGGGAAGATTATCGCTGTACCCAATAGCCTGGCTTTCCCTTTCTCAAGACAAATGGGTACAATCGATTATATCCGAGGGTTACAAAATTCCCTTTATTCAAACCCCAATTCAGCAAAAGGGAACCCTTCCAGACGTTCCACCCGGTCTAAGGGAACTAGCAGTACCAGAGATATCAAAACTGCTAGCAAAAAGAGCCATCCAGGCCAGTCCCAGCAGACCAAATAGGATCCGGAATCTACTCAAGGTTCTTTTTAGTACCAAAAAAGACAGGGGACTGGAGACCAATATTAGATCTGAGCAAACTAAACAAGTTTGTAAAGAAAACAAGATTCCGGATGGTCACGCTTCAGTCCATTCTACCCTTTCTGGGCAAGGACAATTGGATGTGCTCGCTAGCTCTTCAGGATGTGTACTATCACATAAAAATTCATAGGCGCTCCAGAAGATTTCTCTACTTTCAGCTGGGGACCAGTCACTTCCAATTCAGGGCCCTGCCTTTTGGACTCACTACAGCCCCCAGAGTGTTCACCAAATGTATGGCAGCGGTTACGGCTCACCTGAGACGTCAAGGATTCCAGGTGTTTCCATATCTAGACGACTGGCTCCTCACTGCCACCACCAGGCATCAACTTCTCCAAGCCAGAAATTACACCATTCACATTTGCAGAGGGCTAGGGATTTCTATAAATTTTGAAAAATCTGCCTTGTCAATCTATTACTTTTATAGGTGCAAAATTGGACACCGTACAACTTTCAGCAAAGTTAACGGACCAAAGGATCTTGGACATTCAAAGTCACGTCCAGGTGATTCTTCTCCGCAACAAAATTCAGGCCAGATTTGCTCTGAATGTATTGGGTCTTATGGCGGCCGCCATAACACTTCTTCCCTTTGCCCGCTTTTACATGCGTCTTCTACAATGGATGCTATTCGCCCAATGGTCCTTTCAACAACTTCCCATGCGTCACAGGATCACAATAACTCCAACTTGCAAAAGGCATCTGACCTGGTGGATATCATCCCCTCAAGTCCATCAGGGCAGACCCTTTGTTCCTCCTGTCCCGGTTGCCACGGTTACATCGGATGCCTCCCTGATTGGGTGGGGGGGGGGTTATCACGGCAGGATGGTCCATGGCACTTGGCAACCTTTCGAATACCACCTGCACATAAATGTCCTAGAGATGAGAGTAGTGCTTTTAACGTTGCAAGCCCTCAACGACTCTCTTCCCCTGGGAACTATTGCAGTCCAAATGGACAATATGTCCGTAGTGTGGTATATCAACAAACAAGGCGGAACCAAGTCCTATCCACTGTGTCGAGAGGCTCTCGGACTTTGGCAGTGGGCAATCTCTTCTCAGCGGTTTCTGATGATAGCGCATATCCCCGGGAAATCCAACATCATAGCGGACAGGTTGAGCAGAGCTATTCTCATGCCTTATGAGTGGTCTCTCAATCAGTGACAGAAGAGATTTTTCAGGGGTGGGGTCTTCCTTGCTGCGACCTTTCTGCTACACCTCAAAATAGCAAATGCCCAGACTTCTCTCTCTTCCCCCTTCCAGACCATCCCCCCAGAGACGCTCAACCCAAGATTGGCCCTGGGGACTTCTTTATGCTTTTCCCCCCTTTCCTCTGAAACCTCAAGTAATTCAGAAAGCAACCGCCTTGAGAGCCAAGTTGATTCTCATTGCCCCTTATTGGCCTCGACAGATATGGTTTCCGTTCCTACATCGTTCTCTCTTGGTACAGCCATGGCATCTGGACCCGGTTCCAGATCTTCTGACCCACCAGTCGGGGCAGCTGCACCAATCCATACCTTCTCTCAACCTCACTGCTTGGTTGCTCCACTTCCATCCCTAGCCAGGCTTCCTATGATTTCTAATCCCGTCTGGGATATCATAGTAGCTTCCCTTAAATCTTCCACCAGAAGGATTTACACTAGTAAATGGCAACGTTTCTCCTTCTGGGCAAAAGCTAGGAATATAGACCCCTATACTGCTCCGATTCATTCGGTCTTGGACTTCCTAGCTGAGATTTTTCATTCAAGATCTTCTTCCTCCACAGTAAAAGTTCAGCTGGCAGCCATTTCGAATTTTCATATAGGCTTTTTGGACCACAACATTGTCACATAAACTTTGGAAGGAATTCCTTAGAGGTATCTTTTTACTTAAACCTCCGATTAGAGACCCCCCCACCACAGTAGGATCTAAATTTAATTTTAACATCCTTGATTCTTCCCCCTTTCGAACCTGCGGCTGCCTGTTCATTGAAATTTCTTTCTTGGAAGACACTCTTTCTAGTCGCCATTACTTCTGCCAGGAGAGTATCTGAGCTTCATGCTCTCTGCATTCGTCCTCCCTACTTAATCTTCCACAAAGACAGAGGGTATCTCTAAGGACTAATCCGTCTTTCTTACCCAAAGTGGCATCGCAGACAAACTTAAATCAATCCATTGATCTTCCAGTTTTTTTCCCAAATTATTCTGATAGAGCGGAACAAAAACTACATTGTCTTGATGTTCACCGCCAACTCAGATATTATCTAGACAAAACTAAACATTTTAGGAAATCTGATCAACTGTTTCTATCCTATGCAGAGAACAGGAAAGGCCTTCCAGTCTCCAAGGTGACTTTATCTAGATGGCTGTCTTCTGTGATTACTTACATTTATCAGCTCAGAGGCAAAGAGTTGATTTCTAGGCCAAAAGCCCATTCTACCAGAGCTCTAGCTACATCTACAGCTTTTCAGGCTAGACTTCCAATAGACACTATTTGTGCAGCAGCCACATGGGCCTCTCCTCATACCTTTGTTTCACATTACAAATTAGACTTGGCCTCCAGAGACGGAGCGAATTTTGGTTCCACCGTTCTCAAGAGTCTGTTCCATTGAGCCACCCAGGATAGAGGTGCTAGGGACGCGGCCTCATCCAGCAAGAATGAAGTCGAGATTGACAACTTAACATTAAGAGGTTATGTGCCTACCATAACGTTCCATGTTAGTTGTCTTCTCTCGCCTTCTTTCTTGCGTCCCGCCCTCCATCCCCCTAGCCTGATCAGACCGAGAAGATTATGCCTCTTCTCTTAAGAGGTTTTTTATCCTTTTTTCTAGCTAATCAGCTTCTAGTGTCACTAGATTAGGTTGATCCCTTTCAGAGGATTATGATGATTATGATTGGCATTTTTAGTATTGTTACTTTTTCTTCCTCCTCTCCAGTTGGAAGAATATATTGCATAATTTCCTTAGCTACCAAATGAGATCTGGGTAGTCTCCGCCTTGCATCATGGGATATAGGGTTGCCTCGAACTGGTAAAATTAGCTCTCGAGCTTAGTAAGTGCCGAGTCGGAGCCGGGGATCGGCTCCGAACCCATCCAGCAAGAAAGAAGGCGAGAGAAGACAACTAACATGGAATGTTATGGTAGGTACATAACTTCTTATTTTCAGGAAATCTGACCAGCTTCTTGTATCCTATGCTACAGCATCACAAGGAAAGGCCATCTCAAAACAAACCATTTCCAAATGGATAGGACATTGCATACATTTCTGCTACACCCACAATGAAAAAACAGTTCCTGCTACTATAAGACCCCACTCTACCAGGGCAGCAGCTACATGTACAGCCTTCCTCAGGGGGGTACTAACCAAGGATATTCTGGAAGCTGCAACTTGGAGTTCAGTACACACCTTCACCAAACATTATCACTTACCACTTTACTCTATGACTAGAACGGGCTTCGCCACTGCAGTTTTGCAGGGCCTTCTAGCCCCCCTCTAACCCTGTTTGACTCCTCCGCCCATCCTTAGCTTTGGGATTCTACCCAAGTGTGATAACTGCAGCAGGGTAACACGATGAACATAGTGCAGTTTTGTACCTACCATAAATGTAGATGTTCGAGTGTATACCCTGCTGCAGTCCAGGTTGCCCTCCCTCCATCCCCTCTAAAACTAGCTGAGCTTATCTCTATTCTATACTACCTCTGTGGTGTATTTGCTTGTGCCTAAAGGTTTTGTTTTACTTTTTTCAAGATAGCTATATATATATATATATATATATATATATATATATATATATATATATATATTTGCCTACCTACTAGGGGCACCTGACATCTGGGGCAAGAAAAACTGAAGAAAATGGCGTTGGATGCCTCTGATATACCCCTGGCGCTCTGACGTCAGGGAAGAAGCGACAGCAAACGACGTCAGACCAAGACTTTGGAATTCTGGCCAACTGCGGGACCGCCTGACGGCAGGATAACCCAAGTGTGATGACTGCAGCAGGGTATACACTCTAACATCTACATTTATGGTAGGTTCAAAACTTTACTTTTCGTAGATCGGACTACAGTGAGGGTAAGGGAAAATTCCCTTTTCCCCACTGTAGTGCGATCTTGGAGTGAGAATATTAAAGTCAGGAGCCACCTTAGGTCAACTGGTGCCCTAGGCAAAAGGGCTCCATGGCACCCCCCACCACACCACCCGGTGCCCCCATCCTAGTCTACCTACACCAAATAAAATACTGGAAAAGTACCCTTACTTCAGCAGAGCCCTAGGCAGCCACCTAGTTGGCCTATGCCTAAGGCCGGCTATGATTAAAGTTAGGGGGGGTGTGGGGTGTGTAGATTTTTTTTTTTTGAACTACACATACACGGAAGCGCTTTCGTGTATGTGTGTTCGATGTTTTGTGATTCGGACATATGCTAGTTGAGCATGCGTCTTAGATATATATATATATATATATATATATATATATATATATATATATATACACATACATACATACATACACACACACACACACACACACACACACACACACACACACACACACACACACACACACACACACACACACACACACACACACACACAGGTCCCATTTAAATGATCGAAGTTTCAGAACTTAGAATTTCATATGGACAAACCATCTGATCGAAGTTTTGAAACTTTACCTAAATGGAGATGTTCATACAGCACGGAATGGGAAATTTTCCCTTTTCTTCACTGTAGTGGGTTCTCAGAGTTGCTATATTTATGTACTGGACGGGGGTGCAGGGGGGTGGCCCCCTGCATAAACATCTAGGAATTTTTTTCTATTTTGGTTTTGTTTTTTTTTTTTAGATGTTCTAACTTTTAAAACTTCGATCATATGGTGTCGTCCGTATGAAATTTAAAGTTCTGAAACTTTGATCATCAAAATGGGATACACGCACACACGCACACACATATATATATATACATGTAGATATATCTAGATCTATATATATATATATATATATATATATATATATATATATATATATATATATATACACACACACACACACACACACACACACACACACACACACACACACACACACACACACTCATAAGCGTTTACACATATTCACATGCAACATTCTAGTAATTGGAGACCCCATTGGGAGATGAGCTGATGTTCCTCTCAGCAGGCTGAGTAAGGAGATAATCACTGTCATAGGTTCATAGGTAGGTAGGTACTAGGCTATCGGCCCTAGGGCCCATACAAGCCTAGCCAAAAAATGTACCCTGGCTTTCGCCACCCAAGAAAATAATTTTCCTGTGCCCCTGTCGAGCAGAGCCACAGAAGTGATCCCCGGGGTGAATTTCCCATTTCCCATCCAATCATCAAGATTTTTCTTGAAGAGTGCTAATGAGGACATAGATAGGTAGTCTGTTCCAGAGTATGGGAAGTCTCTGGGACAGGAATCTATCCCTCCAGCATGTTCTGTTTATTGTGGTAACAAGGTTAAAGTCCCTAGAGCGTGTAGCTCGGAGGGATTGGGATTTCTTTAAGTGGAGCATGTCCAACAGCTCTAGGTTTGACATAGCTTTGTATGTTAGGCAGAGATCGCCCCTGAGTAGGCGATATGCGATGGAGTAAAGCTGTAGTTTTTTGAGACTGTCTGCATAGGACATCTGTTTGAGGCCAGTAATCCTCTTTGTGAGGTATTTCTGTGGTCTTTCCAGTTGTAGATGTCTTGTGAGGTACATACCAAAAGGGGCGTTGTACTCTATAATGGGTCTAATGAGTGATGAGTAGAGGGAAACAATGACCTCTTTTTTTTCTGGATGAGAATCCTTTTGTGATCAGATGAGCCATGTAGAAGGATTTCCTGACCACTGTGGCAATGTGATTATTAGTTGCTTATCAGGGGCCAGGAACCACCACATTACAAATGCATTCAGGTCAGTGGACCACAAGTACTAGTATGACTCGTAGTCCATGTGGTTGTAAATGACCTGAGATGTACCTCCCAAGACTATACAAAGAGGGACATTATGAAGCTCTCGGAATCTGTGTGTCTCAGGCTGGTATGAGCATAGCTTTAAGCAGCATTTGACCTTGTCCAAGGATGATGCCACAATATTAAGAAAATATGACTGACTTTAGTAATTGGCTTAGTTTCAGGTTTCAGGTGTCATTTTAAGGGGATGCAATACTTGTCAGCATGGAAGGAAATGGTTAACAGACCATACTACTTTTCCACTGATGGTCTGCCTCTGTCCCTTCTAGACTTTTATATTAGCTAAAAAAATGTCCACCCTGCATAGTGCTTTTCTAGATGATGCCAAACTGAAAGTACTTCCAAAATAGCAGTTCAAAACCAAGAAAATGTAATCCTGTTACTGCTCAATGCTAGGAGTCTAAACGAAAACCTCTCTCCTTAGAAGCTCTCTTTACCCTAGAGAATGCTGACTTACTGTGCGGTCACTGAGATATGGTTTAAAGGTGTGTAGAGCACACCAACAGTACAAGATTGTAATGCCTTTTACACATTTTGACCAGCTACTACACAGATGGGGACTAAAGGTGGAGGTGTCTCAGTTCACATCAAAAATAAATGTACCTCAAGGCTTTGAGCTTCTCCACATTCAAATTACCATAGGCAAAATCCAATACCACTTTTCTGCAAACTATAGGTCCCCCTGTAAGACTAAGAAAACCCATACCATATATTTAAATTTACTTAAAACAGTTACCATCCAAACGAATACAATATTCATGGGCAACTGTTAAGGAAAGAATTCGGGAGAGAAAATGCAACAGGTGGTTATGGCATGCACAGAATGCATAAAATAAAGGAGATGAAAAAAAAAAACCTGCAGTTGTGCACTGGCTGCAAGTAGGGTGCTACACACAGTTTACAGGTCAGAATCTCAGGTGATCATGCACTATGATACAAATCTTTGAAACTGACTTATTCTGCTTCACTTCGTGCTTCCACAATTTGTTATATTTCTAAATGGAGTTAATAATATAGAAGTGTTGGCTTGAAGCCTCCTACAGAACCTTTTATTATATAGTATTAACCAGCATTAACTGATGAGTGTTCTGAAAATAGTCAGTCAGATGTGTTATTTGCCAAGTGTGGGCCAGAAACGTGAACTCTGTGGATTGCTTTTTCACTTACACATTTTTTGGAAGGCAGTATAACATTTAAGACAAGTCTTTAATGGAACATCACTGGGTAACCGAGATGGGCAGTGCATACATACTAAATGGATATAATTTAGGAACATCTGGCTGATAATATAAGAAGATAATGGGAGGTTGGTATAATGGTTAAGGTGTTTACCTTACAAACAGAAGGTGCAAGGTTTGATTCTGGCTTGTCTTAAAATGGTGTGCAAGGGCTGTTAGCCTAGTACTAATCCGTGAGCCAAACTACTTGAGAAAAAATACTGAAATGCAATGAGTTAAGACATTTCTGAATATGTGAAATCAGCATGGTGAGAATATTATAAGTTCAGAGTTGAAATGTAGTAAAACATACAGCTAACAAAACATATCTGTGCAATGTCAGCATATGGCGACAACTGCCTTTGTCTTATAAAGTGAGTACACTAACTTTTCCTTGAACTTTGCATAATCATTGTCATATGTGTGCTGTGAGTAATGAATCGAAAATATGACAATTTTTTGTAAGCATCCCGTTACTGAATAACACTGTGGTCAAACCAAGGTACTGTATGAAAATTATTTTCAAAAGTATATTTGTGCCACTTAAAATGAGGTACTGCTAGAAACATTGTAAATAAAAAACAATCGTAATATTGCAATAAAATGATCTGCTAGAGCAGCAAATCAACAGTGTGAGGTATTAGGGCCAGATGAATTTTTGCAAATATTTTCCCGGTATCATTCTTCAGATCAGTTTCTCTTATTTATACTTAAATCATACACGTACCTGTGTCAGTTCTTATGTTAAAATTAAACTGCTGTGTGTGTCATTGCCACCTAAAAATAAACAAAGTACCTGTTTTTCCTAGCTGTGGTCTCTGCCCTGCATGCAGTTATTTAGTATGGCAAACAATACTACAGTAAAACGGACATCAGTAACCAAATTAAGTCCTCACTGATTAGACAAAGCTGCAACACTCTGCTCTTGAAGATACAGCAATAGTCATATGTTTATGAATCTGATAATTGTACGGACATGAACCTTTCAAAACAGCTGTTATAAAATTCAAGTGCCATTATGTCTGAGGCATAAACTGTACCTCAGTCTTTGATTCCAGCTTGAGTCACCATTTTCATATTGCTAATACTACTCACTGTCCACCAAGTAATGCTGTTAACACCCTGTTGGCAGGTTTCTCTTTAGCAATAATGTCTCATAAAATCACTGACTCCATTATCTTACAGACTCTGCTGACAATGATACTCTATCTGTATGTTGTAAAAGTCTAGGTCATTTAAGAAAGCTCTGCTAGTAGCTGGAGATCATTTAAAATTGATGCTCTTAAAAGATAACAAACATATCATACATCTACTTTAACAAATTGAGAAGTAATCTACTCATTGTTTTTTGTATGCCCAGTAATATTACATTATTTAAGCACATAAAACTGAATAAATGTATGCAACTACATATCAATATCTACCTGATGTAAGTGAATTATTTTAATATTATTAAAAATTGCACTTTCCTTTCAGAGCTGTAATTTCCAACAGATAATAGCCTACGTATTCCTTGCAGAAAGCACAGAGGTGATTTACTATAATAGTAAAATAAAAATTAAGTAGGGTACCAGGCTTATCAGTAAAACAGCAAACAACATTAAATATCAGTCTCTAACGTGCAGTTCTGGGGATTGTACAATAAACCTTAAGACTGGAATATACTAGGGATTTCCCCTTTCCCTGAGATAGAGCAATCTTGGAGCTTGAATATACAAGTAGCGGAAGTGTGTGGCACTGCTCCTCACATTAGATGATACAAGCGGGCTTACTCTTGCAAAGAGGTTTTTGGTGTTTTAGAATCTCGACTATCCGATCACAGTCGAGTAATTCCGACAGACTGTGATCAACGTCATGCAAATCACTAACAGTTCCATTAGACTTCCATTAGGAAGCCAGTGTGCTCCTCAAATAGAGCAAATTCTACAATTGTGAAATAATATGCTTTAACAAAAACTGACTTAAATTCTAAAAAGTAAAACTATTGCCTGTGCATACACCCCCCAAAATTATCCAAAACTTCACAGATTAAGCACTTCAAGATCGATCTAGCAGCTCAGACTTCAAATGTATGGTACTCAAGACATCACTCCAGAGTTGGAGTAGAGTACTATCCAGTTCAATCAATGTATACAATTTTGCTCAAATAGTAAGTCACCCACCCCACATAAACCAAGTATCTTGAAAAAAATATAGATTGGATTGTAAATATGGGCATTTTTCCTGTAAATTTCATTAGAACTACTATAAAGTGATGTCAGCCACACACACACACTCCACCTTTTTTTACTCAGAAGCATACTTACTGTTACTGTTATCAGAAAAGTTGGACTGGGCAAGAGACCATTTTCAGTGGTGATTCGGGGTGAAAGGCTCTAAAGTTTTACAAATAAGAATAATGACAGTGCAGTATTTAAAAATACAAAAACAGATGCAGTTTAAATAATTATATTAAAGTAGACATAACATGAAAACATTGGTTAAGAATAGATTCAAGTTGTATTACAATGATTTAATGCAGAAAAGTAAGTTAGTATAATACAAACAGGAATCACAGTATAAAGTGATAGAAAAGCATGTTTATGGTAAATTTAGAGAGAGGGAAAGACAGGAGATAAATTGATAGAAATAGGGAAGTGAGTGAAGAAAGGGAGAGTAAGGAGATCTGAGATATGAATCGGTATTTGTCCACATTTAGGGGAAATAGTTTATCCTGGTGTAAATGGGTATGCAAACATCTGGGCCAGTCAGATATAGCAGTATTAAAATTAACATTATCTGGACCTCCACACACACCCACTTAAGAGTAGTCTTCTAGATATAATCAGTTAAGTAGTGCCTGTCAAAACTGCTGAAATCAAGCACGATCTACAACAATGTACATCAGCGTTATACTTTAATATTAAAGCAAGACTCTGCATGGAAATTATGCTGCCAAAATAAAGGCATATTTACTATTGCAAACAAATTGCTTAACAAAAAAAAAGAAATATCAGAAAAGAATCATAATTGGCAACAAACAATGCCTCCCTAAACTGTTTTGCCAGTTACATCCAAGCTTTTAAAAAATTCTGCTAATCCAGGTGCAATACTTTGTCATACGTTGTAGAAGTTTTCAGTAACTGCTTCTCAAATATTTATAATGGAAGAACACATTTTCTCCAAAGATGGACCATGACCTTCTTTCAGTCGAGCTTAGTCTCAGTAATGTACAGGACAATAATACACAAAAAATAGGCAATAAAAATTGCAGCAGAATACATAAAGTTGACACTTGTACTTAGACAATATACATATACTCATCTTAATGAAGTAGGATTTCAGACAATTCTAGTTACTTTTTAATGACTGAGGCAAAGTCAAAACTAGATTAGGTTGTTCATATTGGCAGCAAATCACTCTTAAAATGAAATTCTGTACCCCAGTACAAGAGCTGAAGCAACACCAAAACAAAGAGCAGCGATAAGATCGGCAACGCCATCCTGCATTACCGATTCTCATAAACACAACTTACTGGTTTCACATAGCAACACAAAGTGTAAGTGACAATGTTTTTGATATATGCAGAAGCGTTTGTACAACTTTGCAAATTATTGGGTACCTATTGAATTTTAAAAAGTGATGCACAGCTTATTCGCTAATACAATGACCTTTGCAACAGTTTTAAAAATACAACAGATACATAATAAATCTGTGTATGTGTTTGCCCGTAAATCAGGTTTCCGTTTCTGTGGTCTGCTTCTTTGTGTTTCGGCATTATATGATGGAAGTTTGACTTAAAATGCAGCTTTTGAGCCGAATTTCCATAGAATGAGGTGAATCTAATAAAAGGGCAAAATGTGTAGTTATTGCTTAAATTTACTTTGTTTTAAGTAAAGGAAGTCTGAACAGACAGAGAAATAGGATTGCAGGTACTACATCCTTCAAACGTGCCCCGCCACTGCATGTCAGCATGACAGTCATTAAAACATAAAGTTTTCACTGAAAGAAACTTCACCTTTTACATTTTAATGGTTGCCATTACTGACATTTACTTTATCTGAAATGATGCAGTTTGAACAAACTGTGTGTTTATGTTGGAGGTGTGCTATCATTACCACTTCAGCAGTGACCAGTCTTAACACCTTAGAAGCACGGCAGTCAAGAAAACATAAAATAATGACTTTAGGATTACTTCTTTTTATGCTTAAATGTTTTTCTTCCTTTGCTTACGTTGGGCTGATTTGCAAGCACTGTCAGAAGCAACTGGGGATGCGCAATGGCAAGTTGGTGCACACATTCATCGACCGTACTCAAACCATTACTACAGAAGATTAAAATCAAAACATTTTTTTTCTGGATGACAACTCAGTTGTGAACATATTACTGCAGTGCAGCCCTCCAACCAGTTCAGTAAATCAGACACTAAAGAAAAAAGCACTGTAAGTACATTTCCGGTATTGTATTGGAATGAGATTAAACGATGTCCTTCAAGGATGCATCTGCAGTCTTTACAAATGGGTTGTCCTGTCATCAGGCAGCCCTTCGGTCGGCCGGATTCCAAAGTCTGGGTCTGGCTTCGGCTGGTGTCGCACTTCACCCGACGTCATTGCGGCAGTTATTCGGGTATAAAGGCATCAGCCGCGCCATTTTCCCAGTCTTTCTTGCCGTGGCGCCGAAGCAGAAGCTGTTCAAGTGCCGGTCGGTCAGATCCAGAGATTACTACTACCGAATACTACTTCGAAGACTTCTATAAAGCTAAGTACCCCGTTGGGGACTCTTTCTTGCCTCAGCCGATGTCAGAGAAAGTTAATAACTGATGTTCTTCATCTCACATTGCTGCAGTCCTTACACTTGGGGTAGTCCGCTGTCCTCGGTCGGCCCGAATATCAAAGTATAAGGCTGACGTCGGTCAAGGCGCATTTGACTGACATCAGGACGTCCGGGTACAAATGCGCATGACCGACGTCATATCCTCAGTCTTTTTTGCCGCATGGTCCGATGCAGAAGCAGTATTGCAAGTGCCGGTTGGCGTTATGAAATTTTTCGATTTCGGAGTTTCAGACCGAGTCAAAGTTGGCTAAGTACCCCGTTGGGGAATATTTTAGTTTTTTCTTGCCTCAGTGGTTTACCGGATGTCAGAAAAAGTGAATAATTGTATTTCTTGTGGGAAACAGATACCGCATAGAGACTATCATACTTTGTGTATTCCTTGTTTAGGGCCTGAGCACAACGTTGTTGGGTGTCGCTCTTGTGCTAGATTCAATAAGCGCACTATAAAGAGGAGATTAGATTGTGCCAGGTTAGTCTTCGGGAAGCGGTGCAATTATAAAATGCCGTCGGATGCTCCGACGCCCGCTTCTTCGAAGAAGCGCAAGTACAAAGCAGTTAAGCCTAGGCTAGAAGAACCGTCCGTGCGGACGCCGGTTCTTTAGAGGTGTCGGTGGAGCCGGTGGTTCCACGCGAGGTTTCTTTGGGATCCCAGGGAGAGACTTTGTTATTGCAGGATGTGGCCTCTCAGGAGGCAGGTCAGGGTGATGGGGCTTCTCAGGTTACTATACTCGCCTCCCTGCCTAGGGTGGTTAGGCCCTCTCCTTCTGTTTCCAAGGCTTCTCCCAGAGGCAGGCCAGGTTTAGCTTCAGTTGGTGTCACCCCTAGTTCTTCAGGAACTGTGCCCAAGAAGCATATGCTTAAAATGGCAGAAGATTTGATTACTTTGATTAGGGTTCTTTGCCCCTCCTGATAAGAGACCTAGGGTGGAGCCTGAGCTAGGGAGTTTTGAGCAGGCTTCGATGTTTCAGAGTCTTGGCTGAAGACTTGCAGGAGTACTCTCCTTATTCTGATTCTGATGTGGATGATTCTACTCCTTCTGCTTCTCCTCCTGAGGATTTTTCTTTTTCAGAAACGCTTCATTCCATGAGGGAGCATTTTAAGTGGGAAGGTCAGGACTTCTCTGATTCCAGGAAAAGGCTTAGGGAATTTTTGTTTTTACCCCAGCATAGGCCTTTGGCTATACCTCCTGTTTTGGATGTAGTGGAAGATGTTTTTACAGAGGCTTCTCTTAATCCTGATTCTTTGCCTCCTGCTCCTGTTAAACAGGATAGGTATTACAGGGTGCCTGAAGCTCATAAGTATCTTTTTAAGAGTCCTAGGGCAGACCCAGAAACGGTTAGCCAGGGGCCTAAAGGTGTTAAGGCTTCTGTTGTCAAGAATCCGGTTCCTGCAGATAGAGGCCAGGGCCTTGGATAGATGGGGAAAGAAAGTTTATACTTCTTCCACTCTAGCTATGAGGGCTTTGAATTGCCAGTTTCACATGTTGAAATACCAAAACTATCTCCTTTCACAATTGAGGTCTAAGGTTGATGCTCTGGCGGAAGGTATTGATTGTAAAGAGTTACAAGATTTAGTACATGTTTCTGAACAGGTGGGTAAGCATTCTTTGCAATGTGGTTTTGATGCTGTACAAGCCTCGTCTAGGGTGGCTGCCACTGGGTCAGTTCTTCGCAGGCACGCCTGGCTGAGGGATCAAAATTTATTTGACCATGTTAAAACAAGGATTTTAGATGCTCCTTTACAATCTGATGTGTTGTTTGGTTCTCCTGTTGAGGCAGTTTTAAAGAAAATGGAAGACAAGGCTAAGTCTATGCAGACTGTTAAAGATTTTTTGCAGGTTCAGCCTCCAAAGTTTGGTAGAAATTGGCCTACTAAGGGGTGGACGTATCCTTCTTATGATTCCCAGTCTAGGGGTAGATCTAGACGTGGTAGGGGCACTTTTCAAAGAAAATTGGAGTTTAATTACCCAAGACAGATGGGTATTAGATATCATACACCACGGTTACAGGTTTTATTTCCATACCTTGCCTCCTTTCAAAGGCATGCCAGACGTTCCTCCTCAACAAAGAATAGAGGCTCACAAGCAAATTTCTCTGTTACTCCAAATAGGGGCCATACAGCCGGTCCCTATGCCAGAAGTGGGCCTAGGATTTTATTCTCGCCTGTTCCTAGTACCAAAGAAGGGGGACACGTGGAGACCAATTTTGGATTTATCTATCCTCAACACTTACCTGGACATTCCCAAGTTCAAAATGTTGACGTTACAACAGCTTTTACCTCTGCTGGGCAAAGATCATTGGATGGTAACTTTGGATCTCAAGGAGGCTTACCTTCATGTTCCTATCAGACTAAGTTGCAGGAAGTATCTGCGTTTTCGAGCTGGGACTTCTCACTATCAGTTCTCTGCATTGCCCTTTGACTTATCTACTGCGCCCAGAGTGTTCACGAAAGTTCTGGCTCCAGTGATAGCTTTCTTCAGGCTAAAAGGAATACAGATCTATCCTTATTTGGACGATTGCCTGATTCTGGCTCAAGGCAGGACGAGCTTCTTCATCATTTGGAATATGTGATAGCAGTGCTAAGATGCCTGGGGTATTCTGTGAACGAAATAAAGTCCAGTCTAGTACCCTCTCAGGACATGTGCTTTCTGGGTGTAAGACTGAATACAGCATCCCAGATGGCCCTTTTGACCCCGGACAAACAAAAGAATCTTTCCCTTTACTTCCATCAACTATCTCATCAGTCCGGGCTGACTGCAAGGACAGTCCTTCAAGCCTTAGGGTTCATGGCATCTTGTATTCTGGTGCTTCCCAATGCCAAACTGCATATGAGGAAGCTGCAATGGTATCTCAAAAATGTATGGACACAGCACTGCCAGGATCTGGACACTGTCATTCAAATAATACCTTGCATTCAAAAGGAATTTTTGTGGTGGGCTCAGGAATGTCACCTAAACAAGGGACTCTCTGTGACCCGGCCAGAGGCGAGTCAGATTTTAACGACAGATGCCTCAGACAAAGCTTGGGGAGCTCATCTAAATGGAAAGTGGATACAAGACAAGTGGCCTGCCAGACTACAACATCTACATATCAACTTTAAGGAGATGTTAGCAGTCCAGTTTGCATTAATAGCTTTCAAGGATTTACTTCTTCCAGGGCAGGTGTTGATTCTAACAGACAACACAACTGTCATGTGGTACATCAACAAGCAAGGGGGGAACACATTCTTATCCTCTATGCAGGCAAGCAATGATTTTGTGGGAGACTGCTCTCAGTTTGCAGCTCAATCTTCAGGCAAGGTTTCTGCCGGGAGCACAGAACTCCTTAGCAGATGTGTTGAGCAGACAATTATGGATCCCCACGAGTGGAAATTGGATCCTCATGTATTTCAGAAATTGACAGTGTCATGGGGAACTCCAGACATAGATCTGTTCGCTTCTCCACTAAACCATCAGCTGCCAAAGTTTTGCACGAAAAGGTTTCATCCCACAGCTTGGAAAGTGGATGCTCTTTCTTTCAATTGGAGCAATCTTCATGTGTATGCCTTTCCACCTCTGCCTCTCCTCCCAAAGGTACTTCTAAAGGTCAGACAGGACAAGCCAAGGATGATTTTAATAGCTCCAGATTGGCCTCGACAGCACTGGTACCCATTACTGAGAAGTTTGGTACGGAAGCCTCCATGGCCTTTGCCTTCGATTCCACACCTGTTGTCCCAGGAGGACAGTCATTTGCTCAATGTCAAACTTCACTCTCTTCACCTAACAGCCTGGCATATTCTGTTTTGAACCATAGAGGGTCTCAACTTCCACAACAAGTTTTGAATGTAATTTTGGAAGCTAGAAGGCCTAGTACAAGGAAAGTGTACGCAGATAAATGGAAGAGATTTTTATTTTGGAGTGCAGCAAAGGATTTTGATGTTTCTGAGCCTAATTTAAGTGTGGCTCTTCAATATCTTACTGAGTTACTGGACAAAGGTTTGTCCTTCTCTTATATTAAGGTTCATGCTGCAGCAATTTCAGCTCACTATGACTGTGACCCACCATTGTTTTCTCATCCTTTGTTCAAGCAATTTCTTAGAGGGCAAAGAATATAAGGCCCCACGAGCTCCTACTCCTGCTTGGGATCTCAATTTTGTGTTGGAGAAACTCACTCTACAACCTTTTGAGCCTGCAGCTACTACTGAGTTGAAATATTTATCATGGAAGACTGCTTTTTGTTGGCCATTACCTCTGCAAGAAGGGTTTCTGAATTGCAGGCCCTTATGGCGGTTGAGCCTTTCTTAATTTTCCATAAGGATAGGGTATCTTTACGTACTAATCCTTCCTTTATGCCTAAAGTGGTTTCTAGTGTGGCTTTAAACCAAGCTATTCATTTGCCTACTTTTTATGCAAATCCCCAAAATAAAGGGGAAAAGATTTTGCACACTTTAGATGTACACAGGCAGTTGCGATATTATTTGGACAGAACTAAAGGGTTCAGGCAGTCTCAGCAGTTATTTGTTTCTTTTGCTTTGAGTTCTCAGGGCAAGCCTGTGTCAAAACAAACTATTTCTAAGTGGATTGGGTTTTGCATTGCTTTCTGTTATTCCCATCATGGCAAGGAGGTTCCAGCTGGGATTAGGCCTCATTCCACTAGGGCTACTGCCACTTGACAGCTTTTGAGGGGTGGCAACCAAGGATATTTTGGAGGCAGCTACTTGGAGTTCAGTGCATACTTTCTCTAGGCATTATCACCTACCACTTTACTCTAAATCCAGGGCTGGTTTTGCCACTGCTGTTTTGCAGGGCATTTTGGCAGCTCCTGCTTCCTTATAGTTTGGCCATCCTCCCTTACCTCTGCTTTGGGATTCTACCCAAGTGTAAGGACTGCAGCAATGTGAGATGAAGAACATAGTACAGTTTTGTACCTACCATAAATGTAGATGTTAAGATCCACATTGCTGCAGTCCAATTTACCCTCCCTCCTTCCCCTCTGTAGTTAGAGGTGGTTGTGTGGGTTGGGTTGTAAATATTGTGTATATTGTATATATTGTACATATAATTAGTGCAAGGGTGGTTGGTTGTTTGTTTGCTGTCTTTTGGTTTTGACCTTTATTTTTAGGGTCTTCTGACATCTGGGGCAAGAAAAGACTGAGGATATGACGTCGGTCATGCGCATTTGTACCCTGACGTCCTGATGTCAGTCAAATGCGCCTTGACCGACGTCAGCCTTATACTTTGATATTCGGGCCGACCGAGGACAGCGGACTACCCCAAGTGTAAGAACTGCAGCAATGTGGATCTTCGAACATCTACATTTATGGTAGGTACAAAACTGTACTTTTATCTTGTGGGAAACAAATACCTCATAAGGATTTCCACTCCTATTGCATACATTGTTTAGGCCCAGACCACGACGTAGCAGCTTGTCTAGCCTGTGCTTCTTTTAACCGACGGACGCTTAGACGTCGCTCGGACTTTGCTGAACAGATTTTCGGCTCCGATTTTGCTTACATTATGCCGTCGGATCCTCCGACTACGCAAATAACCAAAAACGAAGAAAAGGACCGACACTCGCGGTCCGCGGTTTCGGCGAAACCGGTTAAGCAAACCACAGTGTCTCTGTTTCGCCGAAACCGAGCAAGCGGTTCTTTCTTCAGCCGATAACTTGCCTTCTACCGAGGCCTCTTCTATCCTGGTAGAAACGGCTTCTGAAATCCAACCTTCTGTTGCGATTTCACAGGATTTATCAGACACCATTCCCTAGATATTTCTACCCCTGCACGTGGAGCTGCTAGGCCTCCTCCAGCTATGTCTATTAAGGCCTTTGCCAGGGCTAAGGCAGCCAAAGCATCAAAACCTGTGCCTGCCAAGCCCCTCTCACAGGCACAGCACCAGCTCCCATATTCTTTCTTTGGCAGAGGATCTCATCTCTTTAATTCGTGGAGCCCAGCCTCATCCAGACAGGGCCTCTCCCTCCTCCAGAAAAAGGCCTAGAGCAGAGCCCCCTGAGCCAGTAGCCACAGATGATTCCTCGGATGACTCAGATCATACAGACCCTCCTGAGGCTTCTTATTCTCCTTACGAAGACTCTGATGCTGAGAGTCCATCCCTTCAGCCTCTCCTCCTGAGGAATTTTCCTTTTGGGAAACCTTGCATGCTATGAGGGAACAATTTCAGTGGCAGGGCCAAGATTTCTCAGACTCTAGGAAAAGGCTTAGGACCTTTCTACACTTGCCACAGCATAGGCCTTTAGCTATACCTCCAGTCCTATCTGTTGTTGATGATGCATTTAATGATGTTTGCACTGCTCCTGATACTTTACCTCCGCCCCTGCTAAGCCCGATAGGTACTACAGGGTCCCGGACACTCATCACCACTTATATAAGGCTCCTTTTGCAGATCCAGAGACTATCTCCCAGGGCCCTAAAGCTGTAGCAGCTACTTCTTCTAAAAACCCCCTCCCCTCTGAAAGGGATTCCAGGTCCTTATAGAGATGGGGTAAAAAAGTTTACACCTCTGCTACTTTGTCAGCTAGAGCTTTGAACTGCCAATTTCATATGATTCAATATCAAGAGTTTATGCTTGACCAGTTGACTAAAAGCTGTCCTCAGAAGAATCTATAGATAAAAAGTATGTTCAAGAAATGTTACATAACATACAGCAGGTTAGTAACCATTCTTTAAAATGTGGCTATGATGCATTGGAGGCTTCCTTTAGATCAGCCATGACTGGCACAGTTATCAGGAGGCATGCATGGTTGAAAGAACAGGCATTACCAGACCATGTCAAATCTAAGCTTTTGGATGCACCTATGGACAAGGTCAATTTATTTGGTGCCCCCGCACAGCAGGTACTAAAAAAAGATGGAAGAGAAAGCAAAATCTGTGCAAACAGTGAAAGATTTCTTACAAGTTCAACCTTCAAGGTTTAGCAGGAACTGGCCCTCCAAGAATTGGTCCTTTCCGGACACCTCTAAGGCACAAAGAGGCAGGAATAGGCGCTCTAGAGGCAGAAACCAATCCAGGGGTGCCTACAGGGGTCGCCAGTGGCAGGGCAACAACCAGCGAGGCACGGATACAGCCACCACCACTACAACAACTCAATCACAGTGACTTGGCGGTGGCACCGCCTACCAGGGAACAACTAGAAGCACCCTTAGGCGGAAAGCTAACATTATTTTCAAACTGGTACTGCATTACAAGAGAAAAATGGATTTTGCAGACTATAGACAAAGGCTACAGGTTCCATTTCCATACACTCCCAGGAAAGAGAGGAATGCCAAACCTACCACCTTCTCAAAGGGCAGAAGCTCTAAAACAAATATCTCAATTATTAAGAATGAGAGCTGTGGAAAAGGTACCATTTCTGGAGCAAGGGAAGGGATTTTACTCCAGGCTCTTCCTGGTACCAAGAAAAGAAAACAAATGGAGACCTATTCTAGACCTGTCCGCTTTAAACACATTCCTCATTGTCCCAAAATTCAAAATGCTGACCCTACAGCAGCTTCTTCCCATGCTGGGCAAGGAGTCTTGGCTGGTAACTCTAGATCTCAAGGAGGCATACCTGCACGTCCCCATAAGACCAATTTGCAGAAGATACCTCAGATTTCTTGCAGGATCAGAGCATTATCAATTCTCAGCATTGCCCTTTGGCTTATCTACTGCGCCCAGAGTGTTCACGAAATGCCTGGCATCAGTAATCGCTCATTGCAGACTTCAGGGAATTCAAAGTTATTCCTACCTAGACGACTGCCTGATACAAGCGGACAACAAAAACAAACTCACAGAAGATTTACAAAGAGTCATCTACCTGCTGCAAGCCCTGGGATATACAGTCAATACAAAAAAGTCAAGGCTGATTCCATCCCAAAGAATAACCTTTCTGGGTGCAGAATTGGACACATCAAAACAAATGGCATTTCTAACTGCAGAAAAGAAAGAGCAACTTCCTCTCTACTTCTTGGCATTGACAAAGCAAAGCCATCTAACTGCAAGAAAAGTGCTACAAGCTCTAGGCTTCATGGCATCCTGCATAATTCTGGTACCTCATGCCAGGCTGCATATGAGAAAGTTACAGTGGTACCTAAAGAATTTGTGGTCTCAGCACAAGCACAGCCTAGAAACCAAAATTCCAATAATCCCATGCCTGAAGCAAGAGTTCTTATGGTGGGCTCAGGCCTGTCAATCAAACACAGGACTGCCCTTCTGCAAAAGTCAACCAAGACAAACCATCACGACAGATGCCTCAGACCTCGGTTGGGGGGCACACATGATGGGCAAGTGCTTTCAAGGCCTATGAACTCAAGACCAGCTGCATCTGCACATAAATCTAAAAGAAATGATGGCAGTAAAATTGGCAATCCAGGCATTCAGACCTTTTCTCCAAGAAGGCCAGTTGATAAGGACAGACAACACCACAGTTATGTGGTACATCAACAAACAGGGAGGCACACACTCATACCCTCTATGCCGGTTGGCACTGGACCTATGGGATGTGGCTCTGAGCTACAACATTCAGTTACAGGCAATTTATGTACCAGGGAAGGAAAACATTCTAGCAGACATATTAAGCAGAACTACAACAGATGCCCACGAATGGATGCTGCATCCGGACATCTTCAAAACCATCACAAGAGAATGGGGATTACCACAAATAGACTTGTTTGCATCCCCCTTCAATCACCAGTTGAAGAAATTCTGCACAAGGACTTACCACCCACTTGCTTGGAAGGTGGACACCCTATCCTTCAGTTGGAAAAGCCTGACAGCATACGCATTCCCACCACTACCTTTGATGCACAAGGTGCTTCTCAAGATCAAAGAGGAACGTCCGAGGATCATTCTGATGGCCCCAGACTGGCCAAGACAACATTGGTATCCACTTCTGAGGAGCATGTCCCGGGGACAAATATGGACACTGCCCCTGATCCCATTACTGCTGACACAGAACAACTACAACATTCTGCATCCAAACTTAAAAACTCTGCAGCTAACTGCCTGGAACATTACATAACAGCAATTAACCCAATTTATCCCAAAGGGTTAAAGACATAATCCTGGAGGCTCGTAGACCTTCAACAAGAAAGAATTATGCAGCAAAATGGAAAAGATATCTCATCTGGAGTACTGCAAAGGGCAAGATGTGACACTGGTGAACATAGCCAACATCCTGGAGTACTTGGCGGAGCTCTTCCATACAGGCCTGTCCTATTCCTCCATCAAGATACATGCATCAGCTATTTCAGCAGAGTACAGCTTGGATCCTCCTGTCTTCTCGCACCCTCTGCTCAGACAGTTTCTGAGAGGAATCAAAAATGTAAAACCTCCCAGGAAACCTCCATTGCCCGCATGGGACTTGAACTTTGTGCTAGAAAACTGACTCTTCCCCTTCGAACCAGCAGCAACAGCAGAAATACAATACTTATCCTGGAAGACTGCTTTCCTGCTGGCAATAACTTCAGCAAGAAGGGTCTCTGAACTACAGGCATTAATGGCAGTGCAACCCTTCCTAATCTTCCATCAAGACAGAGTGTCCATGAGAACAAATCCTACATTTATGCCTAAGGTGGTATCCAGAGTATCTTTAAATCAGGCTATCCACCTTCCTACATTCTTCCCCAACCCACAGAACAGGGGAGAAAGGCTCTTGCATACCTTGGATGTACACAGACAATTACGCTACCACCTGGACAGGACAAAAAACAATAGAAAAACTGACCAGCTTCTGGTAGCATATGCAGCAGGAAAGGAAGGAAAACCTATTTCTAAACAGACCATCTCCAAATGGATAGGAAATTGCATTACATTTTGTTACTCCTACCATGGAAAGAAAACTCCAGAGAACATCAGGCCTCACTCCACAAGGGCTACAGCCACTACCACAGCTTTCTTACGGGGAGTGGCTACCAAGGACATTATAGAGGCTGCTACTTGGACCTCCGTGCATACATTTGCCAAGCATTATAACTTACCTTTATACTCTAGATCCCGTGCTGGCTTTGCCACTGCTGTTTTGCAAGGGATCCTAACTACACCATAATCTCTTCTCATTTCCTCCTCCCCTAGTTTAGCTATGGTATTCTACCCATTTGTAAAGACTGCAGATGCATCCTTGAAGGACATAGTACAGTTTTGTACCTACCATAAATGTAGATGTCCGAGAGGAATGCATCTGCAGTCAGGATTACCCACCCTCCTTCCCCTCTGAGGTACTCCTAGGGTATTTGCCAATCTTCAGCTAGCTTGGGGGGATCTATTATGGTGTATTTGTTTGTATATATGTACATACATGCTTATTTTATGTGTTTGCTCTCTACTATTTGGAAACTTTGGCATTTATCCAAATTTAGCCATCCAAGAGGGCACCTGGCATCTGGGGCAAGAAACACTGAGGAAAATGGCGTCTGCTGATGCCTTTATACCCGAATAACTGCCGCAATGACGTTGGGTGAAGTGCGAAACCAGCCGAAGCCAGACCCAGACTTTGGAATCCGGCCGACCGAAGGGCTGCCTGACGACAGGACAACCCATTTGTAAAGACTGCAGATGCATTCCTCTCTGACATCTACATTTATGGTAGGTACAAAACTGTACTTTACAGTTACCGCAACGATTTCACTGAATAATATTTGTTGTGAACTACACTATTAGCTAGGAAAAACAGTAGAGTCTAATTTCAAATTGCTCAAAGATATGCTAGGCTGAGATAAATCTGGTAGTGATCAGGATATTGTTCGGAACCAAGAAGCAAAGCTTTGCTTTCTATAGAGAACACAAACAAGACAGATAAAGTGGATTTAACAGGAATTTACAGAAAGATAATGCTGTGAGTAGAACTGAGGATGACGCGTGCAGTATGTCAGAAGATGAGATGTTAATTAATGAAGTGAGTGTGAATATATACATCTTGGTCCGAGTCAAGAAGCAGGATTTAGAAATGGAATAGTGCCCATTTAAATCAACTTATCAAAACAATTACACCAAATTCTATATGTTCCTGACGGACTTCGCCTGCTGCCTTGCTACAGAAATTACTTGACCCAATGCTGTTTTTACTCCGGATAGAAACAGTGGATGGAATAGAGTTCCACAACAAGTTTTGCAGTACTTTATAGTAGCTGATAAGTGGGACGTGCTACATAATGTCGATGTCACAGTGTGGGAGGCTCAGCATGAGAGGGGACTACTGATTTGATTGTGTCGAAGGTATGTCAGGAAGGTGGAGACCAACTCCACCTGAAAGGATGCGATACCAAAGAATGGGGGCTAGGTTTTCCTGCCCTACGCTAGGGAAAGGCAGAAATGTAGAAATGACAAACTTTGTTGTGTGTTTTGGTAACTGCTGATGGCTGGGATGAGTTTACAGGGAAAGAAAAAGACTTGCAGTTGAGTTAAATTGTGGGTGAGCCCGGAGCTTTCCTTTAATGGTAATTTCTGTAAGAAGTAGTTCACAGCCATTAAGGCTTCAGGCAGTGCACTACAGTAACATTTCTCTACGTTTGCACAACTGCACATCTAGCATGCATGGGGGCTTTATTGGGGCATGCATGGCCACACATTGCTCACATCTTGAAGGGAACACTGGACAAAGTATCATTCTAGAGTGGAACGTTTTGCAGTGCTTTGGTATTATTCTTACTTGCTCTGACCTATTTTTTAGCTTTTAATCGTATAACATCCCTATGAAAATGTGCACATATATATATATATATATATATATATATATATATATATGTGTGTATATATATATATAGATATCTATATATATATATATGTATATATATAGATATATATATATATGTATATATAGATATATATATATATATATATATATATATATATATATATATATATATATATATATATATGGGTCTACTTCTATTCGCTGACATCCCATTTTACTGAAACCCATTTTGTTGACAGCCCCATTTCATAGACAAAAGTAATCAGGGCAAAAACCTGGGATTTGCCCCCTTCCGCACTGTTGTGCGACTGTGGAGTTGTAATACATAGTTGGGTGTGGGGGGCACAGCCCCCCACCTAGAAAGTTTGCCTATGAAATGAGCTGTCAACGAAATGGGTTTCAGTGAAATGGGATGTCAGCGAATAGTAGTAGACCCATATATATATATATATATATATATATATATATATATATATATATATATATATATATACATATATATATACACATATATATATATATATCTTATTTTAGAGCTTTAATTCTGGGAATAAAAAGGTAGTTTAAACATTTTGCACATTGCAGTTCTAAGGATTAAATTGTACTGTATAACTCCAAAGTGTTTTTGGATAGCGTCATGGAGATGTGATAATGTGTGGGTCCATATTGCCCATTCAGATTAAGCCGAAAGAAGAAGAAAAGACCTACAGACAAGGGTGTAATATTTTGAATTAAATGATTGATATGACTTCAGAAGCCTTCTGCAGTGAAAATTTTGGGATGTCTTTTTTTTTTTTCTCCCAACTGTGCAGAGTTCATGAAATCTGTACTTGACAAACTTTCCGTGTGTGTTTTATCTCCCACTGAAGCACCTCATGATGTCACTTGCTGGACTTAGATCATATCCCCCCCCCCCCAAGTCATACTGATTTCTTTAGTACGACTCGCACAGTTTCTTGGTCTTTAACATGTATGTTAGATTGTGTCCTCATTGCTTTAAAAGTGTAGACCTTGTAAGTGTCTCTGAGATTGCCAGCAGGGCAAGCATTACCTGTATTGTCCTGGGAGGTGCACTCTCTTAAATGCTATAAATGTCCGGAGTTTATTGTGCCCATGTATGGGGAAAAATGACTAGCTACAAGACTTCTTGACCTCTTGCAGGGAGTGGTTAGCATGGAGATGCGAAGGAGGGCCTTTTCTGTGCGAAGGAGGGCCTTTTCTGTGATTCCCAAGCCAGAGTTAAAGTGAAAAGAGCAAGTGTGTGATTCTTATCCCATGAGCAGCCCAGAGTAGCTTTCTTTCAGTTCTGTTTCCACAATGCCCTCTGTCCTGTCTCAAACATGGTTATTTTTCATCTAGTGAGAGATCAAGCTTGCTCCCTTAGTGTACACTTTATATTTGTCTTTGTTAAACAGGGTGGAGCACTGATCCACATGGAACTTTGTGTAGACTCGGTCCAAGAGCACTGTCTAAGTAAATTGCTTCGAGTCCCTTAGTAGTTGAATTGGAGGCTGAAGGAACCATGTGCCAGCTTGCAGGATAGCCTTAACGCCCTGCACTGACTGTCAGACGGTGGTATTGAGTAAAGCAGGACTGCCCACTTGGCAACCTTTTCTTGGGAGGAGGGGCTGAATACTTCAATTGTAAAGCATGACACGCTCATGCCTGGGCATCTTAAACACTATCATGACTGACATACTTAAGAAAAGTGCAGCTCGAGTCCTTGTTTTGAAGGCTGTGTGGTCAGACTTGAGCTGAGTGAATCTACTTCCATTATCTTCCCCTGTGTTGAAGTTTCAGCAGCTAGAGTAGAGGGGATCCACTGGTCATTGCCATGACGTATGTCAATGGCACTTCTGCAGCATTAGATGTGTATTAAGTGTCTGGGATGTGCACTTGTGGATGTGAGAACTCATCCTTTGGAGCGTGACTTGACTCTGGTTAAAGATCCTGCTATGCTTCTGACGGCCTCTAGCTGCCTCTATGTGCAGCCCTACCCCCAAGCATGGTGGCCTGTCTCTTGGAACCCATAACCCACCTGCATTTCTTCTGTCATTTTCAGTGAGAGCAGACTGCACTCTTGGAGCCAGTGGCCGGAGGGTTGTCTTCTTGACGATCATATGTCCCATATTTCTGAGATATCACCTAACTAGATCTTCTACAAGTAGCTTTTTTGAGAAGTCCTCAGGCTTATGATGTCCTTGGGCTGGCCTCTAGCATCTTTTATTTTCCTCCTAAGGGCCGCCAAATCAGTATTTGCAAAAGAAGGATGAAGAGTCTTGGGAAATCTCCCATGAAATTTCTGGTAAAGGGATGCTATGTTTTTAGCCTGTAGGCATCCAGATTCTGCTGTTTCTTCTCCAAAAAAGGCTAATATTTCCTCTTTTTGGAGTCCTGAGAAAAAAAACCTCCAAATGTACATTCTGGTTTATGTATATAAAACAGAACTTTATTTACATTATACATGTTTATTATGTATACAGATAAACTGGGAAATATAAATGTAGCTAAACTAATGCATTTCATATCTACCCACTTGTAAATAGTTGATGTGCAGTACAAATCTAGCAAGGCTGTTACAATTCAAATCTACTTATTAATGACAGACATTTGAATTATATAGTCAGCGGAAAGTTTGATTATAATAAAGTTCAAGTAGAAACACCAGTGTATAAATGTTTTCACAGTTGCATTTCCATTGTCTGGTGAAATACTCTTTATGAATGGCTTTTTCAGAGTGACCTTAGAGTAAAGTAAATCTTTTACATTTGTTGAGCATAATGTTGTACCTTTTTCTTTATTTGAGGATATGTATAATGCTGTCAGGAGGGGATAAGAGCCACCTACCAGGGATTATGCTAGGCTAGTGTCAAAGTCAGTGTCAAACTTGTGTTGGCAAAAACTAAATGTGTAGAATGTAGTCATTGCCCAGATGTTCTTCATGTTTCACTGTTGCAGTCATCACACTTGGGTTATCCTGCCAGGGGTAGCCCTCAGTTGGCCCGAATACCAGAGGCTTAGTATTTCTGCGTCGGTTGCTATCGCTCCGGGAGTGATGTCAGGTGGTCAGTGGTATAAATACAGGCAGCCGATGCCATTACATCAGTCTTTCCTGACAAGAAGCCTGAAGCAGAAGTAGTTGGCATGAGTGCTGGTCGGCCGCTACCTGAGTTTTCATTTCCAAAATTTAAGTCTAAGTCTTCTAAAGCCAAGTACTCTGATGGAGATCCTTTTTTCTTGCTCTAACCTATGTCAGAAAAAGTTAACTATTGTCTCGCCTGTGGAAAGCAAATACCACACAAATATTTCCATTCTTACTGTGTCACTTGTTTAGGCCCAGACCACAACGCCCCTCGCGGTCAGTTTTGTGCTTTGTTCAACACCAGAACAATACGATGTTCTTCATGTTTCACTGTTGCAGTCATCACACTTGGGTTATCTGCCTGCAGGTAGCCCTCAGTCAGCCCGAATACTAGAGTCTTGGGATTTCTGCGTCAGTTGCAGTCGCCTCTTCCATGAAGTCTGGTAGTCAGGGGTATAAAACATGCAGCCAATGCCATTACATCAGTCTTTCTTGCTGAGAAAGAGCCCGAAGCAGAAGCAGTTTGCAAGTGCCAGTTGGCCGCTAACTGAAATTTTTTTCGAGTTTCAGACCTGAAGTCTTTTAAAGCGAAGTACTCCGTTGAGGATTTTTTTTTCTTGCTCTGACCGATGTCAGAAAAAATGAACAATTGTCTTGCCTGTGGAAAGCAAATACCTCACAGAGATTTTCATTCTTACTGCGTCACCTGTTTAGGTCCAGACCACAATGTCCCTCGCTGTCTGTTTTGTGCCTTGTTTAACACCCAAACTATTTGTCGTTGGGCTAATTTTGTAGCTAAATTCTTTCGCTCTCATTCTCTATATGCTGAAATGGCTTCGGTAAGCCATCCAACTACCGATCTTCCGAAAAAGTGCAAAGACAGAGAGAGACCGCATAGGTCAAAAACTGCCGACGACTCTTCCGCTAAGCTACTTGCCAGTCCGCTGGTACTCAGTGAGGCGCCTTTGCAGCCCTTGATGCCCGCTTCTACAGATTCACAGGCCTCTGCTGAGACCCATTCGGAGTCCGGTATGCTTTGAGATGCTTTTTTGACTGTGGAACCTGCGGATGTCTCTATCTTGGATGGGTCTGGAGCCGCTGTGCAGGCACCGGCTTCTGAGGGTGTATTCTGACTTACCAATATTCATATTAAACCAACAACTTCATTTCCAACTAAAACTAGCATGATGTCCTTCAAGGATGCATCTGCAGTCATAACCTATGGGTTGTCCTGCCTCAGGCAGCCCTTCAGTCGGCCGGATTCCAAAGTCTGGGTCTGGCCTCGGCTGATGTCTCACTTTCCCCGACGTCAGAGCGTCTGGGGTATAAAAGCATCAGCCGACGCCATTTTCCTCAGTCTTTCTTGCCGCGCGGTGCCCGAAGCAGAAGCTGTTCGCAAGTGCCGGTCTGTCAGATCCAGTGAATTCAGCTACCGAAGACTTCGAAAAAAGCTAAGTACCCCGTTGGGGACTCTTTCTTGCCTCAGCCGATGTCAGACAAAGTAAATAATTTTAACTTGTGGGAAACAAATACCTCATAAGGATTTCCATTCCTACTGCCTTCCTTGCTTAGGCCCAAACCATGACGTATCGGCCTGCTTAGCCTGTGCTTCCTTCAACCGACGAACTCTTAGACGTCGGTCGGAGTTTGCAGAGGAAATTTTTGGGGCCAGTTTTGCTTATAAAATGCCGTCGGAGACTCCGACTTCGCATCTGGTGAAAAAACGGAAGGAAAAGGACCGACACTCGCGGCCCACGGTTTCGGCTGAAACCACTGCAAGGCCTACCGCGAGTGTCTCTGTTTCGGCCGAAACAGAGTCCTCGGAGATTCCTACTTCCGAACCCATTCATCCGACCACCGAGGCCCGGGAGGCCCCGGCTGAGTCGCCTGCCAAACTTCCTACCGAAACCAGTGTTCAGGAAATGTCCGACACCATACCTTTGGACATTTCTACTCCTGCACATGGGGCAGCTAGGCCCCCTGCTTCCATGTCCATTAAGGCCTTTTCTAGGGCTAAAACTGCCAAACTATCTAAAGCTTTGCCTACCAAAACTACCTCCCAGAGGCCTTCCTCTAGTTCTCAGATCCTCAGCCTTGCAGAGGACCTTATTTCTTTAATTAGGGGTTCACAACCTCTCCCAGACAGGGCCTCTCACCCTCCTCCGGACAAAAGGCCCAGGACTTACCCCTCTGACCCACACTCTTCAGATGATTCCATGGATGGGTCTGAGTTGTCAGACCACCAGGAGTAGGCTTATTCGCCTTATGAGGATTCAGATGCTGAGGAATCTATCCCTTCGGCCTCCCCTCCTGAAGAGTTTTCCTTTGGTAAGACTCTACACTCCATGAGAGAGCATTTTCAATGGCAAGGTCAGGATTTCTCTGATTCTAGAAAAAAATTAAGGACCTTTTTGCATTTGCCTCAACATAGGCCCTTGGCTATACCTCCTGTTCTGAATGTAATTGATGATGTGTACAGTGATGTCAGTACAGCCCCTGATACTCTTCCTCCGGCCCCTGCCAAACCTGACAGATAGTACAGGGTCCCGGATTCTCATTTCCATCTGTATAAAGCCCATTCTGCAGACCCAGAAACTAGTTCTCAGGGCCCTAAAGGGGTTGCGGCCGCCACTGCCAAAAATCCTCTACCCTCTGAAAGAGAGTCTAGAGCTTTGGAGAGATGGGGAAAGAAGGTATATACTTCTGCAACTCTTTCTGTCAGGGCATTAAATTGTCAATTTCATATGATACAGTACCAAGAGTATTGTTAGATGAACTGAATAAGAAACTTTCTTCTCCTGAACCCCTTGACCGGAAATCCCTTCAGGATTTGGCACACAATTCACAACAGGTTAGTAATAATTTCTTAAAATGTGGCTATGATGCACTGGAGGCTTCATTTAGATCAGCTATGACTGGGGCAGTTATTCGTAGACATGCCTGGCTGAAGGAACAATATTTGCCAGACCATGTTAAAGCTAAACTCCTGGATGCTCCAATGGAGAAACAAAATTTATTTGGCTCCTCTGCTCTGGAGATCTTAAAAAAGGTTGAAGAAAAGGCAAAATCTGTGCAAACAGTTAAAGATTTCCTGCAAGTACAACCACCGAGATTCAGCAGAAACTGGCCTACTAAGAATTGGTCCTTTCCAGACTCGGACAGAGCCCAGAGGGGCAGGAACAGGCGCCCTAGAGGCAGAGGTCAATCGAAGGGCTCCTACAGAGGCTGTCAGTGGCGGCCTGCCAACCAGAGGAGTAGTGCAACAGCAACAACAACTACTACTACACCAGGACAGGCTCAATAACTTAACTCTGATTCCGCCTGCCAGGGATCAACTGGAAGCACCCTTGGGCGGAAAGCTGGCTTTATTCTCAAAAAAACTGGCATTATATTACAAAGGATACATGGACACTGCAAATAGACAAAGGATACAGGTTTCACTTCCACACTTTGCCAAAAAGAAACGGAATGCCAAACCTTCCTCCAAATCAGAGGGCAGAGGCTTTAAGACAGATCAACAATTTGCTTCAGATGAAAGCTATAGAAAAGGTACCATGTTCAGAACAAGGCCAAGGATTTTACTCCAGACTATTCCTTGTACCAAGAAAAGAAAATCAATGGAGGCCTATTCTCGACCTGTCCGCACTGAATACTTATCTCATTGTGCCAAAATTCAAGATGCTGACCCTACAGCAACTTCTTCCCATGTTGGGCAAGGAGTCTTGGCTGGTGACTCTAGATCTCAAGGAGGCATACCTGCACGTCCCTATTCGACCAAGTTGCAGAAGACACCTCGGATTTCTTGCAGGATCAGAGCATTATCAATTCTCAGCATTGCCCTTTGGCTTATCTACTGCACCCAGCGTATTCACGAAATGCCTGGCATCAGTAATTGCACATGGCAGACTACAGGGAATTCAAATTTACCCATACCTGGACGACTGCCTAATACAAGCGGACAACAAGGAAAAATTGATAAAGGACTTGGCCTATGCCATCCACCTGCTACAGGCCTTGGGATACACAGTCAACATCCAAAAGTCAAGACTAGTGCCATCCCAAAGGATAACCTTTTTGGGTGCAGATCTGGACACAACCACCCAAATGGCCTTTCTCACAGAAGAAAAACAAAAACAACTTCCAGATTTCTTCATGATTCTGACAAGACAAACTCAGCTTACTGCAAGGAAAATCTTGCAGGCCCTGGGTTACATGGCATCCTGCATAATTCTGATACCGCACGCCAGGCTGCATATGAGGAAATTACAGTGGTACCTAAGGAGTGTATGGTCTCAACACAGTCACAGTTTAGAAACCTTGATACCAATCATTCCATGCCTTCAAAAGGAATTTCTGTGGTGGGCTCAGGCCTGCCAGTCCAACAGAGGGTTGCCTTTCAACAAACCAAAAACAAGGCAGACAATCACCACGGACGCCTCAGACCGAGGATGGGTAGCACACATGGAGGGCAAATGTACCCAAGGCCTATGGCCTCAAGGACAGCTAAGCATGCACATAAACCAAAAGGAAATGCTGGCAGTGATGCATGCAATCGAGGCTTTCAAACCCTTCCTCCAACAAGGCCACCTGTTAATAAGGACAGACAACACCACGGTCATGTGGTACATAAGCAGGGAGGCACACACTCTTACCCTCTATGCCGGATGGCTATGAATCTATGGGAACTATGCCTGAAACTCAATATCCAACTACAGTCCCAATTCGTGCCAGGGAAAGAGAATACACTGGCAGACAGCTTAAGCAGAACTACCATGGATGCACACGAATGGATGCTGCACCCAGACATCTTCCAACTCGTAGCAAAGACATGGGGAATGCCGGAGATAGATCTGTTCGCCTCCCCACTCAACCATCAACTGAAGACATTCTGCTCAAGGACATACCACCCACAAGCTTGGAGGGTGGACTCTCTCTCTTTCAGCTGGAAAGCCCTAAAAGTATATGCCTTCCCACCTCTCCCATTGATGTACAAGGTTCTACTGAAGATCAGGGAGGAACAGCCAAGAGTGATACTGATAGCTCCAGACTGTCCAAGGCAACACTGGTATCCATTATTGAGAAGCATGTCTCAGGCAAAATCATGGCCTCTCCCCTATGGCCTCTTCTGACGCAAAACAATTTCAAGACCATGCATCCCAACTTGAAAACATTGCAGCTAACTGCCTGGAAAATTCCTTAAATCCCAATCAAACTGTTTTATCACAGAGGGTGAAGGACATTATCTTGGAGGCTCGCAGGCCTTCCACAAGGAAGACATACTCAGCTAAATGGAAGAGATTTCTCATTTGGAGCACATCAAAAGGCTCAGATGTCACAGTGGCAAGCATAACACATATTCTGGAATACTTAGCAGAATTGTTCCACAATGGCCTGTCCTATTCTTCCATTAAGATTCATGCCTCAGCAATTTCAGCAGAATACAATGTGGATCCACCTATCTTCTCACACCCTCTCCTCAGACAATTTCTGAGAGGGATCAAAAATATTAAACCTCCAAGAAGACCCCCTCTACCTGCTTGGGATCTCAACTTTGTGCTGGAGAAACTGACACTTCCTCCTTTTGAACCAGCAGCATCAGCGGATCTACAGTTTCTGTCTTGGAAAACTGCATTCCTTCTGGCAATAACTTCAGCAAGAAGAGTATCT
Organism: Protopterus annectens; assembly: GCF_019279795.1. Classification (NCBI taxonomy): domain Eukaryota; kingdom Metazoa; phylum Chordata; order Ceratodontiformes; family Protopteridae; genus Protopterus; species Protopterus annectens. The sequence continues at coordinate 1,766,126,284 of NC_056743.1, forward strand.
GAGTTACAAGCAATTATGGCAGTGCAGCCATTTCTTATTTTCCATCAGGACAGAGTTTCACTAAGAACCAATCCTACTTTTATGCCAAAGGTGGTATCTAGGGTATCCTTGAACCAAGCTATTCACTTGCCTACGTTCTTCCCTAATCCACAGAATAGAGGCGAAAAACTTTTGCACACCCTGGATATACACAGACAACTACGCTACTACTTGGACAGAACAAAAACTAGCAGAAAAACTGACCAACTTTTTGTAGCATATGCTACTGGGGTGCAAGGAAAAGCAATTTCCAGACAATTTCAAAATGGATAGGAAATTGCATTCGATTTTGCTACTCCTTTCATGGAAAGACAGTTCCTGAAAACATCAGGCCTCATTCCACAAGGCCCACGGCCACCACTACAGTCTTCCTACAGGGGGTGGCTACCAAGGACATTTTAGAAGCTGCTACTTGGAGCTCCGTGCATGCATTTGCCAAGCATTACAATCTACCTTTATACTCCAGATCCAGAGCAGGTTTTGCCACTGCAGTCCTGAAGGGGATCTTAACTACACCATCCTTTTCTTAGTACCTCCTCCCCCAGATTGGCTATGGTATTCTACCCATATGTTATGACTGCAGATGCATCCTTGAAGGACATAGTACAGTTTTGTACCTACCATAAATGTAGATGTCCGATAGGTATGCATCTGCAGTCAGGTTTACCCTCCCTCCTACCCCTCTGTGGTATTCCTAGGGTACTTACCCCTCTTTTAGCTAGCTGGGGGAATCTATTATGATGTATTTGTTTGTTTATACATGTATATAATTTTGCAAATGTTTGGAACTTTTCTGCATTTATCCAAATTTAGCCTTCCTAGAGGGCACCTGGCATCTGGGGCAAGAAAAACTGAGGAAAATGGCGTCGGCTGATGCTTTTATACCCCAGGCGCTCTGACGTCGGGGAAAGTGCAACATCAGCCGAGGCCAGACCCAGACTTTGGAATCCGGCCGACCGAAGGGCTGCCTGAGGCAGGACAACCCATATGTTATGACTGCAGATGCATACCTATCGGACATCTACATTTATGGTAGGTACAAAACTGTACTTTTCTCAGGCCCAGAGTTCGCACTACGCCTAGAAAACCGACATTCAAAGCGCATGCTGAAGCTCTCATGCCACAAAAACAAATGGTTAGAATGGCTGAAGACCTTATTACTCTAATTATGGGAAGCCAGCCTTCCCCTGCCAAAAGACAAAGAATTCAATTTCCTTCTGATTCTACTGACCAGGAGTCTGATGACTCTGACCCTTTCGGTTACCAGGACATAGCCTTATCTACCTATGAGGACTCAGATGCAGAGGAATCTATTCCCTCTGCCTCCCCTCCAGACTCCCCTCCAGAGGAATTTTCTTTTGGTGAAATCTTGCATACCTTAAGAGAGCATTTCAGCTGGAATGCCAGGACTATCCTCAGTCCAAAAAGAGACTCGGCAGGGGGCGGGGGGTTTAGATTATCCTCAGCACAGGCCTTTAGCTATAACCCCTGTCCTGGATATTGTAGATGATGTCTTCTTGAAGTCCAGTCTTACTCCTGACACCTTACCACCAGCTCCTAGAAAACCTGACAGGTACTACAGAGAGTGCATGACTCTCACAAATTTCTCTTTAAGAATCCTACTGCGGATCCAGAGACCATTTCCCAGGGACCTAAAGGCATTAAGGTTACTACAGCCACAAATCCTACCTCTTCAGACCGGAATTCTAGAGCTTTAGACAGATTGGGTAAGAAAGTATGTACCTCTGCAACTTGGCCATTAGAGCTTTGAATTTCCAGTTTCATATGTTGAAGTACCAGCAACATATTATGGAACTAATTAAACAAAAAATGGTGTTACTTCCAATCTGTGCAGAAAATAAAGATTTACAAGAGTTAATGCATTCTGCAAACCAAGTTAGTAAATGTACTTTGGAGTGTGCGTTTGATGACTTAGTAGCATCTTGCAGGGCTGCTGTCACTGGGTCTGTATGAGAAGGCATGCTTGGCTAAAGGAACAAGTCTTGCCTGATCATGTCAAAGCAAAATTACTAGATGCTCCATTAAATCAGGAGCATTTGTTTGGCGCAGAAGTTCTTAAAAAGATGGAAGAAAAAGCTAAGTCTATGCAAACCATCAAAGATTTCTTACAGGTGCAGCCACGTAGATTCAGTAGGCATTGGCCTTCAAAAAACTGGTCCTTTCCAGTCCCTCTCAGGACTTCAGTCCAAACAGAGGGGAAATAGACCACCAAGACTTCAGTCTCAGGGTATGCAGTGATCTAAACAATGGAGTGTTTCCACCTCAAAACCAGGGAATGGTAAGGCCACCCCCATATGGAAAAAGTCCACAATGACTTTCCAGTTATCCTTCCCAGCCATGCCCAAGTACTTGAGCCCCTAGAAGAAAAACTCGCCCTTCATGTAAAAAGATGGATGTCCATTACTCAGGACCGATGGGTTCTAAACATTGTATCTCAGGTTCTACTTCCACTCATTGCCAACTCCAAGCGGGTTGCCAGACCTTCCTCCAAACCTGTGAGCAGAGGCTCAAAAGCAAGTACTTTCCCTTCTCCATATCAGGGCTATTCAACCTGTTCCATTAGAACAAAGGGGACAGGGCTTCTACTCCAGACTGTTCCTGGTGCACAGAAGAGGGCTCTTGGCGCCCTATCCTGGATCTATCTGTTGTCAACACCTTTCTGGTGGTCCCAAAATTCAAAATGCTTACAATGCAACAGTTTCTTGCTGTGCTAGCCAAGGATGCCTGGTTAGTCACCCTAGAATTAAAATAAGCTTATCTGCACATCCCCATAAGGGAGTCTTGCAGGAAATATTTGCGTTTCAGGGCAGGCTCTATGCACAATCAGTTCCCTGCACTTCCCTTTGGCTTATCTACTGCACCCAGAGTATTCGCAAAATGCCTGGCTCCAGCCATTGCATACTGCAGGCAAAGAAATATTCAAATCTACCCATACTTGGCCGATTGCCCGATTCAGGCAGACAATCAGTAATTGCTACTTCAGCAGCTGGCATTTGTAAAAGGACTTCTAACTTCACTGGGATACACCATCAACGAAAAGAAATCACAACTGGTGCCCAGCCAACAAATTGTATTCCTAGGAGTAAGCTTGAACACAACTTCCCAGATGGCATTCCTCACGCCAGAAAAGGAGGTCAATTTGACAAACTATTTCAAACTAATGGCCACAAAAATCCTGCTATCTGCAAGGCAAATACTGCAAGCCTTGTGGTTTATGGCCTCCTGCATTCTACTAATTCCATGTGCAAGACTGCATATGAGGAAACTGCAGTGGTATCTACAAAGCCTATGGGTGTCAACATTCTCAGGATCTAGAAGCAATGATTCCTATCATACCTTGCCTACAGGTAGAGTTACTTTGGTAGGCAGAGGCATGCCACCAAAACAAGAGACTACCATTTACTCCATCCCTTGCCATCCAAACCCTAACAGACTCATCAGACTATGCATGGGGGGGGCACCTGACAGGGAAGTGCATTCAGGGCAAATGGAACCCAAGTCAAATGCACCTGCATATCAGTCAAAAAGAAATGTTAGCTGTACGGAATGCTCTGACAAGCCTCAAGGGCCACATTCTTCCAGGGCATTTAGTGGTAAAGGCGGACAACACCACTGTTATGTGGTACATAAGCAGGGGGTACCCATTCATACCCCCCCCCCTGCAGACTAGCCATGGCTCTGTGGAACACAGCCTTAAGCTACCAAGCGCAGCCACAGGCTCAATTCCTGCCAGGAAAACTAAATACACTGGCAGACGAACTAAGTAGAAATCCCATGGACCCACACGAGTGGAAACTGGAACCAAAGACTTTCAACATGTTGATAAACAAATGGGGGAGCCCAGATGTAGACCTGTTTGCCTCCCCCCAGAACTACCAATTGGACAAATTCTGCACAAGGACTCCCCACAAACAAGCTTGGAAAGTGGATGTCCTGTCCTTCAGCTGGAAGTTTATGCCTTTCCTCCTCTGCCTCTCCTCTCCAAAGTGCTACTAAAGATCAAACAGGACGAACCAAGGACTATACTGATTGCACCAGACTGGCCACGCCAACACTGGTGTACCCCCTCTTGCGCAGTGTGTCACTACTGGCTCCATGGCACCTGTCTCAGACCCCTACCCTGCTGTCACAGCAGGAGGGCCAGATTCTGCATCCCCAACTTCAAACCCTGAACCTGGCAGCCTGGCTAATTACCTAATCTCTCTGTTACCATCCCTCTGTAAACAAGTGCTGGATATAATTTTGGAGGCAAGGAGGCCTAGTACTAGAAAATCTTATGCTGAAAAATGGAAAAGATTCTGTGCCTGGAACCAAACTCAAGGGAAGGGTACAGCAGCACCCAGTTTACCTCAGATTCTTCAATAATTGACTGAGATGCTTCACAAGGGCCTTTCTTTTCCTCCATCAGAATTCATGCTTCAGCCTTTTCAGCTCATTACAACACAGAACCACCCCTCTTTTCTCATCCACTGCTCAAGCAGTTTCTCAGAGGAGCCAAAGACTTAAGCCCACCCAGGAGAGCCCCTACTCCAGCCTGGGACCTTACCAAAACTCACTCTACCTCCTTTTGAGCCAGCTGCAAGTGCAGAGTTAAAATTCCTTTCTTGGAAAACAGCCTTCCTTTTAGCAATCACTTCAGCAAGAAAGGGTATCTGAATTACAGGCCCTTATGGCAGTGGAGCCTTTCATCATCTTTCATGCTGACAGGGTGTCCCTCAGGACCAATCCCTCCGTCATGCCCAAGGTAGTATCCAGTGTGGCTCTTAATCGGTCCATTCATTTGCCAACCTTCTTTTCTAATCCACAGAACAAGGGGAATGGATACTGCAGTCCTTAGATGTTTACACAGACAACTTAGATTTTACTTGGACAGGATTAAACCTCAAAGGAAATCTGAACTGCTGGTGACATTTGCTGCAGGGGCATAGGGGAAGGCCATTTCAAAGCAAACCATTTCTAAATGGATAGGCCATTGCATTCATTTCTGCTATAAGCACCATGGAAAACCTATCACACAGGGGATAAGACCACACTCAACCAGGACTGCATCTACCCTCTACAGCCTTTCTCAGAGGTGTCCCTACTAGGGGCATCCTAGAAGCTGCTACCTGGAGTTCTGTACATACTTTCACCAAGCATTACCATTTGCCAATTTTCTCTAAATCCAGAGCTGGCTTTGCCACTGCAGTCTTGCAGGGCCTTGTAGCTGGTCCTAATGCTATCTAAATTCCTCCGCCCATCCTTAGCTTTGGGAATCTGCCCAAATGTGATGACTGCAACAGTGAAACACAAAGAACATAGTAGATTTGTGTACACTTACCATAAGTGTAGATGTTAGAGTGTATTCACTGTTGCAGCCCTGGTTACCCTCCCCCCAGCCCCTTGACTTCTTTTGGCTATACCTCTAGTCTCCTTTACTATGCTTAAAAGCTTTTGGTTATTTGTTTTTTTGTTGGAGGTATAACCTTGCATATATATATATTTAATTGCTTCCCATTAGGGAGGCACCTGACATCTGGGGCAAGAAAAACTGATGTAATGGCTTTGGCTGTATGCTTTATACCCCTGACTAACTGATGTTATGGAAAATGAGACAGCAACCCACGCAGAACCCAAGACTTTGATAATCAGGCCGACAGAGGGCTACTGCAAGCAAATAACACAAATGTGGTGACTGCAACAGTGAATACACTCTAACATCTACATTTATGGTAAGTGTACACAACTGTTCTTTTTCTATGTCCTTTCTACCTCTTTATGGCCATATTTTATGGCAGGGGTGTTTACTTTTTACTGTAGGTGCTCCACACCAAGTGATAGCTTCCTATTTTGGGGCCTCCTGACATCTGGGGCAAGAAGAACTGATGTAACGGTGTCAGCTGTATGTTTTATACCCCTGACGTCATGGAAGAGGCAACAGCAAGCGAAGCAGAAATCCCAAGATTCTGGTGTTCAGGCCGACTGAGGGCTACCTGCAGGCAGATAACCCAAGTTTGATGACTGCAACAGTGAATACACTCTAGCATCTATATTTATGGTAAGTGTACGCAACTGTAGTTTGTCTGGCCCTTATCGTAGCTAAATACTTTCGCTCTATATCTCTGTATTCCAAAATGGCTTCGATAAGTCACCTGACTACCGATTTTCCGAAAAAACGTAAGGATAAAAGACGGAGACAGAATGCACAGGTTCAAAACTGCCGATCATGCTTACATTAAGCTAGTCGCCAGTTCGTCAGTACTCAGTGAGGCACTTTCGCAGCTCTTGATGCCTGCTTCTATGGATTCTCAGGCCGCTACCGAGAACCGTTCGGAGTCCAGTATGCCGCGAGACTCTTACCTGACTACGGAACCTGTGGCGGTCTCTACCATGGATGGGTCCGGAGCCACTGTGCAGGCACTGGCTTCTGAGGAAGTTCTTTGCGCTACTGATATTCGACACAAACCGATTTCTTTTGCGTCTTCATTTCTTTCTAAAACTACTGAGTTTCTAAGGCACAGAGTACGAACTACGCCTAAAAAAATGATGACCCATACTCAAGCGCCTGCTTCCTTGCCTCAATCTCAGATGCTTAAAATGTCGGAAGACCTTATGCTCATTAGGGTAAGCCAGCCTACCCCTGCTAAAAGGAAGAGTCTTGTCCCCAGCAGTCTTGTCTGACCAGGAGTCCGACAACTGAGGTTTCTGATTACGAAGACATGCCCTTATCTGCTTATGAGGACTCAGATGCAGATGAATCTATTCCTTCTGCCTCTCCTCCAGAGGATTTTTTCTTTTGGTGAAACCCTACATACCTTGAGAGAACGTTTCCATTGGGAATGCCAGGATTATCCTCAGTCCAAAAACAGACAGGGAATTTTTAGATTTAGAACAGCACAGACCCTTGGCTATTCCTCCTGTTCTGGATGTTGTGGATGATGTTTTTATGGTATCCAGTCCAACTCCTGATACTCTACTGCTCTCAGGAAACCTGACAGGTACTGCAAAGTCCCTGACTCACACAGATGTCTTCTCAAAAATCTTGCTGCTGACCCAGAGGTAATGTTCCAAGGACTTAAAGGAATAAAAGCAACCACAGCTAAGAATCCCACCCCTTTGGACAGGGATTCCCAAGCTTTAGACAGATGGGGTAAAAAGATATATACCTCTGCAACTCTTGCCATTAGAGCTTCAAATTGTCAGTTCCACATGCTGAAATACCAGCAACATACTATGGAGCTTATTAAACAAAAATGATCTACCTTCCCTGACTGTGCAGAAAAAAAAATTACAGGAGCTTATGCATTCTGCAAGCCAAGTTAGTAAGCATACCCTGCAATATGGATTTGACGCCCTAGAAGCATCCTGCAGGGCAGCAGTCACAGGTTCTTTACTTAGAAGTCATTCTTTGCTTAAGGAGCAGACCTTGCCAGACCATGTCAAATCAAAATTAATTGGATGCACCACTGAATAAAGACAATCTGTTTGGCACCAAAGCAGAAGAGGTTTTGAAAATGATGGAAGAAAAAGCTAAGTCTATGCAGACAGTTAGACTTTTTGCAAGTCCAGCCTCCAAGATTCAGTAGGCATTGCCCCTCAAAACATTGGTCCTTTCCAGCTCCTCAAGGCCACCTCAGACTAGACCTAGGGGAAGCAGACCCCCCCCCCAGACAGCAGTCTCAGGGTATGCAGAGATCTAAGCAATGGAGTACCTCCACTTCTAAAACAGAGTGCTAAGCCACCCCCTTATGGAAAGAATTCACAATGACTTCTCAACTCCACCTCTGCCCATCTGCTCGTACCCCAAGGAGGAAAACTTGCCTCCCATGAAAAAACTAGGCCTCCATCACAAACGATTGAAGGGTCCTCATCAGTGTCCCAGGGGTACAAAATTTATTTCCACACGCTGCCAACCCCAAAAGGGTTCCCAGGTCTTTCTCCAAACCAATGGGTAGAGGCACAAAACCAAGTTCATTCCCTGCTCTCCATGAGGGCAGTTCAGCCTGTTCCTGCAGAACAGATAGGCCAAGGTTTCTGTTCCAGACTTTTCCTGGTACCCAGAAAAGAGGGCACCTGGCGCCCAATCTTATATCTATCCATTCTAAACGCCTTCCTGGTGGTACCTTAATTCAAAATGCTCACCCTACAGCAGCTTCTCCCTTTGCTGTCCAAAGATACCTGGTTAGCCACCCTAGACCTAAGAGGCCTATCTGCATATCCCAGTCAGAGACTCTTGCAGGAAATATCTACGTTTCAGGACAGGATCAATGCATTATCAGTTCTCTGCACTTCCTTTTGGCTTATCCACTGCTCCCAGAGTTTTCACAAAATGCCTGACTCCAGCCATTGCTTACTGCAGACAAAGAAATATTCAAATTTACCCCTACTCGGACGACTGTCTGATTCAGGCAGACAGTCAGGAAAAGCTGTTGTAGCACCTGACATTTGTAAAGGACCTACTTACCTCACTGGGGTACACTATCAACAAAAAGAAATCCAAACTTGTCCCCAGTCAAAAAAATGTATTCCTGGGAGCAAGCCTGGATACAGCATCCCAGATGGCATTCCTTACTCCAGAAAAACAAGCCTATCTGACAGACTACTTCTCTCAACTGGCCACCAGAACCTAGTTATCCGCAAGGAAAATCCAGCAAGCTCTAGGGTTCATGGCCTCCTGCATTCTGCTAATTCCATATGCCAGACTGCATATGAGGAAACTTCAGTGGTACTTAAAAAGCCTTTGGTGTCCACATTCTCAGGACCTAGAAACTATTATCCCTATGATACCTTGTCTAAGGAAAGATTTTCTTTGATCAGCAGCATGCAACCACAACAAGGGACTTCCCTTTTCACAACCCCACACCACCCAGACCCTAACCCACAGATGCATCAGACTATGCCTGGGGTGCACACCTGGATGGCAGGTGCATTCAGGGCCACTAGAGCCCAAATCAAATTCATCTGCACATCAACCAAAAAGAGATGCTAGCTATTCAGTATGCTCTGACAGCTTTCAGATCCCTACTCTCACCAGGGCCCCTACTAATCAAAACTGACAACACCACAGTGAATGTGGTACATCAACAAGCAGGAGGGAACTCACTCTTTCCCACTCTGCAGGCTAGCCATGACCCTTTGGAACACTGCCTCTGCCATGCATATTCACCTGCTAGCTCAATTCCTTCCAGGAAACCAAAAAACTGACAGACAACTTAAGCAGAAATCTCCTAGACCCACACAAGTGGCAAACCACAACACCTTCAGCCTTGTGACCCAGAAATGGGGTACCCCGAAGGTGGAACTGTTTGCCTCCCCTACAACCACCAGCTCAGCCAATTCTACACCAGGGAACCTCACAGCAAGGCATGGAAAGTGGATGCCCTATCCTTCCAATGGGTAAACCTCTCAATCAATGCATCTCCCCCTCTACCTGCTCTTACATGAGTATTGCTCAGAATAAGGGAGGAAAGACCAAGGGCAATCCTGATTGCTCCAGACTGGCCATGCCAACACTGGTACCCATTACTGCGCAGTCTGTCACCGTTGCCTCCATGGCACCTCCCTCCGATTCAAGCTCTCCTGACTCAGCAGGTGGGAGAGTTCTTGCATCCACAATTGCAGACCTTGAACCTGGCAGCCTGGCTTATTCCTCGACTTCTCCCCCAGTGGCCAGCCTAAGAAAAGCAGGTTCTGGATGTTGTACGTGAAGCCAGACAACCCAGCACTAGAAAATCCTATGCTGCCAAGTGGAAAATGTACTATTCCTGGATCCAGACTAAAGGAGCTGACTCAGCACAGCCCTCCTTACCTCTCGTCCTGGATTACCTAGCAGACCTGCTCCCCAGGGAGCCTATCATTCTCTTCCATTAAAATCCATGCCTGTGCCATATCTGCACATTACAGCACTGAGCCACCTCTCTTTTCACACCCTCTCATCAAGCAGTTCCTGAGAGGGGCTAACAATTTAAGGCCACCAGGAAGAGCCCCTATCCCGGCTTGGAACCTTAATTTTGTGTTGGAAAAGCTCACGCTGTGCCCCTTTGAGCCTGCAGCTTCAGCAGAGTTAAAATTCCTCTGTTGGAAAACAACCTTGCTTCTGGCCATCACTTCAGCTAGAAGAGTGTCTGAGCTACAAGCACTTATGGCTGTGGAACCCTTCATAATTTTTCATGCTGACAGGGTCTCCGTCAGGACTAACCCAACTTTCATGCCTAAAGTGGTGTCCAGTGTAGCTCTCAACCAATCTATTAATTTGCCCTCCTTTTTCCCTAAACCTCAACATAAGGGGAAAGGACCCTGCACTCTAGATGTGCACAGACAGCTCAGATTCTACTGGGATAGGACTAAGTCCTTTAGAAAATTTGACCATTTTCTAGACAGCTTTGCACCAGGGGCAGAGGGCAAGGCCATATCAAAAGAAACCATCTCCAAATGGATAGCACACTGTATCCATTTCTATTACAAACACCACGAGAAACCACCCTCACTGGGGGGTAAGAACACATTCCACTAGGGCAACTTCAACCTCTGCAGCCTTTCTCAGAGGGGTCCCTACCAGGGACATCATGGAAGCTGCAACATGGAGTTCTGTTCATACCTTCACCAAGCATTACCACCTGCCTATCTTTTCCAAATCCAGACCAAGCTTTGCAACAGCAGTCCTGCAGGGCATACTAACCAGCCCCAACTCTTCTTGACTGCCTCCACCCATTCTTCAGCTTTGGGAATCAACCCAAGTGTGATGACTGCAACAGTGAAACACAAAGAACATAGTACAGTTATGTACACTTACCATAAATGTAGATGTTCTAGTGTATTCACTGTTGCAGTCCTGGATGTTCTTCGTGTTTCACTGTTGCAGTCATTTCATTTGGGTTATCTGCCTGCAGGTAGCCCTCAGCTAGCCTGAGTCTTGGGTCCTGTGTCGGATGCTGTCTGTTCCATGACGTCAGATAGGGGTATAAAGCATGCAGCTGATGCCATTACATCAGTTTTTCTTGCCGCGTGGTGCCCGAAGCAGAAGCAGTTCGCAAGTGCCGGTCAGCCGACTCCTGAAATTTTCATTTTCGAGTTTCAGAACCGAAGTCTTCAAGAAAACTAAGTACCTCGTTGGGGATCTTTTTTTCTTGCTCTAACCGATGCCCGTAAAAGTTAACAATTGTATTACCTGTGGAAAGCAAATATCTCAAAGATTTTCATTCATACTGCATTCCTTGCCTAGGCCCAGACCACGACATCCCTCGCTGTCCATTTTGTGCCTTATTGAATCCTCAAACTATTTGTCGTCAGTTCATTTTTACATCAAACTATTTTGGTACTCTGTTAAATTATCCAGAAATGGCTTCGGTAAGCCATCCGACTAATGACATTCAGAAAGAAAGACAGACCCCATAGGTCCAAAGCTGCCAATGATGCTTCCGTTAAGCTAGTCACCAGTTCACCGGTACTCAGTGAGGCGCTTTCGCAGACCCTGATACCCGCTACTTTAGATTTGCAGGCCTCTACTGAGACCCATTCGGACTCCGGTATGCCACAAGATGCTTTTTCGACTATAGAACCTGGGGATGTCTCTACCTTGGATGGGTCCGGAGCCGCTGTGCAGGCACTGGCTTCTGACTGTGTATTCAGGCGTACTGACTTGCATTTCAGACAGATGCCATCTTCTACTTCAAGGCCTAAAACTTGACCCACGCCTAGAAAACACGTCCAAACCGCATGGTCAGGCCCATATGCCTAATAAACAAATAATGGCTGAAGACCTTATTACTTTAATTAGGGGAAGCCAGCCTTCACCCTCTAAGAGACCTAGAAGTGATTTTCCTTCTGATTTTTCTGTTCAGGATTCTGAAATTTCTGTTCTGATTACCAGGATTTGCCTTATCTACCTATGAGGATTCTGATGCAGAAGACTCCATACCCTCTGCTTCCCCTCCAGAAGATTTTTCTTTTGGTGAAACCTTGCACACTCTTGGGGACCATTTCCACTGGGAAAGCCAGGATTACTCTGACTTCAAAAAGAGGCTTAGGGAATTCTTACTCCTATCTCAGCACAGACCTTTAGCTATCCCTCTTGCCCTGGACATTGTAGATGATGCCTTCTTGGAATCTAGCCTGGCCCCAGACACTTCACCCTCCTGCTCCCAGGAAACCTGATGGGTATTAGAGTACCTGACTCTCACAATTTCCTTTTCAAGAATCGTACTGTGGTCCCAGAGACCATTTCACAGGGACCAAAAGGCATTAAGGCTACTGCTGCCAAAAACCATATCCTTCTGATAGAGATTCCAGGGCCTTGGACAGATGGGGTAAGAAGATATACACTTATACTACTTTGGCCATTAGGGCCTTAAACTGCCAGTTTCGTATGTTACTGTAGCAGCAGCATATTATTGGACTACTTAAACAGAAAATGATGTTGATTCCTGACTGTGCTGATAATAAAGAATTACAGGATTTAATGCATTCTGCTGAACAAATTGGTAAACGTACTTTGCAATGTGGTTTTGACTCTTTGGGAAGCATCTTGCAGAGCTGCTGTCACTGGGTCTGTTCTTAGAAGGCATGCTTGGCTTAAGGAGCAAAATTTGCCAGATCATGTTAAAGTTAAATTACTGGATGCTCCCTTAAACCAAGACCGCCTGTTTGGCAACAAAGCAGAAGAAGTACTTAAGATGGAGGAAAAAGAAAATCTATGCAAACTGTTAAAGATTTCTTGCAAGTACAGCCTCTCAGATTTAGTAGGCATTGGCCTTCTAAGAATTGGTCCTTTCCTGTCTCTTCCAGGCCTTCTCAGTCCAAATCTAGGAGCAGCAGCAAACCACCTAGGCTACATTCTCAAGGTACTCACAGGCCTAAACAGTGGGGGCTCCCACTTCCAAAGCTGGAAGTAGTAAGACCACCCCCCTATGGAAAACTGTCACAATGACTTTACCTTAAACCTTCCAAGCCCTGCTCAACTGACTGCCCCTTAGTGGGAAAGATCGCCCTGCATGCAAAAAACTGGGAACTCATTACCCAGGACAAATGGGTTTTAAAAATAGTTTCCCAAGGATACATATTCCACTTCCACACCTTGTCAACCCCAAACGGTTGGCCAGTCCTACCCCCAAATCAGTGGGCAGAGGCTCAACAACAGGATCTCTCTTCTGTGTATCAGGGCTATTCAACCTGTCCCAGCAGAAGAAAGAGGACAAGGTTTTTACTTAAGACTTTTCCTGGTACCCAGAAAAGACCGCTCCTGGCATCCTATCCTGGACCTCTCAACTCTGAACACCTTTTAGGTAATCCCAAAATTCAAAATGCTAACTCTTCATCAGCTGCTTCCTATGCTAGGCAAAGATGCCTGGTTGGCAACCTTGGACTTAAAGGAAGCTTACCTGCACATTCCAATAAGGGTATCCTGCAGGAAATACCTACGCTTTAGAGCAGGCTACAGGGACTATCAGTTTTCTGCACTTCCCTTTGGCTTATCTGCTGCACCCAGGGTATTCCCTAGCTCCAGTCATTGCATTTTGCAGGCAAAGAAATATTCAAATATACCCATACCTGGACTATTTTCTAATTCAGGCAGAAAGCCAGGACTTGCTACTAAATCATCTGGCATTTGTAAAGAAACTGCTAACATCACCAGGATACACCATAAACTAAAGAAATCTCATCTAGTACCCTGCCAACAAATTGTATTCCTGGGAGCAAGCTTAAACACAACTTCCCAGATGGCCTACCTCACGCCAGAGAAGCAAGTTTGACAGCCTACATCAAACTACTGGCCACAAAGACCCAGCTATCTTCAAGGAAAGTACTGCAAGCCCTGGGGTTCATAGCCTCTTGCATCCTACTAATTCCATATGCAAGACTGCATATGAGGAAACTACAGTGGTATCTAAAAAGCCTATGGTGTCAACTTTCTCAAGACCTGGAATCAATGAATCCCTATAATTCCTTGTATAAAGACAGAGTTCCTTTGATGGGCAGTGGCCTGCTACCGCAACAAGGGACTGCCATTCACTCTAACCCCTGCCACCCAAACCCTAACAACAGACGCATCAGACTATGTATGGAGGGCTCATTCAGGGCAAATGGAACCAAAGTCATATGGGCCTGTATATCAGTCAAAAAGAAATGTTAGCTGTACAGAATTCTCTGACAGCCTTCAAGGACCGTATTCTTCCAGGACAGTTATTGGTAAGGACAGACAACACCACTGTTATGTGGTACATAAACAAGCAGGGGGGAACCCACTCATACCCTCTCGGCAGACTAGCCATGGCTCTGTGGAACACAGTCTTGCGCTACCAAGTGCACCTACAAGCTCAATACCTGCCAGGCAAACTAAATTCACTGGCAGATGACCTAAGCAGAAATCTCATGGATCCACACGAGTGGAAACTGGAACCAAAGACTTTCAACATGTTGATAAACAAATGGGGGAACCCAGATATAGACCTGTTTGCCTCCCCCCAGAACTACCAATTGGACAAATTCTGCACAAAGACTCCCACCAAATAAGCTTGGAAGTGGATGCTCTGGCCTTCAGCTGGAAAAATCTATCAGTTTATGCCTTTCCTTCTTTGCCTCTCCTCTCCAAAGTACTTCTAAAGATCAAACAGGACAAACCAAGGACGATACTGATTGCACCAGATTGGCCACGCCAACACTGGTACCCCCTCTTGCACAGTGTCACTGCTGGCTCCATGGCACCTGCCTCAGACCCCTACCCTGCTGTCACAGCAAGAGAGCCAGATTATGCACCCTCAGCTTCAAACCTTGAACCTGGCAGCCTGGCTAATTACCTAATCTCTCCATTTCCATCCCTCAGTAAACAAGGGTTGGATGTCATTTTGGAGGCAATAAGGCCTAGTACTAGAAAATCTTATGCTGAAAAAGGGAAAAGATTCTGTGCCTGGAACCAGACTAGAGGGATGGACACAGCTGCACCCAATTTACCTCAGATTCTTCAATATTTAACTGAGATGCTTCACAAGGGCCTTTCTTTTTCCTCCATCAAAATTCATGCCTCAGCCATTTCAGCTCATTACATTACAGAACCACCCAGAGTCTCTCATCCCACTGCTTAAGAAGTTCCTCAGAGGGGCCAAAAACTTAAGGCCACCCAGGAGAGCCCCAACTCCAGCCTGTGACCTTAACTTTATATTGGAAAAACTCACTCTTCCACCTTTTGAGCCAGCTGCAAGTGCAGAGTTAAAATTCCTTTCTTGGCAAACAGCCTTTATTTTAGCAATCACTTCAGCAAGAAGGGTATCTGAATTACAGGCCCTTATGGCAGTGGAGCCTTTCATCATCTTTCATGTGGACAGGGTGTCCCTCAGGACCAATCCCTCTTCCATGCCCAAGGTAGTATTCAGTGTGGCTCTTAATCAGTCCATTTATTTGCCAACCTTCTTTTCTAATCCACAGAACAAAGGGGAACGGATACTGCACTCCTTAGACGTGCACAGACAACTTAGATTTTACTTGGACAGGACTAAACCTCAAAGGATATCTGAACAACTGCTGGTGGCATTTGCTGCAGGGGCAGAGGGGAAGGCTGTTTCAAAGCAAACCATTTCTAAATGGATAGGCCATTGCATTAATTTCTGCTATAAGCACCATGGAAAACCTATCCCACAGGGGATTAGACCACATTCTACCTCTACAGCCTTCCTCAGAGGTATCCCTACCAGGGACATCCTAGAAGCTGCTACCTGGAGTTCTTTACATACTTTCACCAAGCATTACCATTTGCCAATTTTCTGTAAATCCAGAGCAAGCTTTGCCACTGCAGTCTTGCAAGGCCTTATAGCTGGTCCTAATGCTATATAACGTCCTCCTCCCATCCTTAGCTTTGGGAATCTACCCAAATGTGATGACTGCAACAGTGAAACATGAAGAACATAGTACAGTTGTATACACTTTGCAGTCCTGGATGTTCTTCGTGTTTCACTGTTGCAGTCATTACATTTAGGGTGATCTGCTGGCAGGTTGCCCTCAGTCGGCCTGAATAACAAAGTCTTGGTCCTTCGTCGGTTGCTGTCTCCTCTTCCATGACGTCAGGTTTTCAGGGGTATAAAACATGCAGCCGATGGCATTTTAATCCGTCTTTCTTGCCATGCGGTGCCCGAAGCAGAAGCAGTTCGCAAGTGCCGGTCGGCCAACTCCTGAAATTTTCGTATTCGAGTTTTAGAACCGAAGTCTTCAAACTAAAGCCAAGTACCCCGTTGGGGAAACTTTTTTTCTTGCTCCTTACTGATGTCAGTAAAAGTTAATAATTGCATTACTTGTGGGAAGCAAATACCTCATAAGGATTTTCATTTGTACTGTATTCCTTGCCTAGGCCCTGACCACAACGTGCCTTGCTGTTGGTTTTGTGCTAAATTTAACCAACGCACTATTAAGCGTCGGTATATTTTTGCTTCTAAATATTTTGGTTCAAGATTTAACTACCCTGAAATGTCATCTGTTAGCAATCCGACTATTGGAGTTCACAAAAAACGCAAGGAAAAAGAGACAGACCGTCGAGGTCCAAAACAGACGACGAAGCTTCTCCTAAGCCAGTTGCCGGTTCACTGGTACTCAGTGAGGTGCTTTCGCAGCCCCTGATACCCACTACTTTTGAGTTGCAGGCCTATACCGAGACCCATTCGGAGTCCAGAATGCCGCGAGATTCGCAAAGTATTGAACCTGTAGATGTCTCTCCCTTAGATGGGTCTGGAGCCGTTGAGCAGGTACCGGCTTCTGAGGGTGTTTTCAGGCCTCAACATTTTTATATTAAACCGACGCCAGCAACAAAACCAAGGTCAAAAACAACTTCTGTGTCTAAAAAAACTGACTCATGAGCCACGTGCTCAGGCCCCTATACCTAAAAAATAGATTATCAAAATGGCTGAGGATTTAATTACCTTGATCAGGGGTTCCCAACCCCCCCCCCCCCCCTGGTAAGAGGCCTAGGCAAGGCACTGATTATGAATCTTCAGATCAGGTTTCCATTTCTTCTGATTCCTGATGTTCATCGTGCATACAGCTTCAGTCATAACAGATGGGTTAGCCTACCGTCAGGCGGGTCCTCGGTCGGCCGAATTCCTAAGTCTGGGTCCGGTGTCGGTTGTCGTCGCTTCCTCCCTGACGTCAGTGCGGCAGGGGTATAAAAGAGGCAGCCGACGCCATTTTCTTCAGTCTTTCTTGCCACACAGTGCCCGAAGCAGAAGCAGTTCGCAAGTGCCGGTCGGCCAGCTCCTGAGATTTACGAAAGTATTTCAGCCGAAGTCTTCTTGAAAGCGAAGTACCCCGTTGGGGAAACTTTTCTTGCCTCAGACCGATGTCAGACAAAGTTAATTATTGCATTTCATGTGGGAAGCAAATACCGCATAAGGATTTCCACTCTTACTGTGTATACCTTGCTTTAGGCCCAGACCACGACGTCTCGGCCTGCCGTTTTTGTGCTAGATTCAACAAACGCACTATTAAGCATCGGGCGGAGTTCGCCCTTCACTTTTTTGGCAAAAAATTTAATTACATTATGTCGTCGGATACACCGACTCCAGTTTTGAGCAAAAAACGCAAAGATAAGGACCGGCATACGAGGTCCGCACCACCTACTGATACCACGCTAAGGCAGACTACCGGTTCTCCGGTACTCAGCGAGGCGCCTACGCAGCCCCTGAGTACCGATGACAATGCATTACCGGTGTCTTCAGTACCCGAGATCGCAGGCTCCTCAGCCTCCATTCCTTCTACAGATACAGACGCCACTCCTGGTGGGGAAACTCAGAATTTAGACAGGCCTGCCATTTCTCAAGGGGTCTTCAGGCCTTCCTCCTTCTCTATTAAAGCCTTCACTAAATCTAAAGAAAACCAAAAAACAGGTTCCTCAGACACCCTCTCAAGGCACCATGCCTAAAAAACAGATGCTTAAGATGGCTGAGGATTTGATTACTCTTATCAGGGGTTCTCAACCCCGCTCTGACAAAAGGCCCAGATTAGAGGAAGACTACCCTTCCTCAGATCAAGCTTCTATTACCTCAGAACTATCTGAGGACCAGGATTGTGCCTATTCTCCATTCGAAGACTCTGATACAGAGGAGTCTATTCCCTCGGTCTACCGCCCCCACCCCGACGAGGACTTCTCTTTTGGGGAAACCCTGCATACATTGAGGGAACACTTTCACTGGGAAGGCCAAGATTACTCAGATTCCAAGAAAAGGCTCAGGGAATTTCTTCTGCTCCCCCAGCATAGGCCTCTGGCTATCCCTCCTGTTTTAGATATATTGGATGATGTGTACACAGAGGCCAGCCTTAATCCTGATTCTTTGCCTCCAGCTCCTGTTAAACCAGACAGGTATTACCGGGTTCCTGATTCTCACCAGTTCCTATATAAAAGCCATACTGCTGACCCAGAAACTATTTCACAGGGTCCCAAGGGAATTAAGGCCTCTACTGCTAAAAACCCATTGCCTTCAGAGAGAGATTCCAGATCTTTAGAAAGGTGGGGGAAAAAGGTGTACATCTCGGCCACTTTAACCATGAGGGCATTAAACTGTCAGTTCCATATGTTAAAGTATCAACAGTTTTTGATATCTCAGCTGAAAAGCAAGGTGACACAACCAGATTTAAGAGTTGCAGGATTTGTTGCATGGTGCAGAGCAAGTGGGTAAACATACCTTGCAGTGTGGTTTTGATGCTTTAGAGGCCTCATGTAGAGCTACTGTTACGGGGTCTGTTATACGTAAGCATGCTTGGCTCAAAGAGCAAACCTTGCCAGATCATGTCAAAGCTAAATTATTAGATGCTCCTCTTCAAAAAGATGTATTGTTTGGTGTTAAAGCAGAGGTGGTGCTAAAGAAAATGGAGGAAAAAGCGAAATCAATGCAAACAGTGAAAGATTTCTTGCATGTACAGCCTTCACGTTTCAGCAGAAACTGGCCTTCAAAAAATTGGTCCTTTCCAGCCACGGACAGACCTCAAAGGGGCCGATACAGGCGTCCAAGGAGTAGAGGACAACCTCAAGGATCTTTCAGAGCCAGACAGTGGCAAGCACCAACCCCAAGAGGTGGAGAAGATAGATCACAGTCTTTTAGAAAACAGACACCATGACTTCCCCCTGCACCTGCCAAGCAAAGCTTTAATGGCAGCACCTTTGGGCGGAAAACTGACATTCTCAAAAAATTGGCATATTGTTACAAAAGACAAATGGATTCTGGGCATTATAGACGGAGGCTACAGGTTCCACTTTCACACCCTTCCAAAAATGAGAGGCATGCCAAACCTGCCACAAAATCAAAGGGCAGAGGCACAAAAATAAATTTCAGCTCTCATGGACATGAAAGCAATTCAAGAGGTACCTGCAAAAGAACAAGGTCAAGGGTTTTATTCCAGACTATTCCTGGTACCAAGGAAAGACAAAGATTGGAGACCTATCTTACACCTATCCATCCTACTGCATCCAGGCCAGCTATTGATAAGGACAGACAACACCACAGTCATGTGGTACATAAACAGGGGGGAACTCATTCATACCCCTTGTGCAGGCAAGCCATGACCCTATGGAACACAGCACTGGAAGTGAAAATTCAACTGCAGGCACAATTCCTGCCAGGGAAGGAAAACACACTGGCAGACAACCAATGCAGAAATATGACAGATCCACACGGATGGAAGTTGCATCCTCAAATTTTCACAAAGATAACTCGGGCATGGGGACAGCCAGACATAGATCTCTCTGCTACCCACAGAAATTGCCAGTTGAAAAACTTTTGTTCAAGGACCTATCATCCACAGGCCTGGAAAGTGGACGCACTTTCCTTCAATTGGGCAACATTGACCATCTATGCCTTCCCGCCTCTTCCTCTGTTGCCCAAAGTCCTATTAAAAGCCAGAGCAGAGAGGCCGAAAATGATTCTCATTGCTCCAGACTGGCCAAGGCAACACTGGTATCCGCTCCTGAAGAGCCTGACACATTCTCCACCATGGATCCTACCTCTAGTCCCTCTTCTGTTGTCCCAGCACAACTACAAAACTCTTCACAGCCATCTCAAAACTCTAAATCTAGCTGCATGGAGAATTCCTTGATTTCCCAACAGTTTCTCCTCTCCAAGGAGGTGCAGGATGTCATCTTGGAGGCCAGAAGACCTTCTACTAGAAAGGCCTACTCCGCCAAATGGAAATGATTTCGTGCCTGGAATCAAAAGAAGGGACAGAATCCTTGGGTAATAAATATACCTCAAATTTTACAGTACCTAGCTGAGATGTTAAACAATGGACTTTCCTTCTCCTCCATCAAGATCCACGCTTCAGCCATTTCTGCACAATACAACACAGATCCTCCTTTATTCTCTCATCCTCTCTTAAGGCAGTTCCTCAGAGGGGCAAAGAATATAAAACCCCCAAGGAAACTGCCAGTCCCTGCTTGGGACCTCAACTTCGTATTGGAAAAGCTGACCCTTCCTCCCTTCGAGCCAGCTTCTTCATCAGAGTTACAGTACTTGTCATGGAAAATGGCCTTTCTTCTGGCTATCACCTCAGCTCGCAGGGTTTCGGAGCTACAGGCCCTCATGGCTGTGCAACCATTCATCATTTTCCATCAGGACAGAGTTTCCTTACGAACCAACCCTACCTTTATGCCAAAGGTAGTATCCAGTGTAGCTTTGAATCAGACTATCCACTTGCCTACCTTTTATCCTAATCCACAAAACAAAGGGAAAAGACTACTACATTCCTTGGACATTCACAGATAACTTTGTTATTATTTGGACAGAACAAAACCATTCAGGAAATCTGAGCAACTCTTTGTGTCCTATGCTGCAGGTGCTCAAGGAAAGGCTATTTCCAAACAGACAATTTCAAAATGGATAGCCCACTGCATACACTTTTGTTACTCATTTCATGGAAAAACTGTGCCTGCATGCATCAGATCCCACTCCACCAGAGCCACAGCTACATCTGCAGCCTTCCTCAGGGGGGTCCCTACCAAGGATATTTTGGAAGCAGCCACCTGGAGTTCAGTGCACACTTTCTCCAAGCACTATCACCTCCCACTATACTCTAAATCTAGAGCGGGCTTTGCCACAGCAGTCCTGCAGGGCATCCTAGCCACTCCTAGTTCCACTTAGTGCCTACCACCCTTACTTAGCTTTGGGATTCTACCCATCTGTTATGACTGCAGCTGTATGCACGATGAACATAGTACAGTTTTGTACCTACCATAAATGTAGATGTTCGAGTGCTCATACAGCTGCAGTCCAGGTTTCCCTCCCTCCAACCCCTCTTAGGACCGGCCTTATGACAAACCCTTTTCATATAACCTTTTGGGGTACTCTTTTATGGTGTATTTGCTTGCAACTACTGTTTTTGATTTATCAACATTGCATTTTTTGCATAACATTGTTTGCCTTCCTTCTGGGGGCACCTGACATCTGGGGCAAGAAAAACTGAAGAAAATGGTGTCGGCTGCCTCTTTTATACCCCTGCCGCACTGACGTCAGGGAGGAAGCGACGACAACCGACGCCAGACCCAGACTTTGGAATTTGGCCAACAGAGGACCCGCCTGACGGCAGGATAACCCATCTGTTATGACTGCAGCTGTATGAGCACTCGAACATCTACATTTATGGTAGGTACAAAACTGTACTTTCTGATCAGGAATTTTCTATTCCACCCTATGAGGATTCTGATGCAGAGGAATCCATCCCATCTGCATCTCCTCCTGAGGATTATTCTTTTGGAGAGACTTTGTATACTTTAAGGGAACATTTTCACTAAGAGAGTCAGGACTTCACTGAATCAAAAAAGAAGCTTAGGGATTTCCTTCTTCCTCAGCATAGGCCTTTGGCAATACCTCCTGTATTAGACATTGTTGATGTTTTCTCGGAATCAAGCATGGCTTCTGATTTACTGCCTCCGGCTCCTAGTAAGCCAGACAGATATTACAGGGTTCCTGACTCCCACAAATTTCTTTTCAAAAATCCAGCTGCTGATCCTGAGACTATTTCTCAGGGTCCCAAGGGTGTTAAGGCTTCTACAGCCAAAAATCCTACTCCTCCTGATAGGGATTCCAGGTCGCTGGATTGATGGGGTAAGAAGGTTTATACATCTGCAGCCTTGGCAATCAGGGCTTTAAACTGCCAGTTTCATATGCTTAAATATCAACAACATGTTATGGACTTACTGAAACGGAAAATTATGTTGATTTCTGATTATGTGGAAAATAGAGTTATAGGATTTATTGCATTCAGCAGAACAGGTTGAAAGCATACTTTGCAGTGTAGTTTTTATTCCTTGGAGGCCTCTTGTAGGACCGCCGTTACTGGATCTGTGATTAGAAGGCATGCCTGGCTCAAGGAGCAAAATCTGCCTGATCATGTTAAAGCTAAATTGTTGGATGCCCCTTTGCAGCATGATACTCTGGTAATAAAGCAGAAGAGGTTTTAAAGAAAATGGAAGACGAAACTAAATCTATGCAAACTGTCAAAGATTTCTTGCAAGTGCAACCACCCAGGTTCAGTAGGCACTGGCCTACTAAAAATTGGTCCTTTCCTGTGTCCAAAAGAGCCTCTCAAGGCAAATCCAGGTGCTCAAAAGGCTCTAGATACCAATCACAGGGTTCTTACAGGTGAAAGCAATGGGGTGCCTCCACCTCCAAATCTGGAGGAAACAAAGCACCACCCTACAGTAAGCAGTCTCAATAACTTCCCTCTACCTTCACCAAGCACTTATCTTTTGGCAGCCCCCTTGGGGGGAAAATTAGCGCTTCATGCTCAAAATTGGCAGTTAATTACCCAGGACAAGTGGGTATTAAACATAGTATCCCACGGGTACAGATTTCATTTCCATACTTTGCTAATTCCAAACGGTTGGCCAGATCTGCCACAAAATCAGTGGGCAGAGGCTCAGAAACAAGTTACGTCCCTCATTGAGATGGGGGCTCTTCAACCAGTTCCAGAACAGGAAAAAGGACAAGGTTTTTATTCAAGGCTGTTCCTGGTACCCAGAAAAAAACAATGCATGGCGTCCAATACTGGACTTATCGACTTTGAATGCGTACTTGGACATTCCAAAATTCAAAATGCTGACTTTACAACACCTACTGCCTATGCTGGGCAGGAACGCTTGGTTAGTGACTCTAGACTTAAGAGGCATACCTACATATCCCAATAAGGGAATCGTGCAGAAGATACCTCTGCTTCAAGACTGGTGTTTTGCATTACCAATTCTCTGCACTGCCCTTTGGCTTATCTACTGCGCCCAGGGTCTTTACAAAGTGCCTGGCACCAGTAATTGCATTTTGCAGACAAAGAAGCATAAAAATTTATCCTTACCTGGATGACTGTCTCATTCAAGCAGAGAACAAGGACATTCTTCTTCAACATCTGGCATTTGTAAAAAGGCTTCTAATATGCCTAGGGTACACAATAAACGAAAAGAAATCACATCTGGTACCCTCTCAAATTATTACATCCCTGGGTGCAAGCTTGAATACAACTGCCCCAGATGGCTTATCTTATGCCAGACAAGCCAAGGCAACTGACCATATACTTCAAACAGATGGCAACAAAAACCCAGTTATCTGCAAGACAAATTCTGCAGGCTTTGGGGTTCATGGCATCCTGCATTCTACTAATTCCATATGCAAGACTGCATATGAGGAAACTTCAATGGTACCTAAAAAGTTTATGGAGTCAACATTGTCACAGTCTGGAAACAATGATTCCTCTCATTCCCTGCCTGCAACAGGAGTTTCTTTGGTTGTCAGAGACATGTCACCAAAATGAGGGACTGTCATTCACTCTACTCCCTGCCACCCAAACCATAACTACAGATGCATCAGACTATGCTTGGGGTGCCCACCTGGCGGGGAGATGCATTCAGGGCATATGGAGCCCAAAACAAATGCATCTGCATGTCACCCAGAAAGAGATGCTAGTGGTTCAGAATGCTCTGACAGCCTTCAAGGACATACTTCATCCAAGACAACTGCTGGTAAAGACAGACAACACCATGGTTATGTGGTACATAAACAAGCAGGGGGTACACATTCCTATCCCCTTTGCAGACTAGCTATGGCATTGTGGAACACAGCCTTGACTTACCAAGTGCATCTTCAAGCTCAATTCCTGCCAGGAAAACAAAATACTCTGGCAGACGACCTAAGCAGAAATCTTATGGACCCACACAAGTGGAAACTGGATCCACAAATCTTCAGCGTGGTAACACAGAAATGGGGGAGCCCAGACATAGATCTATTTGCCTCTCCCCAAAATTATCAACTGGACAAATTCTGCACAAGGACTCATCACAGATGAGCATGGAAAGTGGATGTCCTAACCTTGAGTTGGAAAAACCTATCAGTCTATGCCTTTCCCCCTCTGCCTCTTCTCTCCAAGGTCTTACTAAAGGTCAGACAGGAAAAAACAAAAATTATCCTAATTGCTCTGGACTGGCCTCGCCAGCACTGGTGCCCAATTCTAAGGAATGTGTTTCAACTCCCTCCTTGGTACTTGCCTCAAATACCTCATCTACTGTTTCAGCAGAACAATCAAATTCTGCACACCCAGCTCCAAACTCTGAACCTGGCAGCATGGCTGATCGTTTAATTATTCAAACAACACCTCTCCGTAAGTCTGTGATGGATGTCATTTTTGAAGCCAGAAGGCCTAGTACTAGAAAATCTTATGCTGATAAATGGAAGAGATTCTGTGCTTGGAACCAAGCACAAGGGACAGACACAGCAAAACCAAATATTCCTCAGATTTTGCAATACTTGACTGAGATGCTTGACAAGGGCCTATCTTTTTCTTCAATAAAAATCCATGCCTCTGCCATCTCGGCTCATTACAACACGGAGCCTCCCATCTTTTCTCATCCTCTGCTAAAACAGTATCTTAGAGGGGCCAAAAATTTAAGGCTTCCCAGAAGTTCACCAACCCCTGCATGGGACCTCAATTTTGTGCTGGAACAACTCACCCTGCCTCCTTTTGAACTAGCAGCTACTGCGGATGTAACATTTTTATATTGGAAAACGGCTTTCCTTTTGGCAATCACTTCAGCAAGAAGGATCTCAGAACTACAGGCTCTCATGGCTGTGGAGCCTTTTATTGCATTTTACCTGGACAGGGTGTCCCTCAGGACCAATCCTTCCTTTATGCCTAAGGTGGTATCCAGTGTAGCTCTTAACCAAACTATTCACCTGCCAACATATTACCCAAATCCACAGAACAAGGGGGAGTGGATTCTGCATTCATTGGACGTACATTGACCACTAAGATTCTACTTAAACAGGACCAAATCTCTAACAAAGTCTGAGCAACTACTGGTGGCATTTGCTTCAGGATCAGAGGGGAAGGCTATATCAAAGCAGACTATTTCTAAGTGGATAAACCACTGCATTCGTTTCTGCTACTTGCACCATGGTAAACCTGTGCCCAAGGGAATCTGGTCACATTCCACCAGGGCTGCCTCTACCTCAGCAACCTTTCTCAGAGGAGTTCCAACCAAAGACATTCTAGAAGCTGCTACTTGGAGCTCTGTGCATACCTTCACTTAGCATTATCATTTGCCTCTCTTCTCCAAATCCAGGGCAGGCTTTGCCACTGCAGTTCTGCAGGGTCTTATAGCTGCTCCTAATGCTATGTAATTCCATCCTCCCATCCATAGCTTTGGGATTCTACCCAAATGTAATGACTGCAACAGTGAAACACGGAAGAACATAGTACAGTTGTGTACATTTACCATAAATGTAGATGTTCGAGTGTATTCACTGTTGCAGTCCGGGTTACCCACCCGCCATCCCCCTTTTCTTGAACTTCTGTTTCCTTCACTGTATTCTAAAGCCTTTGTGGTGTATTTGCTTTTAGATGAAGGTAAGTTTATGTTGCTAAAAGTGCATTTACATATATTGCTGTTTATTTATATCTATATACATTTTTGCTCCTCATTTGGGGGGGGGCACCTGACATCTGGGGCAAGAAAAACTGAATAAAATGGCGTCGGCTGCATGTTTTTTACCCCTGATGACCCGATGTCATGGAAGAGGAGACAGCAACCGACGCAGGACCCAAGACGTTGTTATTCAGGCCGACTGAGGGCAACCTGTGCCAGCAGATTACCCTAAATGTAATGACTGCAACAGTGAATACACTCATATATAAAATTGCTTCCCATTAGGGGGGCACCTGACATCTGGGGCAAGAAAAACTGATGTAATGGCATCGGCTGCATGCTTTATACCCCTGACTACCTGACGTCACGGAAGATGAGACAGCAACCGACGCAGAACCCAAGACTTTGATAATCAGGCCGACTGAGGGCTTCTGCAAGCAGATAACCCAAATGTGATGGCTGCAACAGTGAATACACTGGAACATCTACAATACTTTACCTGCTACTTACTTTCTGGCTTTCCTACGACATAGCCTACTTAGCTAGGTCCGTTTAAGTTAGAGGAACTAGTCCTCTACCATATTTCGTTTTCCACAGGGCTAAGCCGTTTAAGTTAGAGGACCTAGTCCTTGTTGTGTCCCTGCTCCATTATATTGCTAAGGAAAAAGTTACACTTAGTTCATGTCTAAAGAGTCTAGAGACCACAAACCTTCCAGTTTCAAAAAATGCATAAAGTGCTCCCAGAAGATTTCAGTTACTGATGGCCATAGTAAGTGTGTATATTGTCTCGGAGCCATTCATTTGCAGGAAACTTGTTTATTTTGCCATTCCTTTAGCTCCAGAGTTCTCCAGGAGTGGAAGAACAAGTTAATTTTGAAAGGTCTCCTCAAGCTTCCTTCGAGGAAGTCTTAGTGAGTTGTTGTTCTTCATTAAAATCACATTCATCCAAAAAAGAGAAGGGAAGGTCAAATCGACCAAGAGGCATTCTCCGGCACCGACTAGTGTATTGGAACCTCCTCAGAAATTATCCAAATTTGAAAAGACTTCTACCTCCTCATCTCCACTGTCCTCGGAGCCAGTCGAGGTTGTTGATGGCACTGTAAGTGTCTGCCCCAAGCCCTTCGGAGCAGACTACTGAAAAATTGCATCGGAGCCAGTCCAGAGATCCTTTGCCAGTCTCCCCAACCTTAAGATCTCCAATTTTACAGAGATCTGGATCGCCTACCCTGTCATCCAGATCCTCCAAGAACCTGTCTGAGGAAGATGTGGAGAGAGTAGTGCTTAGACTCCTGAAGTCATCTGCTTTGCCCAAATTGCTGTCGGCTTCGACTTAGTTGGTTCCGGAGCCACCTGAGTCCATCCTCCCTGTTGTGGTTCCTCCTTCAAGCTGAGTCGGGCCTTCAGAGCCAGAGTTTTCGGTGCCACTTGTCGTGGAACACTCTGTTCATCGTGTTTCACTGTTGCAGTCATTACTCTTGGGTTATCCTGCTGGCAGGCTGCCGTCGGTCGGCCAGAATTCCAAAGTCTAGGTCCGGCGTCGGTTGCTGTTGCCTCTTCCCTGACGTCAGTGCGTCAGGGGTATAAAAGATGCAGCCGACACCATTTTCTTCAGTCTTTCTTGCCGCGCGGTGCCTGAAACAATAGCAGTTCGCAAGTGCCGGTCGGCCGACTCCTGAGATTTTCAAATCCAAATTTCAGAACCGAAGTCTTCATTAAAGCTAAGTACCCCGTTGGGGAAACTTTTTCCTTAAAAAGTTAACAATTGTATTTCTTGTGGGAAGCAAATACCTCCTAAGGATTTTCACTCTTACTGTATTCCTTGCCTAGGCCCTGATCACAACGTTGCTAGCTGTCGGTTTTGTGCTAGATTTAACCAGCGCACTATCAAGCGTCGGTTCGATTTTGCATTTCATTACTTTAGCCGAAGATTTAATTATATAATGCCGTTGGACCAGCCGACAACCGGAGTTTGCAAAAAATGCAAAGACAAGGAAAAGGATAGGCATCCGAGGTCCAAAACAGACGAAGCCTCTGCTAGACCAGTTGCCGGTTCTCGGGCGCTTTCGCAGTCCCTGGTGCCCGCTACCTCAGAGCCACAGGCCGCTTCCGACTCTCACGTGGAGCAGACTGGGCCTCTGGAAACTCAGGGTATTGGGCACTCGGAAATCATTCCCTCAGATGGGTCCGGAGACGCTGAGCAGGCATTGGCTTCTGAGGGTGTCTTCAGACCTACACAACTATATATTAAGCCATCTTCAGCTTCAAAGACTAAAGCAGCTCTAAAGACAAAGAAACAAGTACAGCATTCTCCTTCTCAGACTTCCAAGCCTAAAAAACAGATGCTCAAAATGGCCGAAGACCTAATTAGTTTGATCAGGGGCTCCCATCCCCCTCCGGATAAGAGGCCTAGGCAAGAGACTGAGTATGATTATTCTGATCAGGTCTCTATTTCCTCTGATTCCTCTTCTGAACAGGATTACTCCATACTTCCCTATGAGGATTCTGATGTTGAAGAATCCATTCCTTCAGCCTCTCCTCCTGAGGATTATTCTTTTGGGGAAACCCTGCATACCATGAGGGAGCATTTCCACTGGGAGAGCCAAGATTATTCTGAATGTAAGAAAAGGCTCAGAGACTTTCTGCTACTTCCTCATCACAGACCCCCTGCTATTCCACCTGTTCTGGATATTGTAGATGATATTGTAGATGATGTATTTTCAAAGTCCGGCGTGTCCCCAGACTCTTTACCCCCTGCACCTGCTAAGCCAGACAGGTTCTACAGGGTCCCGGATTCTCATAAATTCCTATATAAAAACCCCACTGCTGACCCAGAAACTATATCTCCGGGTCCCAAAGGGGTTAAACTTCCACTGCAAAAAACCCTGTCCCCTCTGATAGGGATTCTAGGGCTCTAGACAGATGGGGGGAAAAGTTTGCACTTCTGCTACCCTGGCTGTAAGGGCTTTAAATTGTCAGTTTCATATGCTTAAATATCAGCAATATTTAATGTCACTGCTTAAACAGAAAATGTTGCCAAATACTGAAGGTTCAGAGAACAAGGAATTGCAGGATTTATTGCATGCAGCTGAACGAGTGGGAAAGCATACTTTGCAATGTGGTTATGATTCACTGGAGGCCTCTTGCAGGGCCGCTGTTACAGGTTCTGTTATTAGAAGGCAAGCTTGGTTAAAGGAACAGAATCTGTGTGATCATGTTAAAGCAAAATTATTAGATGCACCATTACAGCATGATACTTTGGTACTAAAGCAGAAGAGGTGTTGAAATAAATGGAGGATAAAGCAAAATCCATGCAGACAGTCAAGGATTTCTTACAGGTGCAGCCACCCAGGTTTAGCAGGAACTGGCCCACTAAAAATTGGTCCTTTCCAGTGTCAGGCTGACCACAAAGAGGCAGATACAGGCGTCCCAGAGGTAGATCTCAGCCCCAAGGCTCATACAGGCCTAAACAGTGGGGTGCTCCTACCTCCAAAAGCAGAGAAGACAAAATCACAACCTTACAGGAAACAGTCCCAATGACTTTCCTCTACCAGATCCAAGCACTTTTCTTTTAGCAGCCCCCTTAGGGGGAAAACTAGCACTTTTTTCATCAAATTGGCAAATGGTTACCCAAGACAAATGGGTCCTGAACATAGTGTCCCAAGGCTACAGGTTCCACTTTCACACCCTACCAAGGTCAAAAGGTATGCCAGAGCTGCCACACAATCAATGGGCAGAGGCACAAAAACAAATTACAGCCCTCATGTACATGAGGGCCATTCAGCAAGTACCACAACAAGAGCAGGGGCAAGGATTTTACTCCAGACTTTTTCTAGTACTCAGAAAGGACAAAACCTGGAGACCAATACTGGACCTGTCAATTTTAAATACGTTTCTGGAAGTTCAAAAATTCAAGATGTTGACTCTACAGCAGCTACTGCCCATGCTGGGCAAGAAGGCTTGGCTCGTAACTTTGGACCTAAAAGAGGTATACCTGCATGTCCCAATCGGACAATCTTGCAGAAGATACCTCAGATTCATAGCTGGCTCAATGCATTTCCAATTCTCTGCACTGCCCTTTGGCTTATCTACTGCGCCCAGGGTCTTTACAAAATGTCTGGCACCAGTAATAGCGTTTTGCAGACAAAAAGGAATTCAAATATATCCCTACTTGGACGACTGCCTAATTCAAGCGGAGAACAAAGACATTCTTCTGAAGCATCTGGTGTTTGTAAAAAGATTACTAATTGGCCTAAGGTACACAGTAAACGAAAAGAAATCAAACCTAGTGCCCTCTCAAGAGATAATATTCCTGGGTGCAAGCTTAAATACAACTGCCCAGATGGCTTATCTCACGCCAGACAAACAAAAGCATGTGACTACTTACTTCAAGAAATTGGCAACACAAGCCCACTTATCTGCAAGGAAAATCCTGCAGGCCTTTGGTTACATGGCATCTTGCATTCTACTAATTCCATATGCCAGACTGCATATGAGGAAACTACAGTGGTACCTAAAAAGTGTTTGGACTCAGCTTTGCCACAGCCTGGAGACAGTAATTGCACTCATTCCCTGCCTACAACAGGAGTTTCGATGGTGGGCAGAAGCCTGTCACCACAACAAGGGTCTGCCATTTAGTTTACCCACAGCCAGACAGGCACTAACAACGGATGGATCAGATTATGCCTGGGGAGCCCATATGGCAGGAAAATGTATTCAGGGCACATGGTCTGCAAACCAGATGCATCTTCACATCAATCAAAAAGCGATGCTAGCTGTTCAAAATCCCTGACAGCTTTCAAGGACCTGCTTCATCCAGGACAGTTGCTGATAAAGACAGGCAACACTACGGTCATGTGGTACATAAAACAAGCAGGGAGGTACATATTCCTACCCCCTATGCAGACAAGCAATGACCTTATGGGACACAGCATTGTTCTTTCAAATTCACCTGCAAGCACAATTCCTGCCAGGAAAAACAAATACTCTGGCAGATGAATTAAGCAGAAACCTCATGGAACCCCACAAATGGAAATTGGATCCACAAGTCTTCAAAATGATAACAAGGAAGTGGGAATGCCCAGACATCTATTTGCCTCCCCTCACAACTGCCAGTTGCAGAGATTTTGCACAAGGATTTATCACAAAAAAAGCATGGAAAGTGGACGCCCTATCCTTCAGCTAGAAAAATCTAACGGTGTATGCTTTTCCCCCACTGCCTCTCCTTCCCAGGGTACTCCTAAAGGTCAGACAAGAGAAGCCAAAAATGATACTGATTGCACCAGACTGGCCACGCCAGCACTGATACCCAGTCCTAAAGAGCTTGTCTCAAGGTCCATCATGGATATTGCCTCAAACTTCTCACTTGCTGAACCAACAAAACAATCAGATCCTGCACAGCCAGCTCAGGACCTTAAATCTGGCGGCATGGCAGATAATGTAGCCATTCAGAACACTCCTCTTTCAAAAGCTGTTATGGATGTTATCCTGGAGGCCAGGAGGCCCAGCACCAGAAAATCTTATGCAGAAAAATGGAAGAGATTCTGTGCTTGGAACCAGGAACAAGGCATTGACACGTGTGTACCAAATATCCCTCAGATTTTGCAATACCTAACTGAGATGCTGAACAAAGGCCTTTCCTTCTCATCCATTAAGATTCATGCCTCTGCCATTTTAGCCCATTACAATACGGAACCACTTATCTTTTCTCATCCTTTAATAAGAGTACCTCAGAGGGGCCAAAAACATTAGGCCTCCAAGGAGAGCACCAATTCCGGCCTGGGACCTCAATTATGTTTTGGAAAAACTAACACTGCCTCGATTCGAGCCAGCATCAACAGCAGATATAAAATTCTTGTCCTGGAAAACCGCTCTGCTCCTAGCAATAACCTCTGCAAGGCGAGTCTCTGAGTTACAAGCACTCATGGCTGTGGAACCTTTCATCATTTCTCATCCAGACAGGGTTTCTCTGAGGACAAACCCTGCATTTATGCCTAAGGTGGTGTCCAGTGTGGCCCTTAACCAAACCATTCGCTTGCCAACCTTTTATCCTAATCCACAGAACAAGGGTGAGAAAATTCTGCATTCTTTGGACATACACAGGCAGTTACGCTTCTACTTGGACAGAACTAAAGCTTTCAGAAAGACTGAGCAACTTTTAGTGTCATATGCTGCAGTATCACAAGGAAAGGCTATCTCAAAACAGACCATTTCTAAATGGATAGGCCATTGCATCCGTTTCTGCTATTTTCAGCATGGCAAATCAGTGCCTAAGGGCATTAGGCCTCATTCCACCAGAGCAGCAGCCACTTCAGCAGCCTTCCTCAGAGGAGTACCAACCAAAGATATCTTAGAGGCTGCAACTTGAGTTCTGGGCATACCTTCACAAAGCACTACCACTTAACTCTTTAAGTCCAGAGCAGGCTTCGCCACTGCAGTCCTGCAGGACCTCATAGCCTCTCCAAATCCTATTTAGCCCAGACACCCTTCCTCAGCTTTGGGATTCAACCCAAGAGTAATGACTGCAACAGTGAAACACGATGAACATAGTACAGTTGTGTACCTACCATAAATGTAGATGTTTGAGTGTATTCACTGTTGCAGTCCAGGTTACCCACCCACCATCCCCCTTTTCTTTGCTGGGACTTATCTGCACTTCTCTATCCTATACAACCTATTTAGTGTATTTGGTTTTAGATGAAGGAAATGTTATTTTTTTGCATGCATTTTTATTGGCATATTTTTCAGCCTACCAATTTGGGGGGCACCTGACATCTGGGGCAAGAAAAACTGAAGAAAATGGCGTCGGCTGAATCTTTTATACCTCTGGGCCACTGACGTCAGGGAAGAGACGACAGCAACCGATGCCGGACCTAGACTTTGGAATTCTGGCCGACCGATGGTAGCCTGCCAGAAGGATAACCCAAGAGTAATGACTGCAACAGTGAATACACTCTAACATCTACATTTATGGTAGGTACACAACTGTACTTTCCAGCTCCCCTCTTGGCTGTCTCGGAGCAGAGTTCTGCTCTGACACCTTCGGCGCCGTCCTTGGTGTCTAGGAACCAAATCTCACCAGTCGGCCCCGACAGGGACACTTGGACCCGAACCTCATCTGTTCCGAGTCTCCCTCTCGGTTGCGTCAGCTAGGGTGAGCTCGGACCCTATATCCATCTCTGAGCCGGTCACTCTGGAGCAGATGACTACTTCCATTTCCTTGGAAATGGGGCTGTCTTCGGAGCCAGAGAGATCTGCTTTCGGGATGATGTGTGCTGTCTCGCTCATGAGCTCCATGCAAGGGTATCAGTGCTCTCCCCCCTCAAGCACCGATCTCATCTCAGCACCCTCTCTCTCTCTCTCAACAGCAGAGACCTGCAGCCTCAGTAGTCCCCGTTGGGTGGCCCCCAGTCTTCCGAGACCTCCCCAGAGTACCCTTCTGAGGAGCCCCCTCGGAAGAGGACATGTAAGAGGAAGCATGTAGACTCCCTGGATGAGTCCATCACTCCGAACACTGACCTTGAGGAGTCAGAAGGGTCCCCCAGGTCATCCTCTGATGATGTTGCCTTTGTGGACATCTTGGA
Organism: Protopterus annectens; assembly: GCF_019279795.1. Lineage (NCBI taxonomy): Eukaryota > Metazoa > Chordata > Ceratodontiformes > Protopteridae > Protopterus > Protopterus annectens. The sequence goes on from NC_056743.1 coordinate 1,766,159,773, forward strand.
GATCTTGAAGCAGGGAGGCGGCTGGCCCACTGTTACACCTTCTAATGAGGAGTCAGTGTACCTGAAGGCTTTCGGGTCTCAACGTTCAGCCTCTTGGGTGTCTCTACTTTTGGTGAACTATTAGACCTGGTTAGTCAGAAGGTGTGGGAGACTCCTGATGCCGCGGTGCCAGTTCCCAGAAGACCCAATAAATGTCTGTCTGCCCCAAAAGAGAGAGATTTTTTGCCCAAGGGCATGCCCATAAATGCCATGGTGGTGGCGGTGGCCACTAAGAAGCAGCTAGCAGAGACTTCATCTGACCATCCGCCGAGTACAGATTCTCGAACGATGGATAGATAGGGAAGCATATCGTTTCTTCAGCGACTTGAACTACCTCACATTTTACTAGGATCAAAGATCTCCTCAAGGAGTTAGGAGATGCTCTTCAAGGTACATCTACTGAAGGAGTCCATGAGAAGGTGTCTGCTCAATTGTCCACCTTAAATTCCATCGTGAACTCCTCCATGAGGCTGATCTTCTATGCAGCAGCAGATGGAGCGAACAGGAAAAGCGGGTTCAGAAGTTTCCCTAAGGAGACACTCCTGGATGCACTTATGTAATTTGGCGGAGCCTTTTAAGTCTACCTTTATCAACGCCCGCTTTGATGGATGTTCTTCGTGTTTCACTGTTGCAGTCATTACATTTGGGTTATCTGCTTGCAGGTAGCCCTCAGTGGGCCTGATTAACAAAGTCTTGGGTCCTGCGTCGGTTGCTGTCCCTTCTTCCATGATGTCAGGTCGTTGCAGTCATTACATTTGGGTAGAATCCCAAAGCTATGGATGGGAGGATGGAACTAAATAGCGTTAGGAGTGGCTGTAAGACCCTGCAGAACTGCAGTGGCAAAGCCTGCCCTGGATTTGGAGAAGAGGGGCAAATGATCATGCTTAGTGAAGGTATGCACAGAGCTCCAAGTAGCAGCTTCTAGAATGTCTTTGGTTGGAACTCCTCTGAGAAAGGCTGCTGAGGTAGAGGCAGCCCTGGTGGAATGTGACCCAATTCCCTGGGCCCGAAGCAGATAGATGTTCATCGTGTTACCCTGCTGCAGTCATCACACTTGGGTTATCCTGTTGTCAGGCGGTCCCGCAGTCGGCCGGAATTCCAAAGACTTGGTCCGGCGTCGGTTGCTGTCGCTGTCAGTGCGCCAGGGGTATATATAATGCAACAGACACGATTTTCTTCAGTCTTGTCACGCGGTGCCCGAAGCAGAAGCAGTTTGCAAGTGCTGGTCGGCCGACTCCTGAGATTTTCGAATTCGAATTTCAGACCGAAGTCTTCTATAAAGCTAAGTACCCCGTTGGGGAAACTTTTCTTGCCTCAGACCGATGTCAGAAAAAGTTAACAATTGTATTTCTTGTGGGAAGCAAATACCTCATAAGGATTTTCATTCTTATTGCATACCTTGCCTAGGCCCAGACCACGACATCACTACTTGTCGGTTTTGTGCTAGGTTTAATAAGCGTACTATTAAAAGACGCTTTGATTTCGCACGACACTACTTCGGTAGGAAATTTAACTACACCATGCCGTCGGAGCAACCGACTACCGGCGTGCACAAAAAACGCAGGGATAAGGACATACAGCCCAGACCTAAGCCAGATTCCGAGGCCTCGGCTGAGCCGGTCTCCGGTCCTCAGTGAGGCTCCGACGCAGCCCCTGACTACCGCAGATCTGGAACCCTAGACCACTACGGAATTTTTGGCGGAATGCACCAGGCCGACGCAGCCATTTAGTTCAGGCCCTTCCGACGACATTGCTACAAAGGACGTCGGTGCTTCAGAAACGCCATCGGTTTCTGAAGGCATTTTCAGACCAACGACCCTCACCATTAAAACGTTTTCTAACACTAATACTCCTACTAAATCTAAAAGGACTGCACTTCAGTCTCCTGTTCAAGGCCCCATGCCTAAGAAACAGATGTTCAAAATGGCTGAAGATTTGATTTCTTTAATCAGGGGTTCCCAGCCCCCTCCTGACAAAAGGCCTAGACAAGAGGAAGATTATGCATCCTCTGAACAAGTGTCCATTTCTTCAGACTCCTCTGAGGACCAAGATTACTCCTTCTCTCCTTATGAAGATTCTGATGCTGAGGACTCTATTCCCTCAGCTTCTTCTCCTGAAGACTACTCCTTTGGGGAAACTTTACACACTGAGGGAACATTTTCACTGGGAAGGTCAGGACTACTCTGACTCAAAGATAAGGCTCAGAGAGTTTCTTTTACTCCCCCAACACAGACCACTTGCCATCCCACCAGTTTTGGACATTGTGGATGATGTTTACTTAGAATCCAGTTTCAACCCAGGCTCTCTACCTCCTGCTCCGGCTAAGCCTGACAGATACTATAGAGTGATGATTCCCACAAATTTCTTTACAAAAGCCCTGTAGCTGATCCAGAGACTCTCTCCCAGGGTCCCAAGGGGGCTAAGACTTCTATGGCTAAAAACCCAGTACCTTCTGAGAGGGATTCCAGAGCACTAGACAGGTGGGGGAAAAAAGTTTACACCTCAACCACACTAGCTATGAGGGAACTGAATTGCCAATTTCACATGCTTAAGTATCAGCAATTTCTAATCTCTCAGTTAAAGCAAAGAGTAACCACTCTCCCTCAACAATCTAAATTGAAAGTACAGGATCTGTTGCACGCCACTGCGCAGGTGGGCAAACATACCTTACAATGTGGGTTTGATTCTCTGGAGGCCTCCTGCAGAGCAGCTGTCACTGGGTCTGTTATACGTAGGCATGCTTGGTTAAAGGAACAAACTTTGCCTGATCATGTTAAAGCAAAACTACTAGATGCTCCCTTACAGCAGGATGTTCGTTTTGGAGTTAAAGCAGAAGAAGTCTTAAAGAAAATGGAGGATAAGGCAAAATCTATGCAGACAGTGAAATATTTCCTACAGGTACAACCCCCTCGCTTCAGCAGAAACTGGCCAACAAAAAATTGGTCCTTTCCAGCTTCTGACAGACCACAGAGGGGTAAATACAGATGCTCAAGGGGCAGAGGACAACCACAAGCCCAGTATAAACCTCGCCAATGGGGCACTACAACACAGAAGGGAGGAGAAGACAAGTCCCAATCCACCAGAAGGCAAACTCAATGACTTCCACCTCATCTGGCCAAGCAATACTCTCTTGGCAGCCCCCTTGGGGGAAAACTAGCACTTTTTGCAGACAACTGGCACATTATCACAAAGGACAAATGGGTCCTAGACGTAATTTTACGAGGATACAGATTCCACTTTCACACCTTGCCAATGAAAAGAGGAATGCCAAACCTGCCACAAAATCAATGGGCAGAGGCACAAAAACAAATTACAGCTCTTATGGATATGAGAGCCATTCAACTGATACCTACTCGAGAGCAAGGCCAAGGATTTTACTCAAGACTCTTTCTAGTGCCCAGAAAGGACAATGCCTGGAGACCAATTCTGGACCTTTCAATTCTAAACACTTGCTTACATGTACCCAAATTCAGGATGCTAACACTACAGCAGCTACTTCCCATGTTGGGCAAGGAAGCATGGCTAGTAACGTTGGACCTCAAGGAGGCATACCTGCATGTCCCTATCAGACAAAGTTGCAGAAGATACCTCCGTTTCATTGCACATTCAACCCATTGCCAATTCTCTGCACTGCCCTTTGGCTTATCTACTGCACCCAGAGTCTTCACAAAATGCCTGGCACCAGTAATTGCATACTGCAGACAGAGGAATTCAAATATATCCATACCTGGACGACTGCCTCATCCAAGCAGAAAGCAAAGACATTCTCTTACATCATCTGGCCTTTGTAAGGCATCTACTAAACTGCCTGGGGTACACAGTAAACAAAAAGAAGTCAAAACTAGTACCCTCACAAAAAAGGACATTCCTGGGTGCCAGCTTGAATACAACGGCCCAGAAGGCTTATCTTACGCCAGACAAGCAACTACAACTGACTCAATATTTCAAGACAATGGCAACAAAGACCCAATTAACTGCAAGAAAAATTCTGCAGGCCTTGGGCTTCATGGCATCTTGCATACTAATAATATCATTTGCAAAGCTGCATATGAGGAAATTACAGTGGTACCTAAAAAGCGTATGGTCTCAACACAACCACAGCTTGGACACAATGATATCTCTCATTCCCTGCCTACAACAGGAATTTCTATGGTGGTCACAGGCATGTCGCCTCAACAAGGGTCAGCCTTTTACCTTTCCCCCAGCCAGGCAAACTATCACAACAGATGCTTCAGATTACACCTGGGGGGCACACATGGCAGGGCAATGCGTTCAAGGTCTATGGACTGCAGATCAAAGAAATCTGCACATAAATCAAAAAGAGATGCTAGCTGTACAGAAAGCTCTGACAGCCTTCAAGGATCTATTACATGCAGGACAACTGGCAATACAGATGGACAACACCACAGTAATGTGGTACATAAACAAACAAGGGGGTACACATTCCTACCCTCTATGCAGGCAAGCAATGATCTTATGGAACACAGCTCTGGCTTACCAAGTTCAGTTACAAGTTCAATTCCTGCCAGGACAGAACACATTGGCAGACGACCTCAGCAGAAACATCAAGGATCCCCACGAGTGGAAACTAGATCCACAAATATTTGCAATGATAACTCAAAAATGGGGCCTTCCACACATAGACCTGTTTGCCAGTGCTCAAAACTATCAACTAACAAAATTTTGTACAAGGACATTTCACCATCAAGCTTGGAAAGTGGACGCACTCTCTTTCAGTTGGAAAAACCTGACCGTGTATGCCTTCCCTCCATTGCCTCTCCTCACAAAGGTTCTTCTGAAAGTCAAAAAGGGGAGAGACCACAACTGATTCTCATAGTCCCAGACTGGCCACGCCAGCACTGGTACCTACTATTGAGAAATATGGCCCACAGCCCACCATGGACATTGCCTCAAATCCCCCATTTGCTCACACAACAAAACAATCAGATTCTACACAGCCAGCTCAAAACTTTAAATCTGGCTGCATGGCAGATCTACTAAACATCCAATCAGCTCCTCTTTACCAAGCAGTTCTGGATGTTATTCTGGAAGCCAGCAGACCAAGCACCAGGAAGGCTTATTCGGACAAATGGAAAAGGTTTTGTGCCTGGAACCAAGCTAAAGGCCAAGACACAATTCAGCCTCACATTCTACAGTATTTAGCTGAGATGTTGCACAAAGGACTTTCTTTTTCCTCCATTTAAAATCAATGCTTCAGCTATTTCAGCTCACTATAACACGGATCCACCTTTATTTTCACATCCTCTTCTAAGGCAGTTCCTCAGATGGGCAAAAAATATTAGACCACCCAGGAGAGCTCCTACACCAACATGGGACCTCAATTTTGTTCTGGAAAAACTAACGCTACCTCCCTTTGAACCAGCTTTCTCTGCAGATCTTCAGTTCCTATCATGGAAGACTGTCCTGCTGCTAGCAATAACTTCAGCTAGAAGAGTCTCAGAGCTACAGGCACTAATGGCAGTGGAAACTTTCCTCATTTTTCATCAAGACAGAGTTTCTCTACAAACTAATCCTTCCTTTATGCCTAAGGTGGTTTCCAGTGTGGCTTTAAATCAAACCATCCACTTACCCACCTTCTTCCTAAATCCACAGAACAAAGGTGAAGAGACTCCTGCATTCCTTGGACATTCACAGGCAACTTTACTACTTGGACAAAACTAAGGCTTTCAGAAAATCTGACTAGCTCTTTGTATCCTATGCTACAGCTTCTCAAGGGAAGGCTATATCAAAACAAACCATTTCTAAATGGATAGGTCATTGCATACGTTTCTGCTATACCCATCATGGGAAACCAGTCCCTGCTACCATTAGGTCCCACTCTACCAGGGCAACAGCTACTTCTACAGCCTTTCTCAGGGGGGTTCCAACCAAGGAGATTTTAGAAGCTGCAGCTTGGAGTTCAGTACACACCTTTACCAAATACTATCACTTACCTCTTTACTCTAAGACCAGGGCGGGCTTCACCACTGCAGTTCTGCAGGGCCTTATAGCCTCCAGTAACCCTCTCTGATACCTCCCCCCTTCCTTAGCTTTGGGATTCAACCCAAGTGTGATGGCTGCAGCAGGGTAACACGATGAACATAGTACAGATGTTCTTCATCTCACATTGCTGCAGTCCTAACACTTGGGTAGTCCGCTGTCCCAGTCGGCCCGAATACCAAAGTATAAGGCTGACGTCGGTCAAGGCGCATTAGTCTGGCGTCAGGACGTCAGGGTACAAATGCGCATGACCGACGTCATATCCTCAGTCTTTTTTGCCGCATGGTCCGATGCAGAAGCAGTATTGCGAGTGCAGGTTGGCGTTCTGAAATTTTCTGAAGTCGGAGTTTCAGACCGAATCAAAGTTGGCTAAGTACCCGTTGGGGAATATTTTGGTTTTTCTTGCCTCAGTATTTAACCGGATGTCAGAAAAGTGAATAACTGTATTTCTTGTGGGAAACAGATACCTCATAGGGATTACCATACCTTGTGTATACCTTGCTTTAGGGCCTGAGCACGACGTTGTTGGATGTCGCTCTTGTGCTAGATTTAACAAACGCACTATAAAGAGAAGATTAGACTGTGCCAGGTTAGTTTTGGGAAGCGTTGTAATTATAAAATGCCGTCGGATGCTCCGGCGCCGCTTTCTAAAAGCGCAAGGACAAAGGAGCAAAGCCTAGGTTGGAAGAACCGTCTGTCCTGGATGTCGGTTCTTTAGAGGGCTCGGTGGAGCCGGAGGTTCTGCCAGAAGTTTCTTTGGAGTCTCAGGAGAGACTTTACTGTTACAAGATGTGTCCTCTCAGGAGGTAGGCCAGGCTGAAGGGGCTTCTCAGGTAGCTGTTCTCCCTCCCTTCCTAAGGTGGTTAGGCCCTCCCTTCTGTTTCCAAGGCTTCTTCGAGAGGCAGGCCAGGTTTAACTTCAGTGGGTGTCTCTCCTAGTTCTTCAGGGTCTCTGCCTAAGAAACATATGCTTAAAATGGCAGAAGATTTGATTACTATGATTAGAGGTTCTATCCCCCCCTCCTGAAAAGAGGCCTAGGGTGGAACCTGAGCTTGAGAGTTTTGAGCAGTGTTCGGAGGCTTCTGAGTCTTCGACTGAAGACTTACAGGAGTATCCTCCTTATTCTGATTCTGATGTAGATGATTCTACTCCTTCGGCTTCTCCTCCTGAGGATTTTTCTTTTTCAGAGACTCTTCATTCCATGAGGGAGCATTTTAAATGGGAAGGTCAAGATTTCTCTGATTCCAGGAAAAGGCTTAGGGAATTTTGTTTCTACCCCAGCATAGGCCTTTAGCTATACCTCCTGTTCTGGATGTGGTGGAAGATGTTTTGCAGAGGCTTCCTGAACCCTGATTCTTTGCCTCCTGCCCCAGTTAAACCGGATAGGTATTATAGGGTGCCTGAAGCTCATAAGTATCTTTTAAGAGTCCTAGGGCAGACCCAGAAACTGTTTCTCAGGGGCCTAAAGGTGTTAAGGCTTCTGTTGTTAAAAATCCTGTTCCTCCTGATAAAGAGGCAAGGGCTTTGGATAGATGGGGAAAGAAGGTGTATACTTCTTCCACTTTAGCCATGAGGGCTTTGAATTGCCAGTTCCACATGTTAAAATACCAAAATTATCTCCTTTCACAATTGAAGTCTAAGGTGGATGCTCTGGCGGAAGGTATTGAGTGTAAAGAGTTGCAGGATTTAGTTCATGTTTCTGAACAGGTGGGTAAGCATTCTTTGCAATGTGGTTTTGATGCTGTACAGGCCTCTTAGGGTGGCTGCCACTGGTTCTGTTCTTCGCAGGCACGCCTGGCTGAGGGATCAGAATTTAGCTGAGCATGTTAAGACAAGGATTTTAGATGCTCCGTTACAATCTGATGTGTTTGGTTCGCCTGTGGAAGCAGTTTTAAAGAAAATGGAGGACAAGGCTAAGTCTATGCAGACTGTTAAAGATTTTTGCAGGTTCAGCCTCCAAGTTTAGTAGAAATTGGCCTACTAAGGGGTGGACATATCCTTCTTATGATTCCCAGTCTAGGGGTAGGTCTAGTCGTGGTAGGGGCAGAGCTCAAGGTTCTTTTAGGCCTAGAACAGGGCGTTCACCTGCTCAGTCTTCTGGTGAGGGCAGGGGTCAGTCCTTTCGTAAACAGACCCAATGACCTGCCTTTTCAGCTGCCAGAGCCTTCTCGTCTGGCAGCACCTTTGGGAGGAAGGCTGGCACTTTTCAAAGAAAATTGGAGTTTAATTACCCAAGACAGATGGGTATTGGATATCATTCACCACGGTTACAGGTTTTATTTCCATACCTTGCCTCCTTTCAAAGGCATGCCAGACATTCCTCCTCTACAAAGAAAAGAGGCTCACAAGCAAATTTCTCTGTTACTCCAAATAGGGGCCATTCAGCCGGTTCATGTGCCAGAAAGGGGCCTAGGATTTTATTCTCGCCTGTTCCTAGTACCAAAAAAGGGGAACACGTGGAGACCAATTTTGGATTTATCTATCCTCAACACTTATCTGGACATTCCCAAGGTCAAAATGTTGACGTTACAACAGCTTTTACCTCTGCTGGGAAAAGATCACTGGATGGTAACTTTAGATCTCAAGGAGGCTTACCTTCATGTGCCTATCAGACTAATTTGCAGGAAGTATCTGCGTTTTCGAGCTGGGAATTCCCATTATCAGTTCTCTGCATTGCCCTTTGGCTTATCTACTGCGCCCAGAGTATTCACAAAAGTTCTGGCTCCAGTCATAGCTTACTTCAGGCTAAAAGGAATACAAATCTATCCTTACTTGGACGACTGCCTGATTCTGGCTCAAGAAAAGGAAGACCTTTTCAGCATTTGGAATATGTGATAGCAGTGCTAAGATGCCTGGGGTATTCTGTGAAGCGAAATAAAGTCCAGTCTAGTACCCTCTCAAGACATGTGCTTTCTGGGTGTGAGACTGAATACAGCAACCCAGATGGCCTTTTTAACCCCGGACAAACAAAAGAATCTTTCCCTTTACTTCCATCAACTATCTCTTCAGTCCGGGCTGACTGCAAGGACAGTCCTTCAAGCCTTAGGGTTCATGGCATCTTGTATTCTGGTGCTTCCCAATGCCAAACTGCATATGAGGAAGCTGCAATGGTATCTCAAAATGTATGGACACAGCACTGCCAGGATTTGGACACTGTCATTCAAATAATACCTTGCATTCAAAAGGAATTTTTGTGGTGGGCTCAGGAATGTCACCTAAACAAGGGACTCTCTGTGACCCGGCCAGAGGCGAGTCAGATTCTAACGACAGATGCCTCAGACATAGCTTGGGAGCTCATCTGAATGGAAAGTGGATACAAGACAAGTGGCCTGCCAGACTACAGCATCTACATATCAACATGAAGGAGATGTTAGCAGTCCAGTTTGCATTAATGGCTTTCAAGGAGTTACTTCTTCCAGGGCAGGTGTTGATTCTAACAGACAACACAACTGTCATGTGGTACATCAACAAACAAGGGGGAACACATTCTTATCCTCTATGCAGGCAAGCATTGATTTTGTGGGAGACTGCGCTCAGCTTGCAACTAAATCTTCAGGCAAGGTTTCTGCCGGGAGCACAGAACTCCTTAGCAGATGTGTTAAGCAGGCAAATCATGGATCCCCACGAGTGGAAACTGGATCTTCATGTATTTCGGATATTGACAGTGTCATGGGGAACTCCAGACATAGATCTGTTCGCTTCTCCACTAAACCACCAGCTGCCAAAGTTTTGCACGAAAAGGTTTCATCACACAGCTTGGAAAGTGGATGCTCTTTCTTTCAGTTGGAAAAATCTTCATGTGTATGCCTTTCCACCTCTGCCTCTCCTCCCAAAGGTACTCCTAAAGGTCAGACAAGACAAGCCAAGGATGATTTTAATAGCTCCAGATTGGCCTCGGCAACACTGTTGCCCATTACTGAGGAGTCTGGTAAGGAAGCCTCCATGGCCTTTACCTTTGATTCCACACCTATTGTCTCAGAGGGACGGTCATCTACTCAATGTCAAGCTTCACTCTCTTCATCTAACAGCCTGGCATATTCTGTTTTGAACCACAGCAGGTCTCAACTTCCTCAACAAGTTTTGAATGTGATTATGGAAGCCAGAAGACCTAGTACAAGGAAAGTGTACGCAGAAAAATGGAAGAGATTTTTATTTTGGAGTGCAGCAAAGGATTTGGAGGTTTCTGAGCCTAATTTGAGTGTGGCTCTTCAATATCTTACTGAGTTATTGGACAAAGGTTTGTCTTTCTCTTCCATTAAGATTCATGCTGCAGCAATTTCAGCTCACTATGATTGTGACCCACCATTGTTTTCTCATCCTTTGTTCAAGCAATTTCTTAGAGGGGCAAAGAATATAAGACCCCCAGTAGAGCTCCTACTCCTGCTTGGGACCTCAATTTTGTGTTGGAGAAACTTACTCTACAACCTTTTGAGCCTCTTGGCTACTGCTGAATTGAAATACTTGTCATGGAAGACTGCTTTTTGTTGGCCATTACTTCTGCAAGAAGGGTTTCTGAATTGCAGGCCCTTATGGCGGTTGAGCCTTTTTGATTTTCCATAAGGATAGGGTATCATTACGTACTAATCCTTCCTTTATGCCTAAGGTGGTCTTTAGTGTGGCTTTAAACCAAACTATTCATTTGCCTACTTTTTATGCAGATCCCCAAAATAAGAGGGAAAAGATTTTGCACACTTTAGATGTACACAGGCAGTTGCGTTATTATTTAAGCAGGACTAAGGATTTTAGGCAGTCTCAGCAGTTGTTTGTTTCTTTTGCTTTGAGTTCTCAGGGCAAGCCTGTGTCAAAACAAACTATTTCTAAGTGGATTGGGTTTTGCATTGCATTTTGTTATTCCCATCATGGCAAGGAGATTCCAGCTGGGATTAGGCCTCATTCCACTAGGGCTACTGCCACTTCAACAGCATTTCTAAGGGGTGGCAACTAAGGATATTTTGGAGGCAGCTACTTGGAGTTCAGTGCATACTTTCTCTAAGCATTACCACCTTCCTCTCTACTCTAAATCTAGGGCTGGTTTTGCCACGGCTATTTTGCAGGGCATGTTGACAGCTCCTGCTTCTTTATGATTTGCCAGCCTCCCTTACCTCTGCTTTGGGATTCTACCCAAGTGTTAGGACTGCAGCAATGTGAGATGAAGAACATAGTACAGTTTTGTACCTACCATAAATGTAGATGTTCAAGATCCACATTGCTGCAGTCCAATACCTCCCTCCTTCCCCTCTGTGTTTAGGGGTGGTTGTGTGGGTGGGGTTGTACTTTGGTAAATTTGTATGTATTGTACATATATTTGGTACAGGAGTGTTTGGTGTTTTTGGTTTTGGCCTTATCTTTTAGGGTCTTCTGACATCTGGGGCAAGAAAAGACTGAGGATATGACGTCGGTCATGCGCATTTGTACCCTGACGTCCTGACGTCAGACTAATGCGCCTTGACCGACGTCAGCCTTATACTTTGGTATTCGGGCCGACTGGGACAGCGGACTACCCAAGTGTTAGGACTGCAGCAATGTGGATCTTCGAACATCTACATTTATGGTAGGTACAAAACTGTACTTTTTGTACCTACCATAAATGTAGATGTTAGAGTGTTCACCCTGCTGCAGTCCAGGTTACCCTCGCTCCATCCCCTCTGATCTACTGGCTAAATCTCTTCTATACCTTACTGATGTATTTGCTTATAGCTGAAGGGATTTTGTGTTTGTGCAGAGGTTACTCCATTTGGTACTAATTTCTGACCACCTTTTTGGGGGCACCTGACATCTGGGGCAAGAAAAACTAAAGAAAATGGTGTCGGTTGCATTTTATGTACCCCTGGCGTACTGACGTCGGGGAAGAGGTGACAGCAACCGACGCCGGACCAAGACTTTGGAATTCCGGCCAACTGCGGGACCGCCTGATGACAGGATAACCCAAGTGTGATGACTGCAGCAGGGTGAACACTCAAACATCTACATTTATGGTAGGTACAAAACTGTACTTTCACAAGTGCCGGTCGGCCGACTCCTGAAATTTTCATTTTCGAGTTTCAGAACTGAAGTCTTCAACTAAAGCCAAGTACCCTGTTTGGGCAATTTTTTCTTGCTCCTTACCGATGTCAGTAAAAGTTAATAATTGCATTACTTGTGGAAAGCAAATACCTCATAAAGATTTTCATTCGTACTGTATTCCTTGCCTAGACCCTGACCACGACGTACCTTGCTGTCGGATTTGTACTTTATTCAATCAGCGCACTATCCATCGTCTGTATATTTTCACCTCTAAATATTTCGGTTCTCAGTTTAATTATCCAGAAATGTCATCAGTTAGCCATCCGACTACCGGGATTCTGAAAAAACGCAAAGATAAAGACAGAGACAGGCCTCTGAGGTCCAAAACTGCCGACGACGCTTCTCCTAAGCCAGTCGCCAGTTCGTCGGTACTCAGTGAGACGCTTTCACAGCCCCTGATACTGAGACCCATTCGGAGTGCGGTATGCCACAAGATGCTTCAAATATGGAACCCGCAGATGTCTCTACCTTGGATGGGTCCGGAGCCACTGTGCAGGCACCAGTTTCTGAGGGTGTATTCAGGCCTACGAACCTGCATATTAAACCAACGCCTCCTTCTTTACTTAGGCCTAAATCTCGATCCATGCCTAAAAAAACGACTCCCAGGACACATGCTCAGGCCTCTATGCCTGAAAAACAAATTGTAAGAATGGCTGAAGATCTAATAACTGTAATCAGGAGTAGCCAACCCCCCCCCCCTTCTAAGAGGCCTAGGACTGAAGTTGATTATGAATCTTCTGATCAGGATTTTGTTTTTTCTGATTCTTCTGATGATCTGGATTTGCTCTTATCTACAAATGAAGATTCTAATGCAGAGGACTCCATTCCCTCTGCTTCCCCTCCTGAGGATTTTTATTTTGGGGAAACCTTACATAGTCAAAGGGAGCATTTCCACTGGAAAAGCCAGGATTTTTCTGATTCAAAAAAGAGGCTTAGGGATTTTCTTCTCCTACCTCAGCATAGGCCTTTAGCTATTCCTCCTCTACTAGACATTGTTAATGATGATTTTTAAGAATCTAGTTTGGCCCCTGATTCCCTGCCTCCTGCTCCCAGAAAATCTGACATACTACAGGGTCCCTGAGTCCCACAAGTTCCTTTTTAAAAATCCTATTGCAGATCCAGAGACTATTTCACAGGGGCCTAAGGGCATTAAGGCTTCTACTGCTAAAAATCCTACCCCTTCTGATAGACACTCCAGAGCGCTGGATAGATGGGGTAAGAAGGTTTACACTTCTGCAACCTTGGCCATTTGGGCTGTAAACTGCCAGTTTCATATGTTGAAGTATCAGCAACATGTTATTGGACTACTTAAACATAAAATGATGATTCTTGACTGTGTGGAAAATAAAAAATTACAGGATTTAATGCATTCTGCTGAGCATGTTGGAAAACATACTTTGAAATGTGGTTTTGATTCATTAAAGGTCTCTTGCAGGGCTGCTGTCTTTGCTCAGAAGGCATGCTTGGCTTAAGGAGCAATCTTTGCCTGATCATGTTAAAGCTAAATTGTTGGATGCTCCTTTAAAATCAGGACCGCCTGTTTGGCAACAAGGCTGAGGAAGTTCTTAAAAAGATGGAATATAAAGCTAAATCTATGCAAACTGTTACAAGTTCAGCCTCCTAGATTTAGTAGGCACTGGCCCTGTAAGAATTGGTCCTTTCCAGCCCCTTCCAGTTCTTCTCGAGCGAAACCCAGACACAGCAAAAACCCTACGTTTCAGTCCCAGGGGACACACACAACTAAGCAGTGGGAGGCCTCCACTTCCAAATCTGGGAATAAGACTCCTTCCCCCCCTATGATAAACTGTCTCAATGACTTCCTTTTAAAATTTCCAAGCACTTACCAACTGACTGCCCCTTTAGGGGGAAAGATTGCTCTTCATGCAAAAAATTGGGAACTCATTACCCAGGACAAATGTGTTTTAAATATAGTGTCCCAGGGATACAGATTTCACTTCCACACGTTGCCAACACCAAGCGGGTGGCTGGACCTACCCCCAAATCAGTGGGCAGAGGCCCAAAAACAAGTACTTTCTTTCTTAAGCATGGGGGCTATTCAACTGGTACCAGAGAAAGAAAAGGAACAAGGTTTCTACTCGACACTTTTCCTGGTACCCAGAAAAGACAATTCATGGCATCCTATCCTGGACCTGTCTACTCTAAACACCTTTTTGGAGATTCCAAAATTCAAGATGCTGACTCTTCACCAATTAATTCCTATGCTAGGCAAAGATGCCTGGTTGGCAACACTAGATTTAAACGAAGCATACCTGCACATCCCAATCAGGGAATCTTGCAGAAGATACCTACGCTTCAAAGCAGGCTACACGCACTATCAGTTCTCTGCACTGCCCTTTGGCTTATCTACTGCACCCAGGGTATTCACAAAATGCCTAGCTCCAGTTATTGCATTTTGCAGGCAAAGAAATATTCAAATATGCCCATACCTGGACGATTGTCTAATTCAGGCAGAAAGCCAGGACATACTTTTGAATCATCTGGTCTTTGTACAAAGGGTTCTAACTTGTCTGGTGTACACCATAAACGAAAAGAAATCACACCTGGTACCATGTCAACAAATTATATTCTTGGGAGCAAGCTTGAATACAACTTCCCAGATGGCTTACCTCACGCCAGCGAAACAAATTTGACAACCTACTTCAAACAAGTGGCCACAAAAACCCTGCTATCTGCAAGATAAATACTGCAAGCCTTTGGGTTCATGGCCTCCTTCATTCTTCTATTTTCATATGCAAGACTGCATATGAGGAAACTACAGTGGTATCTAAAAAGCCTATGGTGTCAACATTCTCTAGACCTGGAAACAATGATTTCTGTCATACCTTGCCTATGCCTAGAGTTCATTTGGTGGGCAGAGGCCTGCCACCAAAACAAGGGACTACCTTTCACCCCACCCCCTGCCGCCCAAACCCTAACAGACACATCAGACTATGCATGGTGGGCTCACCTGGCAGGGAAGTGCATTCAGGGCAAATGGAACCCAAGTCAAATGCACATGCATATCAATCAAAAGGAAATGTTAGCTGTACATATTGCTCTGATAGTCTTCAAGGACCGCATTCTTCCAGGACAACTAATGGTAAAGACGGACAAACACCACTGTTATGTGGTACATAAACAAGCAGGGAGGTACATATTCTTACCCCCCCCCCCCCTGCAGACTAGCCATGGCATTGTGGAACACAGCCTTGAGCTACCAAGTGCACCTACAAGCTCAATTCCTGCCAGGAAAATTAAATACCACTCCACGAGGACACGAAGTTCCACCAGAAGGTTTATTAATACAGTAGGCACGACAACTCCAACACTGACCTAGGTTTCGTCCCGTGGACTTCTTCAGAGTGTTGGAGCTAACACAATATATACAGGCTTCAATTAATCAATCACATAATTAATTAATTGGTTACACTTGGCTGTAAAACTAAGTATAGACAAAAGAAACTGTAAAAACACATAACATCAAATACTACACATCAATCTACCTATACTAAAATTAACCCCTATTGTTAAAAACCACAATTCATATAGAATGTACAATATATTGCATAAAATATTTGCTTAATGTAACATGATTAAAATCAAAATATAATATATTACATAGTACTCTATAAAAAATCTGCATAAATCATTTTGTGAATAGAAACCATCTTGACTACTATGTACAATTAAAAACACAACATACTGGCCATGCTTAAATGACACAACTAAAACTACACAAGATTAACCCATAATATTTTGGACAAATTTTTTACAGTTTCTTTTGTCTATACTTAGTTTTACAGCCAAGTGTAACCAATTAATTAATTATGTGATTGATTAATTGAAGCCTGTATATATTAGCTCAACACTCTGAAGAAGTCCACAGGGCCGAAACCTAGGTCAGTGTTGGAGTTGTGTCGTGCTACTGTATTAATAAACCTTCTGGGGGAACTGTTGTGTCCTCGTGGTGGTATTTAGTGTCAGTTGGTTATCTGGTTTGAGGAAAATTAAATACACTGGTAGACGGACTAAGCAGAAACCTCATGGACCCACACGAGTGGAAACTGGAACCAAGGATTTTCAACATGTTGACAAGCAAATGGGGGAGCCCAGATATAGACCTGTTTTCCTCTCCCCAGAACTACCAATTGGACAAATTTTGCACAAGGACTCCCCACAAACAAGCCTGGAAAGTGGATGCTCTGTCCTTCATCTGGAAAAACCTATCAGTCTATGCCTTCCCCCCTCTGCCTCTGCTCTCCAAAGTACTGCTAAAAATCAAACTGGACAAACCAATGATGATTTTGGTTGCTCCAGACTGGCCGCGCCAACACTGGTACCCCCTCCTGTGCAGTGTCATGGTTATCTCCATGGCACCTGCCTCAGACTCTTTCCCTGCTGTCTCAGCAGGAAAACCAGATTCTGCACCCTCAGCTTCTAACACTGAACCTTGCAGCCTGGCTAATTACTTAATCTTTCCTTTACCATCCCTCAGCAAACCTGTGATGGATACCATTTTAGAGGCGAGGAGGGCTAGCACTAGAAAATCTCATGCTGAAAAATGGAAAAGATTCTGTGCCTGGAAACAATCTCAAGGGATGAGCACAGCAGCACCCAATTTACCTCAGATTTTGCAATACTTAACTGAGATGCTTCACAAGGGCCTGTCGAATTAAAATCCACGCCTCAGCCATTTCAGCTCATTATAACACAGAACCTCCCCTCTTATTTCATCCACTGCTCAAGCAGTTCCTCAGATGGAACAAATATTTGAGACCACCCAGGAAAGCTCCAACCCCAGCCTGGAACCTTAACTTTGTCTTGGAGAAACTCACTCTACCTCCTTTTGAGCCAGCTGCTACTGCAGGCTTAAAATTTCTTTCTTGGAAAACAGCTTTCCTTTTAGCAATCACTTCAGCTATAAGGGTATCTAAATTGCAGGCCCTTATGGCAGTGGAGCCTTTCATAATCGTTCATGCAGAGGGGAAGGCTATTTCAAAGCAAACCATTTCTAAATGGATAAGCCTTTGCATTCATTTCTGCTGTAAGCACCATGGAAAACCTGTCCCCCAGGGGATCAGACCTCACTCCACCAGGGCTGCATCTACCTCTACAGCCTTTCTCAGAGATGTCCCTACCAGGGACATCCTAGAAGCTGCTACCTAGAGTTCTGTACATACTTTCACGAAGCATTATCATTTGCCAATTTTCTCTAAATCCAGAGCTGGCTTTGCCACTGCAGTCTTGCAGGCCTTATAGCTGGCCCTAATGCTATCTACATTCCTCCTCCCAACCATAGCTTTGGGAATCTACCCAAATATAATGACTGCAACAGTGAAACACGAAGAACATAGTACAGTTGTGTACACTTACCATAAATGTAGATGTTAGAGAGTATTCACTGTTGCAGTCCTGGTTACCCTCCCTCCAGCCCCCCTAACTTATTTTGGCTATACCTCTACTTTCCTTTACTATGCTTAAAAGCCTTTTTGGTATATTTGCTTTTTTGTTGGAGGTATATCTTTGTGCTTTTATATTTAATTGCTTCCCATTAGGGGAGCACCTGACATCTGGGGCAAGAAAAACTGATGTAATGGCATCGGCTGCATGTTTTATACCCCTGACGGCCTAACATCATGGAAGAAGGGACAGCAACCGACGCAGGACCAAAGACTTTGTTAATCAGGCAGACTGAGGGCTCCGTGCAAGCAGATAACCCAAATGTAATGACTGCAACAGTGAATACACTCTTAACATCTACATTTATGGTCAGTGTACACAACTGTACTTCATTGTTTGGACCTAAGGTAAAAGATGCACTCACCAGATACGAACAGGAAGGGAGAACTCTCTCTGCCATGGGAGTGCATTTTATCATCCCCTCTAGGCCATATCCCAAAGGTCAGAAAGGTGGTAAGATGTGGTTCAAGAAGTCCCAGAGATATTTCCCAGATGCACAGGGTGACTCCTCCTTCAGAGGCAGAAGAGGAGGAGCTAATGGTAGATGTTGCCCTAGAGGCAGGGGGGTCCACAAAACCAGGGAGGCCATGATTCATTTCGAGGCCGTCCCTATCGGCGCTCCTGATGTGTGGCCCGGCTGCACTTCTCTGGAGCCAGTCAGGGGTCACGTATCTTTGTATCCAGAAGCCTGGCTAAACATCACCCAAGACAAATGGGTTCAAAGAATAATTTTTTTTGTTGGATATATTTATTCAGCTGGTGGTTGTTACTACAAAGAGTAATCACCAGAGCTTACTCCATACCCTTTTCTCTTCCACCCCACACTCCCAAAAATATCCCGGATGTTCCACCCTGTCACAGGGATCAAGCAACTGTAGAAGTTCAAAAGTTGCTTGCAAAGAGAGTCCTCCAAACCGTCCCCGCAGACCAGATAGGATTCGGAACTAACTCCAGATTCTTTAGTGCCAAAATGAACAGGAGACTGGAGGCCCATATTGGACCTCAGCAATCTAAACAAATCCGTAAAGAAGGACAAGTTCCTGATGGTGGCACTGCAGTCAAGGAAAAGACATTTGGATGTGCTCCATAGACCTCCAAGATGCGTACTACCATATAAAAATGGACAGAGCATTGAGGAGTCATTTACACTTCTGGCTGGGAGCCAGCCATTACCAATTTCGAGCTCTGCCCCTTGGTCTCACCACAGCTCCCAGGGTGTTCACCAAATGTATGGCAGTAGTGACAGCTCACCTGAGACGTCATAAATTCCAAGTGTTTCCATACCTGGACGACTGGCTCTTGACTGCCGCCACCAGGCACCTACTCCTACAAACCAGAGATTCAACCATCCATCTCTGTTTCCAGCTGGGGATTACAATAAATTGGGAAAAGTCTGCCTTATCGCCCTCTCAGTTTGTGACTTTTATAGGCGCAGAAATAGACACCATCGCCGTGCTAGCTTGTCTACCTGCAGACAGAATTCAAAGCCTCAGGCAAAAAGTTCAGTCTACTTCCTCTACAGAAAGTCAAGGCAAAGACGGTGCTGAAACTCTTAGGGACCATGGTCACCACCATGAAGACTAGTCCCTCTAGCCAGATTGCACATGCAAATTCTCCAATGGCTTCTATCTTCCCCGTGTTCCTTTCAACAACTGCCTCTTTCTCACCATATCCTCATAACATAGTCTTGCAAAAAGGACCTTCGTTGGTGGATTCAACCCGATCAGCTGACAACAGGCACTCCATTCCTTCCTCGCCAACCTGTTGCTACTGTGACCACGGATGCCTCACAGATAGGGTGGGGTGGCATTATCTAGGCAGGACTGTCCAAGGCACATTGCAAGATCATGAGGCTCACCTGCATATCAATGTCCTAGAGATGAGAATAGTGCTTTTAGAGTTGCAAGCACTTCACGACTTTCTTCCTCTAGGGACGATAGCAATCCAATCGGACAACATGTCAGTGGTATGGTATCTAAACAAACAAGGAGGAACCAGCTCTTACCCCCTTTGTCAAGAGGCTATTCGTGTTTGGATGTGGGCGATATCTTCCCAGTGCTTTCTAGTAGCAACGCACATCCTGGGGACAGCCAATGTGATAGCCGACAAGCTCAGCAGGGCAATCTTGATGCCTCACAAGTGGTCTCTGAATCAGGAAGTAGCGCAACAGATCTTCCACAAATGGGGGACAGCCTTGCTACGATCTCTTTGCCAGCATGATCAACGCCAAATGCAGCAGCTATTTCTCCCTAATCCCCCTCTGGGGGAGTCACCGAGAGACGCACTCGTTCATGATTGGCCCCTGGAACTCATTTATGCATTCCCTCCTTTTCTGCTAATATCCAAAGTGATACAGAAAACAAAGCTATTAGGAAGCAAAATGATCCTCATCACTCCTTACTGGCCTCGACAGATTTAGTTCCGCTATCTCGGGCCACACCTACTAGACGATCCGTGGACTCTGAACCCAGTGCCAGACCTCATGACACACATGTCAGGCTCCCTTCACCCCTGCCTCCACACCCTCAATTTGACAGTGTGGCTGCTCCATTTCCATCCCAAGTCAGGCTTCATGATTTTTCACCTGCTGTGACCCACATCTTTACATTTTTGCATAAACTTTCCACTAGAAAACTATACACTAGCAAATGGAGAAGGTTTTCTATCTGGGCTAAAGAAAGGAATGTGGATCCTTACACTGCTTCCATCCCTATGGTTTTAGAATTTTTGTCTGAACTTTTCCATCACGGATCTGCTGCTGCCACAATTAGGTTCCAGTTGGCAGCGATATCTAACTTTCATTTGGGACAACATGAATATCTAACATGATATCCCACCGATTTTGTAAAACCTTCCTTAAAGGCGCCACTTTGCTGAGACCTCACTTTTACGAACCAATGTCTCCCTGGGATCTATACTTTGTTCTGCCCAAACTGACTGCACCGCCCTTTGAACCCGCACATTTGTGTGCCTATTGAAGTTTCTGTCCTGGAAGACCTTGTTTCTAGTAGCCATCACATCAGCTAGACGAGTATCAGAGTTACAAGCACTGTCTCTTAAGCCTCCTTGTTTGATTTTCCACAAAGACAGAGTTTCCCTTGGTACAAATCTTTATCCGTACTGTAACTGTGCTTTACGGTCGGGCAGCATTGACCCTCGTGGTAGCCCCAATTCCAGTTGCCTACCGAGTGGCACTCAGGACCCTCAGGACCCCACCAGTGCAACGATAAGCAACTTTTATCCCCATAAAGAGACTCAGGGTAGCCCCCAATTCCAGTTGCCTCACCGAGTGGCACTCAGGACCCTCAGGACCCCACCAGTGCACGATAAGCAACTTTATCCCCATAAAGAGACTCAGGGTAGCCCCATTCCAGTTGCCTACCGAGTGGCACTCAGGACCCTCAGGACCCCACCAGTGCTGCGAAGCAACTTTTTATCCCCATAAAGAGACTCAGGGTAAATAAATATCTACCCCTTTCACTGTACTTTGCCAAACACCTTGTACTGTAATTAAGGTACCAGGCTGAATTAAATCTATTGAGCACAGGTTCCTTCTACATTAATATCAACAGAAAAGAAACAAAAGTAAAGGAACAATAATAGAACTTAGGAAGTTACCATTAAACCTGGCTTCCTCTAAGACCCAGGGAAATCCTGTGGTGTAGTCCCGGGCTTGCTCCATCCTCCCTGCCCCCTATTCCCACCCGCCCCCACTACCTCTACATTTATTTGGTCATCAAGCCCATCCCCATTTCCACCACCCAATCAGAACTGTCGACTCCCCCCATCTCTGCCACTCCCCACCACCAAACCTAACCCCACCCAGACTTTCTCCATTTATCTCACCCTACTACTACCTCCAGCCTCCTGCTGACTTAGGTATCGCCCCTAGCCCTATTGACGCTGAGATCTCAGCCTCACCATGGACAAAACCTCATTTACCACCCTCCCCCTAGTACTTTTACTCCTCATTTTACCGTATCTCTTAACAGCCTATGAAGCACAAGCCCTAACTAGTATCTACCTTCCTAAGGGTCAGACCTCCTTGTATTCCCAATTTACCACTACTCTTATCCCCCCTTCTCCCTACCCTACTACTCACCTCATCCCTAAAAGTACACACTACATGCTTAGGTACCCTAAAGTATCCACATTTAGAGAACAGCTTAAACTACTAATTAGACTACAAAAAATACTAGATTATTTGAAAAAATCCATCACTAATGACGGGGACATCCACCCTAACCCAGGCCCTCTTAGTGACCCAGACCCTAACCTCCGCCATGAAACTAGCAGACCTATGGACTCCCTTTTTTTGCTCCATTTCAATATTAGAAGTATTAACAATAAAGTACACAGCTTGCATGCTATGCTTGATATCCACTCCCCGGACATAATGTGTTTATCAGAAACTTGGCTCAAACCAAGCACCAAGGATGAGGAAATTATCCCTCCTGGATATAACATCATCAGGGCGGATCGTACAACCAAAAAGGGTGGCGGAATAGCTGTGATGTTCAAGAACTCCTTGAGCATCACAAATAATTCACTGCAACCCCAAAAGTTCCAAACCTGGAACTGATTGCTCTTAAGATATCCCTAAACAGACAAAAAGTATTAATCTCTTAGTAACCTACCTACCACCAGGCAAAATGTAGAAAATCTTGAACAAACCCTTAGTTGGCTTGCTAATAATTATCCACAAGAAACAATAATATTAGGAGATGTCAATATAGACTGGTCTCTACTCGCCCAATCAAATCCACTCCCCATTAACTTACATGGTTTTTCCCAAAATATTCTTTCTCCCACGAGAATTGGACATGCACAGCAAAGGAGAGTATAATTGACTGGATACTTACTAATAGGAATTCAAATAGCTATACCACAGGGACCCTTCCCAATGACCTTAGTGACCACCTTGCTACCTTCATTATAAAACACAAATGTTCAAATAAGACTCCCCCCATAACTAGATTAGTAAGGTTTAGCAAAAATGTTGTCCCTGACCAATTCCTAGCTGATCTCAAGGCTTGTAACTGGCACATCCTAAAAACCCTATCCTTAGACAAAGTGTCTCATACTTCAACAACACTTTCCTCAAGATACTTAATTCCCATGCTCCTAATCGACTTACGAGAACTAAGGAATGTATAGCACCCTGGCTAACACAAGAAACTAAATCCAAAATTAGAATTAGAGACCAGGCCTGGAAAAAGTGGAGAACCACAAAACCCCTTTAGACCATCAAGTTCCTCCAGCTAAGAAATTCAACCAAAAAGCTGTTAAATCTGATAAAAACAATATTTTGTCACCTCAAGACAAACATCAGTATAATCCTAAAAATTCTGGGCAGGTTTTAACCTTACTTCATCCTGGTAAGTCTACTACCCCTACCCCGACAAACTCATCGACAATGACCCAACAAAATAGCCAATTCCTTTAATTCTTTTTTCACTGAGACCATCCAGTCCCTTGCCAGCAAGCTTCCCTCGCCTCCTCAGTGCCAACTCCAATTACAAATACTACCCAAATGAACTTTAACCTACAACCCATCTCCACCTCCTTCATTCGACACTCTTGAAAAATTGAAACCAACCACCCTCATGGCTGATCAGCTCCTGCCAAATACCTACAAATAGCATCTGATGCCATAGCCTACCCGTATCAATCTTGATCAACCAGACCATTTCTGAAGCATCTATTCCTCTATCTGGAAAATCTCTTATATCATCCTTCTGCACAAAGGAGGGCCCTCCACTGAAACCTCCAACTATAGGCCCATAGCCATACTGTCTCCCTTAGCCAAAATTATGGAACGCTGTGTCCATAAACAACTCATTACCTACCTCACACATAACAACCTCCTATCAAATACCCAACATGGCTTCCGCCCATCACAGCACAACCACTGCTCTTCTCTCCTTTGTAGACTCAGTCAACCACAATGCAACAATAAACTAATATCCTCTTTCTAGATCTGTCGAAAGCCTTGATATGGTTTACCACCAACTTCTGTTTCAGGCACTGGAAACATTACATCTTCTTAAACTAGCCATAAGCTGTTTTCATTCCTATCTCTAGTAGAAAACAGGCAGTCCAGTGGCAAAACAGCCTATCAGACCTACTCCCAACTAATATTGGTGTCCCCAAGGATCTATCCTTGGTCCCTTCTTTCTCCATATTCATTAATGGTCTACACTCAACCATTCCCAAAGCCACCTGTATTCAATATGCAGATGACTCTACACTAATCTGCTCTGATGAATCTCTCGCCAAACTCCAAACCACAACCCAAAACTGCTTCTCTGCTGTCGAAAAATGGTTCTTGGAACTTAAACTCTTAGTTAACCCTGCAAAACCAAATTACTTCTCTTTTCCCCACCTCAGTGACTGCTCAAACTATAGAACCCTCAACACCAACAATTCTACCTTCCATGTGTCCTCCAACAATGGGACCATTATCTACCCTGTATCCAATACCAAACTACTAGGGGTGACCATAGACCATAAACTTAAATTGATATACATGTAAACTTAACTATTAAATCGGTTAACAGAAAACTTGGGTCGATGTATAGAATAAAGGCCTTCTTAACTCCGCACACCAAACTGACTATTGCAACCCACCTACTCTCCACTCCTCTATGCCTCCCGATATTCTCCTTCCTAAACAAGAAAGAACTTAATAAGCTAACAACTACCTATAATCACATAGCCAGATTCATAACAGGAACGCCCTATCGCACTCATCACTGCCTAAATTTAAGGTCTCTTGAATGGCTGGAACTGTCCAATTTACTCAAATTCAACCAGCTTTCTGAGGCTTTTAAAATTATTAACCATCCAGGTAATACCTCACTGAACAAAATACTTACCCAGTACTCCAACCTTAACTCCCTCAGGTCTTCCAAAAGTCTTCAAGTAAGGACCATTAAATCGAACAATGCTGGTGGTGACGCACTATATGCCAATTCCATTGGCAAATCCTGGAATGCACTACCAAACAACCTAAGACTTATGCCCTCTCAGCACCAATTTAAATTACATCTTAGAGCATACTTGAACTCCAAATGGTTATGCCCTTGTTCCTCTCCAGACTAACAAGCTATTGCCCCAGTCATACCTAGGCCTCTCTTAGCCTCTGCCTAACCCAAAGCCAAAGAACACCCTATTCTAGCCCTCCTTGTCTGGCTGTTCTAATCTGTACCTTGTTAAATCATTTAATATTTCTTGCTTTCTCTTATTTGGTCTGTAAGCATCAGTGTATTTAATTGTACTCACTTGTTATAGGTTTATTATTGTATATGTATTAACCAGTATATTATCTTGTGTAACAACATCAATGTTTTTGTTAATCTAACTATGACCTTGGAGCTTTTCTCCCCGGGCCTCCACTGAAAATGGACATGTATCCAGTTGGACTAGCCCGGTCAACAAATGTAAAATAAAATAAAATAAATAAATAAATTATCCTTAAATTTTGCTCTCAAACTAATTTGAACCAAACCATAGAATTACTGTGTTTTTCCCTAATCATTCTAACACTGCAGAATACAAATTTCACCAACTGGCTGTTCACAGGCAGTTACGGTTCTACCTTCACAGGACTAAGGAACTTAGAAAATCAGACCAGTTATTCGTATCCTTTTCTGAATCCAGAATAGGTCTGCCAATCTCTAAAGTGACCCTATCTAATTGGATTTCAAGCTGTATTTCCGTCATTTACTCCTCCAATGGGAAAACTCTACCGTTCAAGATTAAGGCTCATTCTGCACGATCCCAGTCTACATCTGCTGCCTTCCAAGCCTGGGTTCCAATTCATAGTATTTGTGCGGCAGCAACTTGGGCTACCCCTCATACCTTTATTACTCATTACAAATTGGACCTGACCTCAAGGGGTAGAGCCTCCTTTGGTTTCACGGTACTCAGGAGTATTTTCCCATGAGCCACCCAAGAATAAGGTGCTAGGGACGCTGTCACATATGTAAGAATGAAGGCGAGATAGGGCTACAGAACATAAAGAAGTTATGTACTCACCATAACGTTCCCTGATGTTCAAGTTTCACTGTTGCAGACATCACATTTTGGTTATCTGCTTGCAGTAGCCCTCAGTCGCCCTGATTATCAAAGTCTTGTGTCCTGCATCGGTTGCGGTCTCATCTTCCATGACGTCAGGTAGTCAGGGGGTATAAAGCATGCAGCTGATGCAATTTTATCAGTCTTTCTTGCCGTGCGGTGCCCGAAGCAGAAGCAGTTCGCAAGTGCCAGTCAGCCGACTTCTGAAATTTTCATTTTTGAGTTTCAGATCCGAAGTTATCAACTAAGCTAAGTACCCCGTTGAGGATCCTTTTTCTTAAGTTAACAATTGTATTTCTTGTGGAAAGCAAATACCTCATAAAGGTTTTCATTCGTACTGCATCCCTTGCTTAGGCCCAGACCACGACGTACCTCGCTGTTGGTTTTGTGCCTTATTCAAACCTTGTTCTATTCATAGTCTGTTCATTTTTGCATCCAAATATTTTGGTACTCTGTTCAATTATCTAGAAATGGCTTCGGTAAGCTACCTGACTACCGACATTCCGAAAAAAACACAAAGATAAAGACTGAGACAGACATAGGTCCAAGGCTGCCGATGACGCTTCTCCTAAGCTAGTCACCAGTTCACCGGTACTCAGTGAGGGGCTTTCACAGCCTCTGATACCCGCTACTTCAGATTCGCAGGCCTCTACTGAGACCCATTTGGAGTCCCATATGCTGCAAGATGCTTCTTAGACTGTGGAACCTGCAGATGTGTCTACCTTGGATGGGTCCAGAGCCACTGTGCAGGCACCGGCTTCTAAGGGTGTATTCAGGCCTATTGACTTGCATATTAAACCAACGGCGCCTTCTTCAAGGCCTAAAACTCGATCTATGCCTAAAACACTGACGCCCAGACTGCATGGTCAGGCCCCTATGCCTAAAAAGCAAATAAGAATGGCTGAAGACCTTATTACTCTAATCAGGGGAAGCTACCCTTCTCCCTCTAAGAGACCTAGAACTGATTTTTCTTCTGATTCTTCTGATCAGGATTCTGATATTTCTGTTTTCTCTGATGACCAGGATTTGCCCTTATCTACTTATGAGGATTCTGATGCAGAGGAACTCCATTCCCTCTGCTTCCCCTCCAGAAGATTTCTCTTTTGGTGAAACCTTGCATACACTTATGGAGCATTTCCGCTGGGAAAGCCAGGATTACTCTTGACTCCAAAAAGAGGCTTAGGGAATTCTTATTCCTGCCTCAACACAGGCCTTTAGCAATCCCTCCTGTACTGGACATTGTAGATGATGCCTTCTCAGAATCTAGCCTGGCCCCTGACACTTTACCCCCTGCTCCCAGAAAACCTGATGGTATTACAGGGTACCCGACTCTCACAAATTCCTCTTTAATAATCCTACTGCAGATCCTGAGACCATTTCACAGGGACCCAAGGGCATTAAGGCTACTACTGCCAAAAATCCTACCCCCTCTGATAGAGATTCCAGGGTGCTGGATAGATGGGGTAAGAAGTATACCCTTGTACAACTTTGGCCATTAGGGCATTAAACTGCCAGTTTCATATGTTAAAGTATCAGCTGCATATTACTGGATTGCTTAAACAGAAAATGATGTTGATTCCAGACTGTGCTGAAAATAAAGAATTACAGGATTCTTTGCTTTCTGCTGAACAAATTGGAAAACATACTTTGAAGAGTGGTTTTGATTCATTACAGGCATCATGCAGGGCTGCTGTCACTGGGTCTGTACTTAGAAGGCATGCTTGGCTTAAGGAGCAATTTTTGCCAGATTATATTAAAGCTAAATAACTCAATGCTCCCTTAAACCAAGACAGTCTGGCAACAAAGCAGAAGTAGTACTTAAAAAGATGGAATAAAAAGCTTAATCTATGCAAACTGATGTCCTTCATGGATGCATCTGCAGTCATAACAACTGGGTTGTCCTGTCGTCAGGCAGCCCTTCAGTCGGCCGGATTCCAAAGTCCGGGTCCGGCTTCGGCTGATGTCGCACTTCACCCGACGTCATCTCTGTTGGTCTTCGGGTATAAAAGCATCAGACGACGCCATTTTCCTCAGTCTTTCTTGCCGCGTGGCGCCCGAAGCAGAAGCTGTTCGCAAGTGCCGGTCGGTCGGATCCAGAGATTACTTCTACCGAATACTACTCAAGACTTCTAAAGCTAAGTACCCGTTGGGGACTCTTTCTTGCCTCAGCCGATGTCAGAAAAAGTTAATAATTGTTTAACCTGTGGGAAACAAATACCTCATAAAGATTTCCACTCTTATTGTCTGCCTTTAGGCCCAGCCCACGACGTAGCAGCCTGTTCGCCTGTGCTTTTTCAACCGACGAACGCTTAGGCGCCGGTCGGAGTTTGCAGAACAGTTTTTCGGTTCTGATTTTGCGTACATTATGCCGCCGGATCCTCCGACTACCCAATCTGCCAAAAACGCAAAGATAAAGACCGACACTGCGGTCCGGTTTCGCCGAAACCATGGTTAAGCAAATGAGTGTCTCGGTTTCGGCGAACCGAAAACTGATCAAAGTGCAGCTGAACCTATCTCTACAACTGAGGCCCCTGCTACCACTCTTGAATCGGCCTCAGAAATTTTATCCACTACGGTGGTTGCCACTGACTTATCAGACACCATTCCCTTGGATGTCTCTACCCCAGCACGTGGTGCTGCTAGGCCTCCAGCAGCCATGTCCATTAAGGCCTTCGCCAGGGCTAAAGCGGCAAAGACTACTAAAAGAGTGACTGTTACACCCCCTACAACCAGGACCTCCTCTAGTTCTCAAATGCTTACTTTGGCAGAAGATTTAATTTCATTAATTAGAGGATCTCAATCTCACCCAGACAGGGCCTCTCAGCCCCCAGAGAAGAGACCTAGGTCAGAGCCCCCTGAGCCAGTGTCCTCTGATGATTCTGCTGACGAATCAGACATAACTGACCAGCCAGAGGCTCCTTTCTCCAATTTTGAAGATTCTGATGCTGAAGAATCCATTCCAGCTGCTTCCCCACCAGAAGAATTCTCCTTTGGGGAAACCTTACATGCCATGCGAGAGCAGTTCCAATGGCAGCAACAGGATTTTTCAGACTCCAGAAAAAGACTTAGGACCTTTCTGCACCTCCCACAGCACAGGCCCTTAGCTATACCTCCTGTTCTCTCTGTGGTGGATGATGCTTTCAATGATGTCTGCTCCGCTCCAGATTCTTTACCCCAGCCCCTGCCAAACCAGACAGATTTTACAGGGTGCCAGATACTCATCACCACCTTTACAAGGCCCCACTTGCAGACCCAAACTATATCCCAGGGTCCCAAGGCAGTAGCCGACCATAGCTAAACACCCTATCTCTTTTGAAAGGGAAGCAAGGTCATTAGACAGATGGGGTAAAAAGGTCTACACTTCAGCTACTCTCTCAGCTAGAGCTTTAAACTGTCAGTTTCACATGATACAATACCAAGAGTTTATGCTTGATCAGTTAACTAAAAACTAACCACTGATGAATCTCTTGATAAGAAATATGTATTAGAAATGGTAAATAACATACAACAGGTTAGCAACCATTCCTTAAAATATGGCTATGATGCACTGGAGGCTTCATTTAGATCAGCCATGACTGGCACAGTGATAAGAAGGCATGCATGGCTAAAGGAGCAAGCTTTACCGGATCATGTTAAAGCTAAGTTGCTAGATGCTCCTATGGATAAGACAAGTTTGTTTGGTACACCTGCCCAGCAGGTTATGAAGAAAATGGAAGAAAAGGCAAAATCTGTTCAAACGGGTTAAGGTTTCCTTCAGGTTCAACCCCCCAGGGTTAGCAGGGACTGGCCTGCCAAAATTGGTCCTTTCCTGACTCCACAAAATTTCAAAGGGGCAGGAATAGACGCTCCAGAGGCAGAAACCAATCCAGAGGAGGTGCCTACAGAGGACTACAGTGGCAAGGTAACAACAGAGGCACAGACACAACCACTGCCACTACATCAGCACAACCACAGTGACTTAACCCTAAATCCGCCTACCAGGGAACAAATAGCAGCTCTTCTAGGCGGAAAGTTAACCTTATTTTCAAAGAACTGGCACTACATAACAAAAGACAAGTGGATTTTACAAACCATAGATCAAGGTTACCGGTTTCACTTCCACACTTTACCAGTCAAAAGAGGAATGCCAAATCTACCTCCAAATCAAAAAACAGAGGCACTACAACAGATAATGGAGTTAGCAAACATGAGAGCTGTGGAAAGAGTGCCAACAGCAGAGCAAGGAAAGGGGTTCTACTCCAGACTATTCCTAGTTCCAAGAAAGGAAAAAGTTGGAGACCAATTCTCGACCTGTCCACCTTAAATACATACATCATTGTCCCAAAATTCAAAATGCTGACCCTACAGCAACTTCTTCCCATGCTGGGCAAGGAGTCTTGGCTGGTAACTCTAGATCTCAAGGAGGCATACCTGCACGCCCCCATTCACCAATCTGCAGAAGATACCTCAGATTTCTTGCAGGATCAGAGCACTATCAATTCTCAGCATTGCCCTTTGGCTTATCTACTGCCCAGAGTATTCACAAAATGCCTGGCATCAGTAATCGCCCATTGCAGACTACAGGAATTCAAATTTACCCATACCTGGACGACTGCCTGCTACAAGGGGACAACAAAAGCAAGCTGACAACAGATTTACAAAGGGTCATTTACTTGCTACAAGCACTGGGATACACAGTCAATTTACAAAAGTCAAGGCTGATACCATCCCAAACAAGGACATTCTTGGGCTGAATTGGACACAGTAAAACAAATGGCATTCCTGACTACAGAAAAACAAAAGAACTCCTCTTTACTTCTTGGCACTAACAAAACTGAACAAGTTAACAGCAAGAAAAGTACTGCAGGCCTTGGGCTTCATGGCATCATGCATAATCTTGGTTCCATTTGCCAGACTACATATGAGAAAACTACAGTGGTACCTAAAGAATTTATGGTCCCAACACAGACACAGCCTAGAAACAGAAATCCCACTAATTCCATGCTTAAAGCAGGAGTTCCTATGGTGGGCTCAGGCATGTCAGTCAAACCCAGGCCTACCCTTTCGCAGATGTCAAGCAAGCCAGACCATCACAACAGACGCTTCAGACCTAGGATGGGGGCCCACATGCTGGACAAATGCGTGCAAGGATTGTGGACACAGGATCAACTTCACCTGCACATCAACCTAAAAGAAATGCTGGCAGTAAAACTGGCAATCCAAAAGTTCAAACCATTTCTCCAAGAGGGCCAGTTGATGATAAGGACAGACAACACCACAGTCATGTGGTACATCAACAAACAGGGAGGCAGTCATTCATAGCCCCTAGGCAGAATGACTTTCGAGCTGTGGTGCCTCGCACTCAGCTACAACATCCAGGTACAAGCAATAGTTGTACCCGGAAAAGAAAATACTCTAGCAGACATATTAAGCAGAACCACATCGGATGCCCACGAATGGAAGCTGCACCCGGACATCTTCAAGACCATCTCAAAGAAATGGGGAATGCCTCAGATAGATCTATTCGCATCACCTCTCAATCACCACCTCAAAAGTTCTGCACAAGGACATTCCACCCACTAGCATGGAAAGTGGATTCGCTCTCCTTCAGCTGGAAAGGCCTAACAGCATATGCATTCCCACCTCTTCCCTTGATACACAAAGTACTACTAAAAATCAAGGAAGAACGCCCAAGGATAACCCTGATAGCTCCAAACTGGCCAAGACAACACTGGTACCCACTGCTGAGGAGCATGTCTCGGAACAATATGTGGCCAATACCCTGATGCCTTTGATGTTAACTCAGAACAACTACAGCATCATACATCCAAACCTAAAACGTTGCAACTGACTGCATGGAACATCACATAGCAGCAGCTAATCCAGAACTTTCCCAAAGAGTTAAAGACATTATTCTTGAAGCACGCAGACCTTCAACAAGAAGGAACTATGCTGGAAAATGGAAAAGGTTTGTCATTTGGAGTACGGAAAGAGGAAAAGATGTGTCAAACATAGATATGCCTAACATTCTGGAGTATCTGGCGAACTTCTTCATTCAGGCCTGTCCTACTCCTCCATCAAGATACATGCATCAGCTATTTCAGCAGAATACAGCTTTGATCCACCTGTTTTTCGCACCCTTTGCTCAGGCAGTTCCTCAGAGGAATCAAGAATGTAAAACCTCCAAGGAAACCACCATTACCAGCTTGGGACTTAAACTTTGTGCTAGAAAAGTTGACACTATCACCCTTTGAACCAGCAGCAACAGCAGACCTACAACACCTGTCATGGAAAACTGCTTTCCTACTGGCAATTACTTCAGCAAGGAGGGTTTCAGAACTACAGGCCTTAATGGCAGTGCAACCCTTCCTAATCTTCCACCAAGATAGAGTGTCCATGAGGACTAATCCTACATTTATGCCTAAGGTGGTATCCAGAGTGTCTTTAAACCAGGCAATCCACCTACCTACCTTCTTTCCCAACCCACAAAACAGAGGGGAAAGAATACTGCATGCCTTGGATGTACATAGACAGCTACGCTACTACTTGGACAGAACAAAAAATAGCAGAAAGACTGACCAACTTTTTGTAGCCTATGCAACAGGAAGGGAAGGAAAAGCTATTTCCAAACAGACAATCTCCAAATGGATAGGAAATTGCATACGATTCTGTTACTCCTTCCATGGAAAACCAATTCCACAGAACATAAGACCTCATTCTACAAGGGCAACAGCCACTACCACAGCCTTCTTACGAGGAGTGGCAACCAAAGACATTATTGAGGCGGCTACTTGGACCTCCGTGCATACATTTGCCAAGCATTATAATTTGCCTCTATATTCCAGATCCCGAGCAGGGTTTGCCACTGCTGTACTGCAAGGGATCCTAAACACACCATAATCTACTTTTATCCTCCTCCCCTAGTTGGCTATGGTATTCTACCCAGTTGTTATGACTGCAGATGCATCCATGAAGGACATAGTACAGTTTTGTACCTACCATAAATGTAGATGTCCTAACTGGATAGCATCTGCAGTCAGGATTTCGCTCCCACCTTTCCATATGTGGTACTCCTGGGGTGTTTACCCTCCTAATAGCTAGCTGGTGGGGGGGGGTCTTTTATGGTGTATTTGTTTGTATATATGTACATACATGCTTATTTTTGTGTTTACCTCTATCTTTTTGGAAACATTGGCATCTATCCAAATTTTAGCCTTCAAGAGGGCTACTGGCATCTGGGGCAAGAAACACTGAGGAAAATGGCGTCGGCTGATGCTTTTATACCCGAAGACCAACAGAGATGACGTCGGGTGAAGTGCGACATCAGCCGAAGCCGGACCCGGACTTTGGAATCCGGCCGACTGAAGGGCTGCCTGACGACAGGACAACCCAGTTGTTATGACTGCAGATGCTATCCAGTTCGGACATCTACATTTATGGTAGGTACAAAACTGTACTTTACAGATTTCATGCAAGTACAACCTCCCAGATTTAGTAGGCGTTGGCCCTCTAAGAATCGGTCCTTTCCTGCCTCTTCCAGGCCTTCTCAGTCCAAACCCAAAACCAGCAGAACACACAGGCTTCAGTCCCAAGGTACTCCACAGGCCTAAGCAGTGGGGGGCTTCCACTTCCAAAGCAGGGAGTAGTAAGACCCCGCCCCCATGGTAAACTGTCTCAATGACTTAACTTTAAACTTTCCAAGCCCTGCTCAACTGACTGTTCCTTTAGGGGGAAAGGTTGCCCTGCATGCAAAAAGTTGGGAACTCATTACCCAGGACAAAGGGTTTGAAATAGTTTCCTAAGGATACAGATTCCACTTCCACTCCTTACCAACCCCAAGCGGCTGGCCAGACCTACCCCCAAATCAGTGAGCAGAGGCTCAAAAGCAAGGTGTGTCTCTCTTAAGCATCAGGGCTATTCAGTCTGTTCCAGAAGAAGAATGGCTGCAAGGTTTCTACTCAAGACTTTTCCTGTTACCCAGAAAAGACAATTCCTGGCGTCCTATTCTGCATATGTCTTTCCCAAACACTTTTTTGGTAACTCCAAAATTCACGATGCTAACTCTTCATCAGTTGCTTCCCATGCTTGGCAAAGATGCCTGGTTGGCAACACTGGATTTAAAGGAAGCCTACCTGCACATCCCAATAAGGGAGTCTTGCATAAGATACCTATGCTTCAGAGCAGGCTACATGCACTATCAGTTCTCTGCACTGCCCTTTGGCAAAGTGCCTAGCTCCAGTCATTGCATTTTGCAAGCAAAGAAATATTCAAATATGCCCATACCTGGACGATTGTCTAATTCAGGCAGGAAGCCAGGACATACTATTAAATCATCTGGCATGTGTGAAGAAATTGCTAACTTCTCTGTGTGTGTGTGTGTGTGTGTGTGTGTGTGTGTGTGTGTGTGTGTATATACATATATATATATATATATATATATATATATATATATATATATATTCACAATTTAATAATTTTACCATTTTTACAGTGCTTATTTTATTGAAATGTATGGTATGAGCACTGATTAATATGTATATATTAAGTAATTAAACAATTAAGTGTTTATGGTCTTAATATAAAAGGGGTAGGGTGAGATGTAATGATTTGTTCTGATGTCTCCATTTTGAGGGAAGAAAGTGCTAAACAATTTGGTCAAATAAAGCTATACATTTTGACAAGCTTGAGTCCTTTTTGTGAGTGCTGTATCCAAGTGTATTTTGTGTTGGAACTTCGCGGTGGTGGTGCTGCGGTAGCGTTGTCGCCTCACAGTAAGACGCTGTCCGGTTAGATTCTCAGCTAGATCGTCTTCTGCGTGGAGACATGGGTGAATGGGCGTATCTTCGTTGAAGGTTGTGCATCAGGCCTGGCAAGCTGGTACATAAAAATCAACTGCCAATCATTAGCGGACCGGAGTGCCGCTGTGGCGACCCCTAGCCGGGAAAAGCCGAAAGACACAAACAAATAAACTCATATCAGCCCAAGTAAGAATCGCTGTGGCATGCAAGAGGTACCTTGGGTGGTTGATTTGATAAGATCAAGTTCTACAAGGCCACCCTTTTTTTTCCCCTAAAAACAAGACTGTTGTTTCCAAGGACACTTCGCAGATTGGGGGCGGGGCACTTCTTGGGGAAGACAGTCCAAGGGACTTGGTCCCCATGAAGAGGCCAATATGCATATCAGTCTCCTGGAAAAGAAGATAGCAGTACTCTTAGCGTTGCAGGCCTAACAAGACTCTCCCTTTCGGGACAGTTGTGATACAAACTGACAACACGTCAGTAGTCTGGTACATAAATAAACAAGGGGGAATCAGGTCTATAAACAAGTGCATCAGCATTTTGCCCCGATCCCAACAGTTGGCCTGCTGGTCTCCTCTGCACTTTCCCACGAACTCCCTAATTCCAAAATTTGTGCGGAAAGCTGCCTGGTTGAAGAGCAAAGTCACCCTCATTGCATCTTATTGGCCTCAACAGATTTAGTTCCCCTTCCTTTGGCCTCATCTCCTTTACGTACCTTGGATTCTTGATCCAATTCCAGACCTGCTGCCTCACCTGACAGGCATGATTCATCCGGATAGCCCAAACCTCAAGCTAAAAGTGTGGTTTGTCCAATTACGTTAATAGACCGAGAACCAATGCACGCTTCCCCGTCCGTCATATACTTTTGTCTTCCCATAAGGCTTCTACATGAAAACTTTACAGAAGTAAATGGAAAAGTTTTGTTTTTGGACACTCCAGAAATGCACTTACCCCTTCTCAGCTTCCATACAAAATGTTCTTGAGTTTTTGGCCCTGATGGTATATACACAACTTCTTTTGTATACATGTAGAAGTATATTTTGCTGTTAGGAAAAAAAAATGATAATCTGTAACTAATAGAAATTTTCTTGCACAGCAGTTTTCAAAAAAACTTGAATGTTTGGAGCTGTAAATCTTAATTATTCTTTGAGAGCAGAAAGCCAAAATGCCTGAAAAGGTAAAGCTTCAACGTTTGTGCACGTTACTGAGGATGAACCCTTAAAGGTATTTAACATTTGTGAAATGCAAGAAAGGGCAAAAGACAAAATAGCAGTATCTGGAGAGGAGTTTGGCACTGTGTATTTAGGACACTTCAGATGATAACTCATAATTCTTCTAAGGATGTTACTAAACTGACGATTCAAGCCAAAAACTGAATTTTGTAAGCTGAATCGTTCAAGAGACCAAATAGTTTGTATTGTAGAAGTGCACATGATACGTAGGCTGTTAAAGTCGGGTCTGCTTCTCTTATCAGAAGTGGAAAATATACAGAACGAGCAAAATGAAGAATTAGCTGAGGAAATGCTAGTATGCATCATAAAAAGCATGTCAGATAAAAGGGCAAATATGAGGTTGAGTGAGAACGCACCATAATGGTGATGAAAGAAAAGGAGTCAGCTTCAAGGAGTGCATCTGAGTATTTGAGATTAACAAGTTAATACAGCAAGTAGTAAAAACAATAAAAAATGGATCTCAACACCAGAAAAATAAAAACACATTTTAATCCAGTACAAATAGCTGAACTTTCGGGAATAATCCCTTCTTCAGTGCATATCAAACACAGTTCAAATATGAAGTTTTTAAATGCAGCATATGATGTCATCGCCCAGTAAGAGCTCTGCTTGTTATACAGCGAAACTGAATTTTAAAGACACAGCAACACATATAAAAAGTACATTCAAACGCAACTTAAAAAGCACAACAGATACAAGCAGTCAATAGGTTCATAGGTTCATAGGTTTATACTAGGCTATCTGCCCTAAGGCATTTATAAGCCTAGCCCAAATTTTTGTGGCTTACGCCACCCCTTATATGAAAAAATACTGTGCCCATTAGTTTGTTGTGCCTCTGTCCAGCAGTGACACAGAGATGATTCCCGGGATAAACCTACGATCTCCCATCCACAGGTCAAGATTTCTCTTGAACAGAGCCAGCGAGGTGCTCTGCCTCACATGGACCGGGATTTTATTCCACAGCATAGGGAGTCTCTGAGTGATAAATCTATCCCTCCAGCACGTCCTATTTATATCCGTGCTAAGGTTTAAGTTGCTTGCTCTAGTGGTTTTGGTGGATTTGGATTTTTTGAGGTGGAGCATGTCCATTAATTCCGGGTTGGACATGGCCTTGTATGTCAGGCACATGTCACCTCTGAGCAGACGGTATGCAACTGAATAGAGCTGGAGTTTCTTCAATCTGGCAACATATGACAGATTTGGGAGTCCCTTTATCCTTTTGGTGAGGAACTTTTGGGGTCTCTCCAATTGCTGCAGATGTCGGGTGAGATACATCCCGAATGGGGCATTGTACTCGATCATTGGTCTGATAAGTGAAGAGTACAGGGGAACAATGACCTCACTAGATCTGGATGTGAATCCCTTCATAATCAGGTGGGCAATGTAGAAGGTCTTTTTAACCACTTTAGCAACGTGAGTGTCAAAAGAAAGGCCACTGTCAACCTGGGTCCCCAGGTCCCTGATAACCTCTTCTGTGCTTAGTGGATTGCCACCTATATGGCAGCTTGGGGTTACCTTGTTTTTCCCAAAGGGTATGACTATACATTTTTTGGCGTTTAACTTCAGGCCATGGCTCTGGCACCAGCTATCTGTTTCCGTGAGTCCCTTCTGAAGGATATCCGTGTCCGATGCACTTTCCACTATGGTGCCCAGTTTGCAGTCGTCAGCAAACTTTGTCAGCCAAAGTCCTCCCATGTTGGCCTGTACTTCTGAGAAGTAGATGCCGAACAATAGGGGGCCAAGGACGAGCCCTGTGGGACACCACTTGTGACCGGCTTGGAGTCTGACATAGCGCCAGCAACTCTAACCCTGTGGGTTCTGTCCTTAAGCCAGTTTGCAACCCATCTTGTGACATATGGGTTTACATTTAAGCTGGTAAGTTTTTCTACAATACCCGAGTGGGGTATTGTGTCGAAAGCCTTTGCAAGGTCAAGGTAGGCTGTATGGACTGCCTTTCCCTCATCAATGGCTTTGGTGACTGTTTCGAAGAAGTCGACCAAGTTCAAAAGGCATGATCTGCCCTTGACGAAGCAAAACTGGGTCAGGTCCAATGTCTGCAAGTCCCCTATATCTTTGTTTATGAGCTCCATTATGATCCTCTCCATAGCTTTGCAGACTAGACTTGTTAAGCTTATGGGGCGGTAATTACCAGGGTCCGTAGAGGCACCGCCTTTGTGGAGTGGGACCACAGTTGCCGTACGCCACTCCTTGGGCACGTATCCTGTGGTAAGGCTGAGATTAAACAGCTGCCTTATGTGCGGGTTTAATTCCTCATTTAGCTCGTGTAGCACACAGCCAGGGACACCATCCGGTCCCATTGATGCTGTGTTTTTAGCTTTAGAGAGAGCAGCTTTCACCTGCGCATTTGAGATGTCTGGGAGGCTACACTCCGCTGGGAATAGCAACATTCACTCCAGTTTCATTTACTTTTGTTTTAATACAGGTTTTAAACTGGCATTTAAAACATCACCACCTCTTATATTAAAAATATCCTTGTATTTACTCTAAATTTGAATGCATGGTCTGTGCCATTGTCATGAATATGCTTGGCCAAGGAATTAGTAAGTGTATTCCTTCTAATTTCTGAAAGATGTTCAGAAATTCTTTCCTTAAATTTTCTATTAGATTTACCTATATAAAAACGAGTACATGTCGTGCACACAGATAAATAAACCAAATTTTCTGTGTTACAGCTAGCAAAGCCAGCAAGTGTGCTCTGTTGATGTTCAAAGGTAAAAGAAGGCTCAAAGTGCATGTCCTTCTATTCCTATGTTGCAGTATTCTTTGTGTGGAATTCCCCACCTCGGGCAACCCGAACATTGGCTCCTATACAAAAACTTAAGCCTGGCGGCTGTAGGTGCATGGGACATCACATGTAGGGCCGTAAACCAGGGACCTTAAATGTGACATCTGCACACATGGCCCTCAGAACTGTTCAGCCGCAGTTGACCATCGCATCGATCGCTTCACTCCTCTACTTTGAAGACGTCTAAAGCTAAGTACCCTGTTGGGGATTTTGTTTAATTCTTGCTTGAGCTTGATTTGCTGTACCCAACCGTTGGCCTATGTCTACTAAGAAGGGTAAACAGCGATGTGGGCACCAGATTCTACATAAGGATACGCATGACCATTGCGTTTTATGCCTAGGCCGAGAGCACAACCATACCTCTTTCCCTAATTGTCAGTCATTTGTACCCAAGACCCTCTGAATTCATCTGACTGACCTAAATCTGTATTTAGAAAACCAGAGGCTCAAAATGCTAGCCCTCAGGATGGATCCTGAGTCGGCTGCCCCAGCGGAACCACCACAGAAAAAGGTGAAGGTTCCAAGGTCTAGTACTACTTCCTCTCCCCATCAGACATCCTGCCAGCTTACGATTTAGGAGTTGAGGGATGTCTGTTACAGCCATCTCCTTTGGCGACTCCCCTCGAGGAAGCCGCTTTGGAAGTAATGGCCACCACGTCCATGGAGATAACTTTGACGACAGTCCCTGCTGATGTTGAGGGGGAACCAGATAATGCCGGACGACTGACCAGGAGGCCATTACCTGTAGCCCCCCTACTCTTATCCAGGCCTACTCCTAAGACTACTCATTTGAAAAGGAAGCAGAAAACTAAACACCTGCCTCCACCCACAGAAGGAGTTCCAGACTGGAAATCCTTCAACTCTTTGATGAAAACCTTCATGGCCTTTAGGCCCACGGCCTCTTCCTCCTCCACCATTCCTGTTCTTAGTCCTAGACCTGCCTCAGATGCTTCTCTCCCCCTTCCCACTGCTCATGAAGGGGAAGAAGAACAGGAGGCTTACAACTCCTCTTCAGATGAATCCATTTCTTATTCATTTCAAAATGCAAGTCCACTAGAATTATTATTCCCCTGATGAAGAATCCATAGAAGGGGATTCTCCTTCAGAGGATATCACCTTTGGGGAGACCATCACAAAGATGAAAGAATACTTTAAATGGGACACTTCCCAAATGACTGAAACTCAAGAGATACTTTGAGTTACTTCAAGTGGAATCTCCCTCCCTTTTAGCCATCCCACCAGTTATTCCTGTCTGCCTTAATGCATTCTCTTAAGCATCTAGAAATCCAGACTCACAACCTTCTGCCCCTGATAGACCTGACTGTTTCTATAAAGTTCCAGATGAACAAAAATTCCTGGTAAAACCACCTCTGGCAGACTCAGCAGTGATTGCTGTATCCCCTGACAAGCAGTCAAGACTGATTCCTTCATAGTCTCTCTTGCTTACTGACAAAGATAGTATAAACATGGACAGGATAGGCACGAATGTTTATACTTCTTCCACCCTAGCCCTCAGAGCTGTCAACTACCAAACCCATATGATAAAATATGCCTTGGACCTTGTATCCCAAACTTCTACTCTGCTTCATCTACACCTGACTGCCCTAGCAAGACAGAGGTAGAATCAAAACTGTCTCTGGCTTCTCAAGTGGCCAGACATTCTATTAGATGCAGTTGTGATGCAGCAGAGGACTCTGCAAGGTCCGCAGCTTCTGCATCAGTACTCCACAGATACTCTTGGCT
Source organism: Protopterus annectens (assembly GCF_019279795.1). NCBI lineage: Eukaryota > Metazoa > Chordata > Ceratodontiformes > Protopteridae > Protopterus > Protopterus annectens. Next base: position 1,766,199,972 of record NC_056743.1, read on the forward strand.
ATGCCTTAACCCCTACCAGAGGATTTAAAGTAAAAAATCCTGGATGACCCTCTAGACCACAACCTCCTGTTTGGTAAACTGTCTGCAGACTTCTTTGAAAACCTTCAGGAGAAAAGTAAATAGCTTCAAGACATCAAGCACCTGCTGGTGTCTACCATTCCTAAATATTACAGAAATTACCCTGCTAAGACTACTTTTGTCAGGAGGACACCCTCCTCTACTACCCCATCCTCTTCCAGGCATAGATGAAGAACCAGGAGGCAGACTACCTCCAGACCAGCAGCCTATTCAAAGACCGCCCTTTCATGACAGAACTGGCTCCAGCAATGCGTGACTGCCTTGTCAGCCCATCTCTCCCACTGCCTCTCCCTTTGGAGATCCATCACCTCAGAGCATTGGGTGCTGGCAGTAGTGCAAGAGGAATATTTCCTCTCTTGGAAGGAAAAGCCCTTTACAAGGGGCATTCCATTTCCCTCCAAAAAATCAACTACACCTTATTCCTCAGGTCCTACAGAACCTTCTCAACCTAGGGAACTATAGAACCTGTCCCTCCAGGACAGGAAGGAAAAGGCTTTTACTCAAGATTATTTCTGGTCCCCAAAAAGATGGCCCTTGCAGGCCAGTAGTGGATCTGTCCTTTCTAAACATATTCCTAAAAGTTCCATCATTCAGAATGTTATCCCTACAAACCCTTCTTCCACTATTGCCAGGCCTTTATGGCCACACTCTGTCTGAAGGAGGCCTACCTCCATATCCCAATAAAACCCCTCCCACAGAAAGTGCTTGTTTTTCACTGGGCCCTGTTCACAATTTCAATTTACAGCCTTGCCCTTTGGTTTATTTACTGCACCCAAGGTATTCACAAAATGCCTAGCTCCAGCTATAGCCTTTTGCAGAACCAAAGGTGTCCAAATTTATCCCTACTTAGACAACATCCTCATTCTAGCAGAAAGAGTGGACACCCTCCAAAACCATGTGCAGTTCACCATTTCCCTGCTTCAGAGCCTGGGGTTCACCCTCAACATCTCAAAATCATCCCTAACCCCTCAGCAGGACAAAATCTTTTTGGGCTGCAGTATCAGAACAGACCTGATGTGGGCATTCCTCCCTCAGGACAAAGTTCTCTCCCCACTTCCAAAACCTAATGCAGGTTCAGCAGATATCTGCAAGATGATTCTTGCGGGTCCTGGGGCTAATGGCAGCTTCCATCCCTATGCTGCCTTTGCCCAGAATGCATATGGAGAAACTGCAGTGGTACTTGAGGAACGTGTGGTCCCAACACAATCACCCTCTACAATTTCAGATTACACTCTTGCCCTGCCTCAAAGCAGAACTAAGGTGGTGAATTTAACAAGTACTTATGAACCCAGGCCTTCTACTTCAACCCTCCACCCCAACCCAGCACATGCATACAGATGCATCAGATCTAGGGTGGGGGGCAACCATGAAAGGCTTCATGGTTCAGGAGACCTGGCATCCTACCCTCCAAAAGAAATATATCAATGTGAGGGAAATGATAGCAGTTCTTCTGGCCCTGAAAGCCTTCCTCCCAATCCTGCAACCAGGCTCCCTTGAAATCTTCACAGACAATACCACAGTCATGTGGTACCTCAACAAACAAGGAGGACCAAGTCTTACCTCCTTTGCTGGATAACAATCCAAATTTGGGACCTTGCCTCTAGAAACCACTTATCCCTGCAGGCAGCATAAAATACTTCCCAGGATAACCAACAAGCAGATATTCTCAGCAGAACATCTTCTGTACAGCACGAGTGGATGCTGAACAGGGGCATTTTTTGAGACATTGTCCACTGGTGGGGCACACCTCTGGTAGATTTGTTTGCCTCCTCCCAGAACAGGCAATTGAAGAAATTCTGCACCAAGGATCACTCTCCACTTGCCTGGAGGGAAGATGCCTTCAGCATTCCATTGAAGGGGCTGTTTCTATATGCATTTCCACCCTTCCCTCTCATTCAAAAAGTCCTCCTGAAGATCAAAACCCAAAGTCTTGCTTGTGACTCCTATTGGACAAGGCAGCACTGGTTCCCCCTACTACTCACTAGCCAAGGGCAATTGCAAGTTACCCCACAAGGTGAACCTACTCACACAACAGAAGGGATCTGTCATTCACCCTCACCTACAGATGTTAGGTCTAACACTCTGGGTGATAAACTTTTAACTCCTTTCAGACACCACTACTCTGAGGACGTGCTTTCAGTTACAGTGCGATCCTACATGACAGAATGGGAAAGATTCTCCAAGTGGTGTCTCCATAAGCACAGGGGTATCCCTTTCAAGTGGATACCCCTCTAGTCCGTACTTGTGTGTGAACTTATCAAGGCTGGCCTTTCATACTCCACCAGTTATCTGCAATCTCTGCCAGCTTACCACTAGAACCCGCTGTACTAGCCAGACTAGATGTTAAATTATTCCTGAAAGGGGTCTTGCACATTAGAACACTAAGAAAACCCGTCCCACCTCCTTGGGAATTAAACTTCATCCTGGAAAAACTCGCACTGCCTCCATTCGAACCAGCCAGTGCTGCAGCACTCCAAATGTGCACATGGAAGACTGTACTGCTGGTGGCCCTTATCTGCTCGAAGGGTATCAGAGTTGCAAGCTCTCATGGCCTGCTCAGCCTACACTACTTTCCACAAGGATAAGGTGGCCCTCCACACTAACCCTTCCTTCATGGCAAAGGTGGTCAACGAACTGTCCTTAAACCAATCCATTCACCTGCCCACCTTCTTCCCCTCTCCCACTAATGACAGTGAGAGGATACTGCATTCCCCGGATGTGCACAGACAACTAAGGTTTTATTTAGACAAAACTAAGTCAATCAGAACATCCAACCAACTCTTTGTATTCCTCCACCCCAGAGCCCTGGGCAAGGCAGTCTCCAAACAAACCATTTCCTGCTGAATCAGCAAAACTATCTGCTTCTGCTACTCACACAATGGCAAGGACCTACTCCAGGGAGTAAGAGCTCATTCTACCAGGGCCGTGGCATCCTCCAAAGCCTTCCGGAATGGCCTGGACACAGCTTCCATTCTGGAAGCAGCCACCTGGTCCACCATACACACTTTCACCAGACACTTCAAATTGGACCACGCCTACAAAGCCAGGACAAGGTTTGCTAGGGCAGTCCTGCAGGGCTTTCTGGAATCGGCTACCTCTATATCCACCCTTCCCTCTATGTAAGCTGTGGCACTCTCCCACACTAAGAATACTGCAACATAGGAATAGAAGGACATAGAGTAGTTGTGTAAAATCTTACCATAACCATAGATGTTCTTCGTGTTTCACTGTTGCAGTCATCGCACTTGGGTTGTCTGCCTGCAGGTAGCCCTTAGTCGGCCTGAATACCAGAGACTTGGTATTTCTGCGTCGGTTGCTGTTGCTTCCTGACTGACATCAGGTCGCCAGGGGTATTAAAAACAGGCAGCCAACGCCATTGCATCAGTCTTTCTTGCCAAAGAAGCAGAAGCAGTCGGCTGCTACCTGAGTTTTCATTTCTGAATTGAATCATCCTGAAGTCTTCTAAAGCTTAAGTACCCCATTGGGGACCTTTTTTTCTTGCTCTAACCGATGTCAGAAAAAGGTTAACAATTGTTTTGCCTGTGGAAAGCAAATACCACACCGAGATTTCCATTCTTGCTGCATCACCTGTTTAGGCCGCGACCACGATGTACCTTACTGTCGGTTTTGTGCTTTGTTCAACGCCCAAACTGTTTGTCATCAGGCCCTTATTGTAGCTTAATACTTTTGTTCTCTATCTCCATGTTCCGAAATTGCTTCAGTAAGCCATCCAACTACCGATCTTACAAAAAAGTAAGGATAAAGACAGACAGACCGCACAGGTCCAATACTGCCAATGACACTTCCATTAAGTTAGTCGCCAGTTCACCGGTACTTAGTGAGGCGCTATCACAGCCCCTGATGCCCACTTCGATGGATTTGCTGGCCGCTACCGAGACCCTTTTGGAGTCCTTTATGCCGCGAGACTCTTTGACTATGGAACCTGCAGATGTTTCTACCTTGGATAGGTCTGGAGCCTCTATGCAGGCACCGGCTTCTGAGGAAGTTCTTCACATTACCGATATTCTACACAAACCAACTACGTTCGTGTCTTCTGTTCTCTCTCAAACTACCGAGTTTCTAGGGCAAAGAGTATGAGCTACGCCTAAAAGAACGACAACCCAAACTCAAGCGCCTGCTTCCTTGCCACAATCACAAATGCTTAAAATGGCAGAAGACCTGATCATGCTGATTAGGGAAAGCCAGCCTTCCCCTGCTAAAAGAAAATGACCTGTCCCCAGCAGCTTTGACTGAACAAGAGTCCGATGACTCTGAGGTTTCAGAATATGAATACATGCCTTTATCTGCCTATAAGGATCCTAATGCAGAGGAATCCATTCCTTCTGCTTCCCCTCCAAAGGATTTTTCTTTTGGTGAAACCCTACATACTTTGAGAGAACATTTCTACTGGGAATGCCAGGATTATCCTCAGTCAAAAAAGAGATTCAGGTAATTTTCAGACTTACCACAGCACAGACCCTTAGCTATCCCTCCTATTTTGGATGATGTGGATGATGTCTTCATGGAATCCAGTCTAACCTCTGATACTTTACCCCCTGCTCTAAGGAAACCAGACAGGTACTGGAGAGTCCCTGACTTTCTCAAATTTATTTTCAAAAATCCTACTGCTGACCCAGAGGTAGTCTCCCAAGGTCCTAAAGGAATAAAAGCAACTACAGCTAAGAATCCCACCCCTTCGGACAGGGATTCCAGAGCTTTAGACAGATGGGGTAAGAAAGTACATATCTCTGCAACTCTCACCATTAGAGCATTGAATTGTCAGTTCCACATGCTGAAATGCCAGCAACATAATATGGAACTTAAGCAGAAATTATATACTTTTCCTGACTGTGCAGAAAATAAAGATTTACAGGAGCGTATGCATTCTGCAAGCCAAGTCAGCAAACATACTCTGCAATGTGGGTTTGACGCCCTAGAAGCATATTGCAGAGCAGTAGTCACAGGTTCTCTACTTAGAAGGCATGCTTGGCTTAAGGAACAGAGCTTGCCAGACCATGTCGTATCAAAATTACTGGATGCTCCGTTGCACAAGGACAGTCTGTTTGGCACCAAAGCAGAAGAGGTTCTAAAAAAGATGGAAGAAAAGGCTAAGTCTATGCAGACAGTCAAAGATATTTTGCAAGTGCAGCCTCCAAGATTTAGTAGGCATTGCCCCTCAAAGCATTCGTCCTTTCCAGCCCCCTCAAGGCCATCTCAAACTACACCCAAAGGAAATATACCCCCCAGACTACAGTCTCAGTATGGAGTAATGGAGTACCTCCACTTCTAACACAGGGAGTGCTAAGCCACCCCCTTATGGAAAGAATTCACAATGACTTCTCAACTGCTCTCCTCACCTCTGCCCAATTGCTCATGTTCCTAGGAGGAAAACTTGTCCACCATGCAAAAAACTGGACCTCCATCACTAACGATCGATGGGTCCTCAACATAGTATCCCAGGGGTACAAATTTTACTTCCGCACACTGCCAACCCCAAAAGGGTTCCCAGACCTTCCACCAAACCAGTGGACAGAGGCACAACTCCAAGTTCAATCCCTGCTCTCCATAAGTGCAATTCAGCCTATTCCTGCAGAACACATAGGCCAAGGTTTTTATTCCAGACTTTTTCTGGTACCCAGAAAAGAGGGCACCTGGTGCCCAATCTTAGACTTTTCCATTCTAAGCACATTCCTGGTAGTACCAAATTCAAAATGCTCACCCTACAGCAGCTTCTCCCTATGTTGTCAAATGATGCCTGGTTAGCCACCCTATACCTAAAGGAAGCCTATCTGCACATCCCTATCAGGGACTCATGCAGGAAATATCTACGATGTTCTTCCTGTTTCACTGTTGCAGTCATTACATTTGGGTAACCCTGCGGCTACTTGGAGTTCAGTGCACACCTTTATAAAGCATTATCATTTGCCACTCTACTCTAAGTCCAGGGCAGGCTTTGCCACTGCAGTTCTGCAGGGCCTCATAGCCGCTCCTACTGCTGTCTAGTTCCAGCCTCCCAACCATAGCTTTGGGACTCTACCCAAATGTAATGACTGCAACAGTGAAACACGAAGAACATAGTACAGTTTTGTACACTTAGCGTAAATGTAGTTGTTCGAGTGTATTCACTGTTGCAGTCCAGGTTACCCACCTTCCCCCTTTTTTCTTTTGGAATGATCTTTCCTTTAATTTATACTACCTATGGTGGTGTATTTGCTTATAGATGAAGGTAAAATTTATATTGATGTATTTCTGAATATATATATATAAAGTTTGAATACCCTTTTTGGGGGTACCTGACATCTGGGGCAAATAAACTGAAGAAAATGGCACTAGCTGCTTCTTTTATACCCCCTGACGACCTGACATCAGGGAAGGGGCAACAGCAGCTGACACAGGACCCAAGACTTTGGAATTCAGGCCAGCTGAGGGCAGCCTGCCAGCAGGATTACCCAAATGTAATGACTGCAACAGTGAATACACTCTAACATCTACATTTATGGTAAGTGTACACAACTGTACTTTTCACAGCAGGATTATCAGTTCTCTGCACTTCCCTTTGGCTTATCCACTACTCCCAGAGTCTTCACAAAATGCCTGGCTCCAGCCATTGCCTATTGCAGACAGAGACAGATTCAAATTTACCCTTACTTGGACGATTGCCTGATTCAGGCAGACAGTCAGGAAAAGCTGTTACAGCACCTGACATTTGTAAAGGACCTTCTAACCTCCCTGGGGTACACTATCAACGAAAAGAAATGAAAACTAGTTCCTAGTCAAAAAATTGTATTCCTGGGAGCAAGCTTGGACACAGCATCCCAGATGGCGTTCCTTACTCAAGAAAAACAAGCCTATCTGACAGGCTACGTCACTGAAATAGCCACCAGAAACCAGCTATCCGCAAGGAAAATCCTGCAGGCTCTAGGGTTCATGGCCTCCTGCATTCTACTAATTCCATATGCCAGACTGCATATGAAGAAACTTCAATGCTACTTAAGTTTAGTGCCAACATCCGCAGGACCTGGAAAAACTGTAATACCTATCATACCTTGTCTCAGGACAGTTTCTTTGGTGGGCAGCAGCATGCAACCACAACAAGGTGCTTCCTTTACACAGCCCCACGCTTCCCAGACCCTCACCACAGAAGCATTAGCCTTTGCCTGGGGTGCACATATGGACGGCCGGTGCATTCAGGGCCACTGGAGCCCAAACCAAATTCACCTGCAGATCAACCAAAAAGAGGTGCTAGCTGTTCAGCACTCTGTGACAGCTTTCAGATCCCTATTCTCACCAGGGCCCCTTCTGATAAAAACCGACAACACCACAGTGATGTGGTACATCAACAAGCAGGGGGAACTCTGTAGGCTAGCCGTGACCCTGTGGAACAAAGCCTTGGCTATGCAAATTCACCTCCAGGCTCAATTCCTGCCAGGCAAACAAAACTGTCTGGCAGACGACTTGAGCAGAAATCTCCTAGACCCACATGAGTGGCAATTAGACCTCTACACCTTCAGCCTTCTAACCCAGAAATGGGGTACCCCGACGGTAGATGTGTTCGCCTCCCACTACAATCACCAGCTCAGCAAATTCTGCACCAGGGTGCCTCACAGCAAGGCCTGGAAAGTGGATGCCTATCATTCCAGTGGGTAAACCTCTCAATCTGTGCATTTTACCCTCTGCCTCTTCTTACAATAGTGCTACTCAAGATAAGGCAGGACAAACCAAGGGCAATCCTGATTACTCCCAGACTGGCCACATCAACATTGGTACCCACTTCTACGCAGTCTGCCACCGGTGCCACCATGGCACCTTCCTTGGATCCCAACCCTCCTCACTCAGCAGGAGGGACAAATCTTGCATCCGCAACTGCAAACCCTGAACCTTGCATCCTGGCTCATTCCTTGAACTCTCCTCCACTGGCCAGCCTAAGCAAGCAGGTACTGGATGTCATTCGTGAAGCCAGACGACCCAATACTAGGAAATCCTATGCTGATAAGTGGAAAAGGTATTGTTCCTGGATTCTCTCTAAAGGAGCGGATACAGCACAGCCCTCCTTACCTCTCATCCTGGACTACCTAGCAGACCTACTACACAAAGGTCTATCCTTCTCTTCCATTAAGATCCATGCCTCTGCCATCTCTTCTCATTACAGAACTGAGCCACCTCTCTTCTCTTATCAAACGGTTCCTGAGAGGGGCTAACAACTTAAGGCCCCCACCCCTGCTTGGGACCTTTGTGCTGGAAAAGCTCACACTTACCCCCCTTTGAGCCTGCAGCATCAGCAGAGATTAAATTCCTCTCTTGGAAAACAGCCATGCTTCTGGCCATCACCTCAGCTAGAAGAGTGTCTGAGCTACAAGCACATATAGCTGTGGAACCCTTAATTATTTTTCATGCTGATAGGTTCTCCCTCCTGACTAACCCTTCTTTTATGCCCAAAGTGTTATCCAGTGTGGCTCTCAACCAATCTATCCATTTGCCCACCTTCTTCCCTAATCCTCAGAATAAAGCAGAAAGGATCCTGCACTCTCTAGACATGCTCAGATTCTACCTTGATAGGACTAAGCCCTTCAGGAAATCTGACCAGTTACTAGTCCGCTTTGCACCAGGGGCAGAGGGCAAGGCCATATCAAAACAAACCATCTCCAATTGGATAGCACATTGTATCCATTTCTGTTACAAACACCATGGGAAACCATCCACTCAAGGGTTCAGAAGGCGTTCCACTAGGGCAAATTCAACCTCTGCAGCCTTTCTCAGAGGAGTCCCTACCAGGGACATTCTGGAAGCTGCAACATGGAGTTCTGTTCACACCTTCACCAAACATTACCACCTGCCTATCTTTTCCAAATCCAGGGTGGGTTTTGTAACAGCAGTCCTACAGGGCATTCTAGCCAGCCCTAATTCTTCTTGACTGCCTCCACCCATTCTTCAGCTTTGGGAATCAATCCAAGTGTGATGACTGCAACAGTGAAACACGAAGAATATAGTTGTTCTTAGTTTTTCACTGTTGCATTCAGCACACTTGGGTTATCTGCCTGCAAGGTAGCCTTCAGTCAGCCCAAATACCGGAGACTTAGTATTTCTGCGTTGGATGCTATCGCTCCAGGACTGTCGTTAGGGGTATTAAAACAGGCAACTGGCACCATTACACCAGTCTTTCTTGGCGAGGAGCCCGAAGCAGAAGCAGTTCGCAAGTGCCAGTCGGCCACTATTGAATTTTCATTGATGAATTGAATAATCCTGAAGTCTTTTAAAGCTAAGTACCCCATTGGGGATCCTTTTTTCTTGCTCTAACCGATGTCAGAAAAAGTTAACAATTGTCTTGCCTCTGGAAAGTAAATACCACACAGAGATTTTCATTCTTACTGCGTCACTTGTTTAGGCCCAGACCACGACGTACCTCGCTGTTGGTTTTGTGCCTTGTTCAACGCCTGAACCATTCGTCGTCAGGCTCTCATTGTCACTAAATTCTTTTGTTCTCGATCTCCTTATTCCGAAATGGCTTCGGTAAGCCATCCGGCTACAGATATTCCGAAAAAACAGAAGGATAAAGATGGATACGGACCACATAGGTCCAAAGCTGCCGACGGCGCTTCCGTTAAGCGAGTTGCCAGTTTACCGGTACTCAGAGGCACTTTCGCAGCCCCTGATGCCTGATTCAGTGGAATTGCAGGCCTCTACCGAGACCCATTCAGAGTTTGCCGCGAGGCTCTTTGACTATGGAACCTGCGGATGTCTTTACCGTGGATGGATCCAGAGCCGCTGTGCAGGCACCAGCTTCTGAGGCACTTCTTTGCTCAACTGATGTTCGACTCAAACCGATGACTTTTTTTCTCTAAAACTACTGAATTTCTTAGGCCTAGAGTACGCGCTACACCTAGAAAACCGACCACCAAAGCACATGCACCTACTCACGTGCCACAACGACAAATGCTTAGAATGGCAGAAGACCTTATTACGCTGATTAGGGGAAGTCAGCCTTCCCCTGCTAAGAGGAAAAGAGACCAATCCCCTGCAGCTTCAACAGACCAGGAGTCTGACTCAGAGGTATCTGATTATGAATACATGCCCTTGTCTGCTTAAGAGGTTTCAGATGCAGAAGATAACATTAATTCTCCCTCGCCTCCAGATGATTTTTCTTTTGGTGAAACCTTACATACTTTAAGAGAGCATTTCCGCTGGAAATGCCAAGACTGTCCTCAGTCCAAAAAGAGACTCGGAGAATTCCTAGATTTGCCACAGCACAGGCCTTTAGCAATACCCCTTGTCTTGGAAGTTGTTGTTTTTATGGAATCCAGTCTTACTCCTGATACTTTACCTCCTGCCCCTAGGAAACCTGACCGGTACTACAGAGTACCTGACACTCACAAATTTCTTTTCAAGAATCCTACTTCTGACCCAGAGATAATTTCCCAGGGGCCTAAAGGTATCAAGGCAACTACAGCCAAGAATTCCACCCCTTCGGACAGGGATTCCAGAGTTTTGGACAGATTGGGTAAGAAGGGTATATACCTCTGCAACTCTTGCTATTAGGACATTGAATTGTCAGATGTTCTTCGTGTTTCATTGTTGCAGTCATTACATTTGGGTTATCTGCTGGCAGGTAGCTCTGTCGGCCTGAATTCCAAAGTCTTGGGTCCTGTGTCGGTTGCTGTCTTCTCTTCCATGATGTCAGGTCATCAGGGGTATAAAGCATGCAGCCAACGCCATTTTCTTCAGTCTTTTTTGCCGCGCGGTGCCCGAAGCAGAAGCATTTCGCAAGTGCCGTTCGGTAGACTTCTGAAATATTCGCATTTGAGTTTCAGAACCGAAGTCTTCAATAAAGCTAAGTACCCCGTTTGGGAAACTTTTTTCTTGCTTTTTACCGATGTCAGAAAATGTTAATTTTATTACAAATAAGGATTTCCATTTATACTGTATTCTTTGCCTAGGCCCTGATCACAATGTGCCTGGCTGTCGGTTTTGTGCTAGATTTAACCAACGCACTATTAAGCGTCTGTATATTTTTGCATCCAAGTATTTTGGAAACAGATTTAACTATCCAGAAATGTTGTCGGATAGCTATCCGACTACCAGAGTACATATAAAACGCAAAGAAAAGGACAGAGAAAGGCAGTCGAGATCCAAAACAGATGAAGTTTCTCCTAAGCCAGTCGCCGTTTCGCCGGTACTCAGTGAGGCACTTTGCAGCCCCCGATACCCACTACCTTCAATTCGCAGGCCTCTACCGACACCCATGTGGAGTCCGGCATGCTGCAAGATACTCAAGGTATTGGACCGATGGATGTATCTCCCTCGGATGGGTCCAGAGCCGCTGAGCAGGCACCGGCTTTTGAGGGTGTATTCAGACCTCAACATTTTTATATCAAACCGACGAAAGCTGCAAAACCAAAGGCAAAGACACCTTCTAAAACTAAAAAACTGACGCTTGAGCCACGTGCACAGGCATGCCTAAAAAATAGATGATCAAAATGGCTGAAGACCTTATTACCTTGATCAGGGGTACCCATCCCCCTCCAGATAAGAGGCCTAGGCAAGACACTGACTATGAATCTTCAGATCAGGTTTCTATTTCTTCTGATTCCTTTTCTGAGCAGGAATTATCTTTACCTCCCTATGAGGATGCTGATGCTGAGGAGTCTATTCCATCTGCATCTCCTCCTGAGGATTATTCATTTGGAGAAACCTTGCATACTTAGAGGGAGCATTTTCACTGGGAGAGTCAAGACTTCTCAGAATCAAAAGAGGCTCAGGCAATTCCTCCTTCTCCCTCAGCACAAGCCTTTAGCCATTCCCCCTGTGTTAGACATTGTGGATGATGTTTTTTTGGAGTCAAGTCTGACCCCTGACTCTACCTTCGGCTCCCAGTAAGCCTGACAGGTATTACAGGGTCCCTGACTCTCATAAACTTTTATTTAGAAACCCTGCTGCTGATCCTGAAACTGTTTCACAGGGTCCAAAGGGAATTAAGGCCTCAACAGCAAAAAACCCTACCCCCTCCGACAGAGATTCAATGGCACTGGACAGATGGGGAAAAAAGGTTTATACATCTGCAACCTTGGCAATCAGAGCCTTAAACTGTCAATTTCATATGCTTAAGTACCAACAACATGTTATGGGATTGCTGAAATAGAAAATGATGTTGATTTCAGAATGTGCAGAAAATAAGGAATTGCAGGAATTATTGCATGCAGCTGAACAAGTTGGAAAGCATACTTTGCAATGTGGATGTTCATCGTATTTCACTGTTGCAGTCATTGCACTTGGGTTATCCTGCTGGCAGGCCACCCGCAGTCGGCCCGAATTCCAAAGTCTAGGTCCGGCGTCGGTTGCTGTCGCCTCTTCCCTGATGTCAGTGTGCTAGGGGTATAAAAGATGCAGCCGACACCATTTTCTTCAGTCTTTCTTGCCGCATGGTGCCCGAAGCAAAAGCAGTTTGCAAGTGCCAGTCGGCTAACTCCTGAGATTTTCAAAATCGAATTTCAGATCCGAAGTCTTCATTAAAGCTAAGTACCCCATTGGGGAAACTTTTTTTTCTTGCTCCAGACCGATGTCAGAAAAAGTTAACAATTGTATTTCTTGTGGGAAGCAAATACCTCCTAAGGATTTTCATTCTTACTGTATTCCTTGCCTAGACCCTGATCACAACGTTGCTAGCTGTCGGTTTTACGCTAGATTTAACCAATGCACTATTAAGCATCGGTATGATTTTGCCTTTCATTACTTTGGCTGAAGATTCAATTATATGATGCCGTCGGAAAAAACGACGACCGGAGTTTATAAAAAGCACAAGGAAAAGGACAGGCATCTGAGGTCCAAAACCGACGACGAGGCTTCCGCTAAGCCAGTCGCCGGTTCTCAGTGAGGTGCTTTCGCAGCCCCTGACGCCCGCTACCTCAGAGCCACAGGCCGCTGCTGATTCCCACGTGGAGCCAGCTAGGCCTCTGGATACTCAAGGTATTGGACACTCGGAAACTATTCCCTCAGATGGGTCTGGAGCCGCTGAGCAGGCATCTGCTTCTGAGGGTGTTTTCAGACCTACACAGTTGTATGTAAAGCCTTCTTCAGCTTCTAAAGCAAAGACTAAAGCAGCTCTAAAGACAGAGACAAGTACAGCATTCTCCTGGACAGACTTCCATGCCTAAAAAACCGATGCTCAAAATGGCCGAAGACCTTATTACCTTGATCAGGGGTTCCCATCCCCCTCCTGATAAGAGGCCTAGGTAAGAGACAGAATATGAATCTTCAGATCAGGTTTCCATTTCCTCTGATTCCTCTTCTGAGCAGGAATATTCTCTTCCTTCCTATGAGGAGTCTGATGCTGAAGAATCTATTCCTTCAGCCTCTCCTCCTGAGGATTTTTCTTTTGGGGTAACCCTGCAAACCATGAGGGAGCACTTCCACTGGGAGAGCCAAGACTACTCAGATTCAAAGAAAAGGCTTAGAGATTTTCTTTTACTACCTCAGCACAGGCCACTTGCTATTCCCCCTGTGTTAGACATTGTGGATGATGTATTTTCCCTTCCTCCTGACTTTACCCCCTGCCCCTGTAAAACCAGACAGATACTACAGGGTTCCAGACTCACATAAATTTCTTTATAAAAACCCTGCTGCTGATTCAGAAACTATTTCTCAGGGTCCCAAAGGGGTCAAGGCTTCTACTGCATAAAACCCTATCCCCTCTGACAGGGATTCTAGGGCACTAGACAGATGGGGGAAAAAAATTTACACTTCTGCTACTTTGGCTATGAGGGCCTTAAATTGTCAATTTCATATGCTTAAATATCAGCAATACTTAATGTCACTGCTAAAACAGAAAATGTTGGCAAATTCTGATTGTGCAGAAAATAATGAAATGCAGGATTTATTGCATGCAACTGAACAAGTGGGAAAGCATACATTGCAATGTGGTTTTGATTCTTTAAAGGCCTCTTGCATTGCCGCAGTTACGGGTTCTGTCATTAGGAGGCATGCTTGGCTAAAGGAACAGATTCTACCTGATCATGTTAAAGCAAAATTACTGGATGCTCCACTACAGCATGATACTTTATTTGGTGTTAAAGCAGAGGAGGTGTTGAAGAAAATGGAGGACAAAGCGAAATCCATGCAAACAGTAAAGGATTTCTTACAGGTACAGCCACCCAGATTTAGCAGGAGCTGGCCTACAAAGAGCTGGTCCTTTCCAGTGTCAGACAGACCACAAAAAGAGGCAGATACAGACGCCCTAGAGGCAGATCTCAACCCCAGGTCTCATACAGGCCTAAACAGTGGGGTGCTTCTACCTCCAAAAGCGGAGAAGACAAATCACAGCCATACAGGAAACAGTCCCGATGGCTTCACTCTGCCAGCACCAAGCACTTATCTTTTGGCAGCCCCCTTAGGGGGAAAACTAGTGCTTTTTTCTCAAAACTGGCACATGATCACCCAGGACAAATGGGTCTTGAATATAGTGTCCCAGGGCTACAGGTTCCATTTTCACACCCTGCCAAGGGCAAAAGGTATGCCGGACCTGCCACACAATCAATGGGCAGAGACACAAAAACAAGTTTCATCCCTCATGGACATGAGGGCCATTCAGCCAGTACCACAGCAAGAGCAGGGACAAGGATTTTACTCAAGACTTTTCTTGGTACCCCAAAGGACAAAGCATGGAGACCAATACTGGACCTGTCTAGTCTAAATACTTTTCTGGACATTCCAAAATTCAAAATGTTGACTTTGCAGCAGCTTCTGCCCATGCTGGGCAAGAAGTCTTGGCTTGTAACTTTGGACCTAAAAGAGGCATACCTGCATGTACCAGTCAGACAATCTTGCAGAACATACCTCAGATTCATAACTGGCTCAATGCACTACCAATTCTCTGCAGTGCCATTTGTCTTATCTACTGCGCCCAGGGTCTTAACAAAATGCCTGGCACCAGTAATTGCATATTGCAAACAAAAAGGAATTCAAATATATCTTTACTTAGACGATTGCCTAATTCAAGTAGAGAACAAGGACTAGAACACCTGGCGTTTGTAAAAAGACTGTTGATATGCCTAGGGTACACAGTAAATGAAAATAAATCAAAATTAGTACTCTCTCAAGAGATAATATTCCTGGGTGCAAGCTTAAATAGAACTACCCAGATGGCTTATCTCTCACCAGACAAACAAAGGCAACTGACTTCTTACTTCACAATGTTGGCAACAAAGACCCAGTTAACTGCAAGAAAAGTTCTGCAGGCCTTGGGCTTCATGGCATCCTGCATCCTGCTAATTCCATATGCCAAACTGCATGTGAGGAAACTACAATGGTATCTAAAAAGTGTTTGGACTCAACATTGCCACAACCTGGCAACATTGATTACCCTCATTCATTGCCTTCAACAGGAGTTTTGATGGTGGGCACAGTCCTGTCACCTCAACAAGGGACAGCCATTCAACCTACCCACAGCCAGGCAGTCAATAACAACAGATGCTTCAGATTATGCCTGGGGGGCCCACATGGCAGGAAAATGTATTCAGGGCACATGGCCCTCAAGCCAAATGCATCTTCATATCAATCAAAAAGAGATGCTAACTGTTCAAAATGCCCTGACAGTTTTCAAGGACTTTTTTCGTCCAGGACAACTACTGATAAGGACGGACAATACTACAGTTGTAGATAAACAAGCAGGGAGGCACACTTTCCTACCCCCTCTGCAGACAAGCCATGACTTTGTGGGACACAGCATTGACTTATCAAGTACATTTGCAAGCACAATTCCTTCCAGGAAAGAAAAATACTCTGGCAGATGAACTAAGCAGAAACATTACGGATCCCCACGAGTGGAAACCTGATCCACAAGTCTTCAGCATGATAACAAGGAAATGGGGATGCCCAGACATAGATCTTTTTTTTGCCTCCCCTCACAACTGCCAACTACAGAAATTCTGCACAAGGGCTTATCACAAGCAAGCATGGAAAGTGGATGCTCTATCATTCAGCTGGAAAGCCCTAACAGTATACACCTTTCCTCCTCTGCCTCTCCTTCCCAAGGTACTCCTAAAGGTCAGACAAGAGAAGACAAAAATGATTCTAATTGCCCCAGACTGGCCCCGCCAGCACTGATAACCCAATCCTAAAGAGCTTGTCTCAAGGCCCAGCCTGGTCCTTGCCTCTGATTCCTCATTTACTGACCCAATGAAACAATCTGATCCTGCACAGCCAACTCAGGACCCTAAATCTGGCAGCATGGCGAATAATGTAGCCATTCAGAACACACACACCTCTCTCTAAAGCAGTGATGGATGTTATTTTGGAGGCCAGGAGGCAAAGTACCAGAAAATTTTATGCAGAAAAATGGAAGAGATTCTGTGCTTGGAACCAGGCACAAGGAATTGACACGCTGGTACCAAATATTCCTCAGATTTTACAATACCTAACTGAGATGCTGGACAAAGGCCTATCCTTCTCATCAATTAAAATCCATGCCGCTGCCATTTCAGCTCATTACAATACAGAACCACCTATTTTTTCTCACCCATTACTAAGGCAGTACCTCTGAGGGGTCAAAAACATAAGACCTCCAAGGAGAGCACCAATACCTACATGGGACCTCCATTATGTCTTTGAGAAACCTACACTGCCGCCTTTTGAGCCAGCCAGTACAGCTGAAATAAAGTTCTTATCTTGGAAAACAGCTCTGCTCCTAGCAATAACCTGTGCAAGACGAGTTTCAGAGTTACAGGCTGTCATGGCTGCGGAACCTTTCATAATTTTCCATCCAGACAGGGTTTCTCTGAGGACTAACCCTACATTTATGCCGAAGGTAGTGTCCAGTGTGACCCTTAACCAAACCATTCATTTGCCAACTTTTTATCCAAACCCACAGAATTAAGGGTGAGAGGCTCCTGCATTCTTTGGACATACACAGACGGCTACTCTTCTACTTGGACAGAACTAAAGCTTTCAGAAAGACTGAGCAACTCTTAGTGGCATATGCTGCAGGATCACAAGGAAAGCCTATCTCAAAGCAGACTATTTCAAAATGGATAGGTCACTGTATTCAGTTCTGTTATTCACAACATGGCAAATCAATGCCTAAGGACATTAGACCACATTCTACCAGAGCAGCAGCCTTCCTCAGAGGGGTACCAACCAAAGACATTTTAGAGGCTGCAACTTGGAGTTCAGTGTACACTTTCACAAAGCACTGCCATTTACCTCTCTACTCTATATCCAGAGCAGGCTTTGCCACTGCAGTTTTGCAGGGCCTTATAGCCTCTTCTAATCCTGTTTAGGGCAAGCCTCCCTACCTCAGCTTTGGGATTCAACCCAAGTGTAATGACTGCAACAGTGAAACACGATGAACATAGTACAGTTGTGTACCTACCATAAATGTAGATGTTCGCGTGTATTCACTGTTGCAGTCCAGGTTACCCACCCACCATTCCCCTTTTCTTTGCTGGGACTTATCTGAACTTCTCTATCCTATACAACCTATGGTGTATTTGCTTGTAGATGAAGGAAATGTTTGTTTTTGCATGCATACTTATTGGCATAAATTTTTAGCCTACCTTTTTGGGGGCACCTGACATCTGGGGCAAGAAAAACTGAAGAAAAAGATGTCTGCTGCATCTTTTATACCCCTGGCGCACTGACGTCAGGGAAGAGGTGACAGCAACCGACGCCGGACCTGGACTTTGGAATTCAGGCCGACTGCCGGTGGCCTGCCAGCAGGATAACCCAAGTGTAATGATGGCAATAGTGAATACACTCGAACATCTACATTTATGGGTAGGTACACAACTGTACTTTTTTATTCTTTAGAGGCCTCCTGCAGGGACGCAGTTACTGGATCTGTGATCAGGAGGCATGCCTGGTTAAAGGAACAAAATTTGTCTGATCATGTTAAAGCTAAATTGCTAGATGCACCTTTACAGCATGATTCTTTGGTATTAAGGCAGAAGAGGTTTTAAAGAAAATGGAAGACGAAGCTAAGTCTATGAAAACTGTTAAAGATTTCGTACAAGTGCAGCCGCCTAGATTCAGTAGACACTGGCCTACAAAAAAATGGTCCTTTCCTGTGTCAGACAGAGCTCAAAGGGGCACATCCAGACACCCTAAGGGTACCAGGCTCAAGACTCGTACAGGTCAAAGCAATGGGGCTCATCCACCTCCAAATCTGGTGGAGATAAAGCACAAACCTACAGAAAGCAATCCCGATGATTTCCCTCTGCCTACACCAAGCACTTATCTTTTGGCAGCACCCATGGGGGAAAATTAGCACTTTTTTCTCAAAATTGGCAGTTAATAACCCAGGACAAGTGGGTACTAAACATCATATCACAGGGATACAGATTCCATTTCCACACTCTGTCAATGACAAATGGTTGGCCAGACCTGCCAAAAAAACCAATAGGCAGAGACACAGAAACCGGTTACGTCCCTCATGGATATGGGGGCCATTCAGACAGTACCAGAACAGGAAAAAGGACAAGGTTTTTACTCGACTGTTCTTGGTACCCAGAAAGGACAAGGCCTGGTGGCCAGTACTGGATTTATCGATTTTGAACACATACCTGGTCATTCCAAAATTCAAAATGCTCACTTTGCAACAGCTTTTGCCCATGCTGGGCAGGAATGCTTGGCTGGTGACTTTAGACCTAAAAGAGGCATACCTGCATGTCCCAATAAGACAGTCGTGCAGAAGATACCTCAGATTCAAGGCTGGCTTAATGCATTACCAATTCTCTGCACTGCCCTTTGGCTTATCTACTGCGCCCAGGGTCTTTACAAAGTGCCTGGCACCAGTAATTGTATTTTGCAGACAAAGAAGTATTCAAATATATCCTTACTTGGATGACTGTCTCATTCAAGCAGAGAACAAGGACACTCTTCTACAACACCTGGCATTTGTGAAAAGGCTTCTAGCATGCCTAGGGTACACAATAAATGAAAATAAATCACGACTGGTACCCTCTCAAAAGATAACATTCCTTGGTGCAACCTTGCATACAACTGCCCAAATGGCTTACCTCACGCCAGACAAAGGCAACTGACTACTTACTTCAGGCTGATGGCAACAAAAACCCAGTCTTCTGCAAGACAAATTCTGCAGGCTTTGGGCTTCATGGCATCCTGCATCCTACTAATTCCATATGCAAGACTGCATATGAGGAAACTTCAGTGGTATCTAAAAAGTTTATGGAGTCAACATTCGCACAGTCTGGAAACCATGATTTCTCTCATTCCCCTGCCTGCAACAGGAGTTTCTATGGTGGGCAAAGGCCTGTTACCAAAACATGGGATGGCCCTTCACTCTATCCCCTGCCAGCCAAACCTTAACAACAGATGCATCAGATTATGCCGGGGGGCCCACATGGCAGGATGATGCATTCAGGGCATATGGGCACCAAATCAAATGCATCTGCATATCAACCAGAAAGGGATGCTAGCTGTTCAAAATGCCCTAACAGCCTTCAAGGACTTACTTCATCCAGGACAACTACTGATAAAGACGGACAACACCACAGTCATGTGGTATATAAACAAGCAAGGGGGCGCACACTCATACCTCCTTTGTAGATTAGCCATGGCACTGTGGGACACAGCTTTGACCTACCAAATAAATCTTCAAGCTCAATTCCTGCCAGGAAAACAGAACACTCTGGCAGACTATTTAAGCAGAAACCTTATGGATCCTCACGAGTGGAAACTAAATCCACAAGTCTTCAGCATGATAGCAGAGAAATGGGGAAGCCCAGACATAGACCTATTTGCTTCTCCTCAAAATTATCAACTGAAAAGATTCTGCACAAGGACTGGTCACAGACAAGCATGGAAAGTGGACGCCCTATCCTTCAGTTGGAAAAACCTATCAGTTTACGCCTTTCCTCCTCTGCCTCTTCTACCCAAGGTCCTCCTAAAAGTCAGACAAGAGAAGCCAAAGGTGATATTAATTGCCCCGGACTGGCCCCGCCAATACTGGTACCCAATCCTAAGGAACTTGTCTCAATACCCAGCTTGGACCTTGCCTCAAAAACCACAACTACTGTCCCAGCAAAACAGTCAGATCCTGCACAATCAACTACAGGCGCTGAACCTGGCAGCATGGCTAATCCTGTAATAATACAGATGACATTTTGTGCTTGGAATCGAGCACAAGGAACTGATAAAGCAGAACTGCATATTCCTCAGATATTACAATACTTAACTGAGATGCTTGACAAAGGCCTATCTTTTTCATCAATCAAAATCCATGCCTCTGCCATTTCGGCTCATTACAATACTGAGCATACTGAGCCACCAATCTTTTCTCATCCGTTACTAAAGCAGTATCTTAGAGGAGCCAGACATTTAAGGCCTCCTAGAAGATCACCATTACCTGCATGGGACCTCAATTGTGTTGGAAAAGCTCACCCTGCCTCCATTTGAACCAGCTGCTACCGCTGATATAAAGTTCTTATGGAAGACGGCTCTGCTACTAGCAATTACTTCAGCAAGGAGAGTTTCAGAGCTATAGGCCCTCATGGCTGTAGAGCCTTTTATCATATTTTACCCAGACAGGGTGTCTCTGAGGACAAATCCTACTTTTATGCCTAAGGTCATTTTCAATGTGGCTCTTAACCAAACAATTCATTTGCCAACTTTTTATCCAAATCCGCAGAACAAAGGGGAGAGAATTCTGCATTCCTTGGACGTACACAGACAGCCAAGATTCTACTTGAGCAGGACTAAAGCTCTAAGAAAAACTGGGCAATTACTAGTGTCATATGCTGCAGGATCAGAGGGAAAGGCTATTAAAGCAGACAATTTCATTATGGATAAGCCATTGCATTCGTTTCTACTACTTACACCATGGCAAACCTGTGCCCAATGGCATTAGGACTCACTCCACCAGGGCTGCAGCTATTTCAGCAGCCTTTCTCCGAGGAGTACCAACCAAGGACATTCTAGAGGCTGCTACTTGGAGTTCTTTTCACACCTTTACAAAGCATTACCATTTGTCTCTCTACTCTAAGTCCAGGGCAGGCTTTGCCACTGCAGTGCTGCAGGGCCTTATAGCCTCACCTAATGCTGTTTAGCTCCAGCCTCCCAACCATAGCTTTGGGATTCTACCCAAATGTAATGACTGCAACAGAGAAACATGAAGAACATAGTACAGTTGTGTACACTTACCATAAATGTAGATGTTCGAGTGTATTCACGGTTGTAGTCCAGGTTACCCTCCCGCCATCCCCCTGTCTTTCTACAGTTTATCTTTCCTTCTCTATCTCCTATAACCAATGTGGTGTATTTGCATGCAGATGAAGGTAAAGTTTATATCAATGCATGTGTATGTATGCTACCTTTTTGTGGTCACCTGACATCGGGGGCAAGAAAAACTAAAGAAAATGGCGTTGTCTGCATGCTTTATACCCCTGACGACCGGACGTCATGGAACAGAAGACAGCAACCGACGCAGGACCCAAGACTTTGGAATTCAGGCCGACTGAGGGCAAACTGCCAGCAGATTACCCAAATGTAATGACTGCAACAGTGAATACACTCTAACATCTACATTTATGGTAAGTGTACACAACTGTACTTTTCACAGCAACATATTATGGAAATTCAGCAACAAGTGGCTACCTTTACTGACTGTGCAGAAAATAAAGAATTGCAGGAGGTTATGCACTCTGCAAGCCAAATCAGCAAGCATACTTTGCATTGTGGCTTTGATGCTCTAGAAGCATAGTGCCGGGCAGCAATCACTGGTTCTGTACTGAGAAGACATGCTTGGCTCAGGGAGCAGACTTTGCCAGACAATGTCATATCAAAGTTACTAGACGTTCCTTTGAACAAGGACAGTTTGGCACCAAAGAAGTTCTTAAAAGATGGAAGAAAAAGCTAAGTCTATGCAGACTGTTAAATAATTCTTAAAAGTGCAACTCCCTAGATTCAGTAGGCATTGCCCTTCCAAACACTGGTCCTTTCTAGCCCCCTCCAGGCCATTTCAAGCCAGACCCAGGGGAAACAGACCACCCAGACTACAGTCTCAGGGTATGCAGCGATCTACGCAAAGGAGTGCCCCCACCCTCCAAAGCAGGGAGTGGTAAGCCACCTCCTTACGGTAAAAACTCACAATGACATCTCTACTCCACTCCCCATCCCTGTCCAATTGCTGGTGCCCCTAGGAGGAAAACTTGCCCTTCATGCAAAAAAAATGGATGTCCATCACACAAGACCGATGGGTCTTCAACATTGTATCCCAGGGGTACAAATTTTACTTCCACTCACTGCCAACCCCAAGAGGGTTCCCAGACCTTCCTCCAAACCAGTGAGCAGAGGCTCAAAGCCAACTTCTTACCCTGTTCTCCGTCAGAGCTATTTAGCCAGTTCCAGTAGAACAGATAGGTCAAGGATTCTATTCCAGACTCTTCCTGGTACCCCAGAAAAGAGGGCTCTTGGTGCCCAATCCTGGATCTTTCAATTCTCAACACCTTCCTGGTGGTACCAAAATTCAGAATGCTTACCCTGCAACATCTTCTACCTATGCTAGCCAAGGATTCCTGGTTAGTCATTCTAGAATTAAAAGAAGCCTATCTGCACATCCCTATAAGGGAATCGTACAGGAAGTATCAACATTTCAGGGCCGGATCTGTGCATTATCAAGTTCTCTGCACTTCCCTTTGGCTTATCCACTGCACCCAGAGTTTTCACAAAATGCCTGGCTCCAGCCATTGCTTACTGCAGGCAGAGAAATATTCAAATTTACCCGTACTTGGACGACTGCCTGATTTCGGACTGGCAGTCAGGAATTGCTGTTGCAGCACCTGACATTTGTGAAAATCCTTCCCACTTCCTTGGGGTACACCATCAACGAAAAGAAATCAAAACTGGTACCCAGTCAAAAGATTGTATTCCTGGGAGCAAGCTTGGACACAGCATCCCAGATGGCATTCCTCACTTCAGAAAAACAAGTCTGTCTGACAGCCTACTTCAAACTAATGGCCACCAGAACCCAGCTATCCACCAGAAAAATATTGCAGACCCCTAGGGTTCATGGCCGCATGTATACTGCTAATTCCACATGCAAGACTGCATATGAGGAAACTTCAATGGTACTTGAAAAGTCTTTGGTGTCAACATTCTCGGGACCTGGAAACAGTCATTCCTATCATACCCTGTCTAAGGACAGTTTCTTTGGTGGGCAGAAGCATGCAACCACAACAAGGGGCTGCCATTTACTCAACTCTGCCGCCCAGACCCTAACCACAGATGCATCAGACTATGCCTGGGAGCACACATGGACGGCAAATACATTCAGGGCCACTGAAGCCCAAGTCAAATTTATCTGCACATCAATCAAAAAGAGATGCTAGCTGTGCAGAATGCCCTGACAGCCTTTAGATCCCTACTCTTTCCGGGACAACTTCTAATAAAAACAGACACCACAGTTATGGGGTACATCAACAAGCAGGAGGGAACCCACTCTTACCCACTCTGCAGATTAGCCATGTCCCTGTGGAACACGGCCTTGGACATGCAAGTCCATCTGCAAGCTCAATTCCTGCCAGGCAAACAAAACTCACTGGCAGATGACTTAAGCAGAAATCTCCTAGACCCACACGAGTAGCAATTGGAGTCTAGCACCTTCAACCTTCTGATTCAGAAATGGGAGACCCCAGAGGTGGATCTCTTTGCCTCCCCCCACAACCACCAGCTCAGCAAATTCTGCACCGCAAGCTCAATTCCTGCCAGGCAAACAAAACTCACTGGCAGATGACTTAAGCAGAAATCTCCTAGACCCACACGAGTAGCAATTGGAGTCTAGCACCTTCAACCTTCTGATTCAGAAATGGGAGACCCCAGAGGTGGATCTCTTTGCCTCCCCCCACAACCACCAGCTCAGCAAATTCTGCACCAGGAACCCTCACAGCAAGGCCTGGAAAGTGGATGCAGTTTCTTTTCAGTGGGTAAAGCTCTCAATCTATGCCTTTGCCCCTTCTCTCAAGAGTATTACTCAGGATAAGACAAGGCAGATCAAGGACAATTTTGATCGCCCCGGACTGGCCACTCCAGCACTAGTACCCACTCCTGCACAGCCTGTCACTGGTGCCACCATGGCACCTACAACAGAACCCAACCCTGCTCTCTCAGCAGGAGGGACAGATTTTGCATCCGCAACTGCAAACCCTAAATTTTGCAGCCTGGCTTAATCCTTGAATTCTCCCCAAGAAACCCTAAGCAAACAGGTGCTGGATGTCATTCTTGAAGCCAGAAGACCCGTACAAGAAAATCCTTTGCTGATAAGTGGAAAAGGTACTGCTCCTGGATTCAATCTAAAGGGGAGGACACAACTCTGCCCTCCCTGCCTCTAATCCTGGATTACTTAGCAGATCTACTCCACAGAGACCTGTCCTTCTCCATTAAGATACATGCCTCAGCCATGTCGGCTCATTACAACACGGAGCCACCTGTCTTCTCGCACCCTCTTAGCAAACAATTCCTGAGAGGGGCAGATAGCTTAAGGCCGCCTAGGAGAGCATCCACCCCTGCTTGGGACCTTAACTTTGTACTGGAAAAGTTCACGATCCCCCCCCCCCCCTTTGAACCTGCAGCGTCAGCAGAGTTAAAATTCCTCTCTTGGAAAACAGCCTTGCTTCTGGCCATCACTTCAAGTAGAAGAGTGTCTGAGCTCCAAGCACTTATGGCTGTGGCAACCCTTCATTATTTTCCATGCTGACTGGGTTTCCCTCAGGACTAACCCTTCCTTTATACCTAAAGTGGTGACCAGCGTGGCTCTAAACCAATCCATCAATTTGCCCACTTTTTTCCCTAATCCTCAGAATAAAGGGGAAAGGATCCTGCACTCCTTGAACGTGCACAGACAGCTCAGATTCTACCTTGATAGGCCTAAGCCCTTCAGAAAATCTGACTAGTTACTAGTCAGCTTTGCAACAGGGGCAGAGGGCAAGGCCATTTCAAAACAGTTTCCAAATGGATAGCACACTGCATCCATTTCTGCTACAAGCACCATGGGAAACCAACCCCTCAGGGGGTCAGAACACATTCCACTAGGGCAATGTCTACCTCTACAGAATTTCTCAGGGAGTCCCTACCAGGGACATCCTGGAAGCTGCTACCTGGAAGTTCTGTACACACCTTCACCAAGCATTACCACCTGCCTATCTTTTCCAAATCCAGGGCAGGTTTTGCAACAGCAGTCCTGCAAGGCATACTAGCCAGCCCCAACTCTTCTTGACTGCCTTCACCCTTCTTCAGCTTTGGGAAGACATCCAAGTGTAGTACAGTAGTGTACACTTACCATAAATGTAGGTGTTCGAGTTAATTCACTGTTGCAGTCCTGGATGTTCTTCGTGTTTCACTGTTGCAGTCATTACATTTGGGTAATCTGCTGGCAGGTTGCCCTCAGTCGGCCTGAATAACAAAGTCTTGGGTCCTGCGTCGGTTGCTATCTCCTCTTCCATGATGTCAGGTCATCAAGGGTATAAAACATGCAGCCGACACCATTTTATTCAGTCTTTCTTGCCGCGCGGTGCCCGAAGCAGAAGCAGTTCGCAAGTGCCCGTCGGCCGACTCCTGAAATTTTTGCTTTCGAGTTTCAGAACCAAAGTCTTCAAACTAAAGCTAAGTACCCCGTTAGGGAAAAGGGAAACTTTTTCTTGCTCCTTACCAATGTCAATAAAAGTTAATAATTGCATTACTTGTGGGAAGCAAATACCTCATAAGGATTTTCATTTGTACTGTATTCCTTGCCTAGGCCCAGATCACAACATGCCTTGCTGCAGGTTTTGTTCTAGATTTAATCAACGTACTATTAAGCGTCGGTATATTTTTACTTCTGAATATTTTGGTTCAAGATTTAATTATCCTGAAATGTCGTTGTTTAACAATCCGACTACCAGAGTTCACAAAAAACGCAAAGAAAAAGACAGAGACAGACCGTTGAGGTCCAAAACTGACTAAGCTTCTCCTAAGCCAGTCGCTGGTTCACCGCTACTCAGTGAGGTGCTTTTGCAGCCCCTGATACCCGCTACTTTTGAGTCACAGGCCTGTACCAAGACCCATTCGGAGTCCAGTATGCCGAGAGATTCTCAAAGTATTGAACCCGCAGAGGTCTCTCCCTTGGATGGGTCCGGAGCCACTGAGCAGGCACTGGCTTCTGAGGGTGTTTTCAGGCCTCAACATTTTTATATTAAACCAACGCCAGCCTCAAAAACAAGGTCAAAAACCTCTTCTACATCTAAAAATGTTGCGCACAAGCCACGTGCTCAGGCCCCTATGCCTAAAAAACAGATTATCAAAATGGCTGAGGATTTAATTACCTTGATCAGGGGGTTCCCAACCCCCCCTGCTATAACAGGCCTAGGCAAGGTACTGATTATGAATATTCAGATCAGGTTTCCATTTCTTCTGATTGCTCTTCTGATCAGGAATTTTCTATTCCACCCTATGAGGATTCTGATGTAGAGGAATCCATTCCATCTGCATCTCCTCCTAAGGATTACTCTTTTGGAGAGACTTTGCATACTTTAAGGGAACATTTTCACTGGGAGAGTCAGAACTTCTCTGAATCAAAAAAGAGGCTTAGGGGTTTCCTTCTTCTTCCTCAGTATAGGCCTTTGGCAATACCTCCTGTATTAGACATTGTGGATGATGTGTTTTCGGAATCAAGCATGGCTCCTGATTCCCTGCCTCCGGCTCCTAGTAAGCCAGACCGATATTACAGGGTTCCTGACTCCTACAAATTTCTTTTCAAAAATCCTGCTGCTGATCCTGAGACTATTTCTCAGGGTCCCAAGGGTGTAAAGGCCTCTACAGCCAAAAATCCTACCCCCTCTGACAGAGATTCCAGGGCACTGGATAGATGGGGAAAGAAGGTTTATACATCTGCACCCTTGGCAATTAGGGCCTTAAACTGCCAGTTTCATATACTTAAATATCAACAGCATGTTATGGGCTTACTGAAACAGAAAATTATGTTGATTTCTGATTGTGTGGAAAATAGTTACAGGAATTATTGCATTCAGCAGAATAGGTTGGAAAGCATACTTTGCAATGTGGTTTTGATTGCTTGGAGGCCTCTTGTAGGGCCGCCATTACTGGATCTGTGATTAGAAGGCATGCTTGGCTCAAGGAGCAAAATCTGCCTGATCATGTTAAAGCTAAATTGTTGGATGCCCCTTTGCAGCATTATACTCTGTTTGGTAATAAGGCAGAAGAGGTTTTAAAGAAAATGGAAGACCAAGCTAAATCTATGCAAATGGTAAAATATTTCTTGCAAGTGCAGCCACCCAGGTTCAGTAGACACTAGCCTACTGAAAATTGGTCCTTTCCTGTGTCCAACAGAGCCACTCAAGGCAAATCTAGGCGCTCTAAAGGCTCCAGATAACGATCACAGGGTTCTTACTGGTCAAAACAATGGGGGGCCTCCACCTCCAAAACTGGAGGGAACAAAGCACAACCCTACAGTAAGCAGTCTCAATGACTTTCCTCTACCATCACCAAGCACTTGCCTTTTGGCAGCCCCCTTGGGGGGGAAAACTAGCACTTCATGCTCAAAATTGGCAGTTAATTACCCAGGGCAAGTGGGTATTAAACAGAGTATCCCAGGGGTACAGATTTCATTTCCATACTTTGCCAATTCCAAACGGATATCCGGATCTGCCACAAAACCAGTGGGCAGAGGCCCAGAAACAAGTCATGTCCCTCATGGATATGGGGGCTATTCAACCGGTACCAGAAAAGGAAAAAGGACAAGGTTTTTATTCAACTTTTCCTAGTACCCAGAAAAGACAATTCATGGTGTCCAATACTGGACTTATCAATTTTGAACACGTTCCTGGACATTCCAAAATTCAAAATGCTGACTTTACAACAGCTACTGCCTATGCTAGGCAGGAATGCTTGGCTAGTAACTCTAGACTTAAGAGGCATACCTGCATATCCCAATAAAGGGAATCATGCAGAAGATACTTCCGCTTCAAAGTAGGTTTTTTGCATTGCCAATTCTCTGCACTGCCCTTTGGTGTATCTACTGCGCCCAGGGTCTTTACAAAGTGCCTGGCACCAGTAATTGCATTCTGCAGACAAAGAAGCATTCAAATTTATCCTTATCTGGACGACTGTCTCTTTCAAGCAGAGGACAAGGACACTGTTCTTCAACATCTGGCATTTGTAAAAAGGCTTTTAGCATGCCTAGGGTGCACCATAAACGAAAAGAAATCACAACTGGGGCCCTCTCAAATAATTACATTCCTGGGTGCAAGCTTGAATACAACTGCCCAGATGGCTTACCTTACGCCAGACAAACAAAGGCAACTGACAACAGACTTCAAACAAATGGTAACAAAAACCCAGTTATCTGCAAGACTAATTCTGCAGGCTTTGGGGTTCATGGCATCCTGCATTCTACTAATTCCTTATGTGAGACTGCATATGAGAAAACTTCAATGGTACCTAATAAGCTTATAGAGTCAACATTGTCACAGTCTGGAAACAATGATTCCCCTCATTCCCTGCTTACAACAGGAGTTTCTTTGATGGGCAGAGACATGTCACCAAAACAAGGGACTGTCATTCACTCTACCCCCTGCCACCCAAACTCTAACTACAGATGCATCAGACTATGCTTGGGGGGTCCACCTGGTGGGGAGAGGCATTCAGGTCAAATGGAGCCCAAACCAAATGCATCTGCATATCAACCAGAAAGAGATGCTAGCTGTTCAGAATGGTATGACAGCCTTCAAGGACTTGCTTCATCCAGGACAACTACTGATAAAGACAGACAACACCACAGTTATGTGGCACATAAGCGGGGGGTACACATTCCTATCCCCTTTGCGGACTAGCCATGGCCTTGTGGAACACAACCTTGACTTACGAAATACATCTTCAAGCTCAATTCCTGCCAGGAAAACAAAATAATCTGGCAGACGACCTAAGCAGAAATCTTATGGACCCGCACGAATGGAAACTGGATCCACAAATCTTCAGCATGTTAACACAGAAATGGGGGAGCCACCTATCAGTCTATGTCTTCCCCCTCTGCCTATACTCTCCAAGGTCTTACTAAAAGTCAGACAGGAAAAAACAAAAATGATCCTAGTTGCTCCGGACTGGCCTCGCCAGCACTGGTACCCACCTCTAACGAATATGTCTCAACTTCCTCCATGATGTTCATAATGTTTCACAGTTGCAGTCATTACTCTTGGGTTATCCTGCTGGCAGGCTACCCTCAGTCGGCCAGAATTCCAAAGTCTAGGTCCGGCGTCTGTTGATGTCGCCTCTCCCTGACGTCAGTGCGCCAGGGGTATAAAAGATGCAGCCGACGCCATTTTCTTCAGTCTTTCTTGCCGTGCGGTGTCCGAAGCAAAAGCAGTTCGCAAGTGCCGATCGGCCGACTCCTGAGATTTTCAAATCCGAATTTCAGAACCAAAGTCTTCATTAAAGCTAAGTACCCCATTGGGGAAACTTTTTTCTTGCTCCAGACCGATGTCAGAAAAAGTTAATTGTATTTCTTGTGGGAAGCAAATACCTCATAAGGATTTTCACTCTTACTGCCTTCCTTGCCTAGGCCCTGATCACAAAGTTGCTAGCTGTTGGTTTTGGCTAGATTTAACCAACGCACTATCAAGCGTCTGTTCGATTTTGCATTTCATTACTTTGGCTGAAGATTTAATTATATAATGCTGTCGGACCAGCCGACAACTGGAGTCTACAAAAAACGCAAGGAAAAGGATAGGCATCCGAGGTCCAAAACCGATGACAAAGCCTCTGCTAGGCCAGTCGCCGGTTCTCAGTGAGGCGCTTTCACAGCCCCTGGCGCCCGCTACCTCAGAGCCACAGGCCGCTTCCGACTCCCACGTGGAGCCGACTGGGCCTCTGGAAACTCAAGGTATTGGACACTCTGAAATCATTCCCTCAGATGGGTCCAGAGTTGCTGAGCAGGCATCGGCTTTTGAGGGTGTCTTCAGACCTACACAGCTATATATTAAGCCATCTTCAGCTTCAAAGACAAAGACTAAAGCAGCTCTAAAGACAAACAAGTACAGTATTCTCCTTCTCAGACTTCCATACCTAAAAAACAGATGCTCAAAATGGCCGAAGACCTAATTAGTTTGATCAGGGGCTCCCATCCCACTCCTGATAAGAGGCCTAGGCAAGAGACAGAGTATGATTCTTCTGGTCAGGTTTCTATTTCCTCTGATTCCTCTTCTGAACAGGATTACTCCATGCTTGAAGATTCTGATACTGAAGAATCCATTCCTTCAGCTTCTCCTCCTGAGGATTATTCTTTTGGGGAAACCCTGCATACAATGAGGGAGCATTTCCACTGGGAGAGCCAAGATTATTCTGAATCTAAGAAAAGGCTCAGAGACTTTCTGCTACTTCCTCAGCACAGACCCCTTGCTATTCCACCTGTCCTGGATATTGTAGATGTATTTTCAGAGTCCGGTCTGTCCCCTGACTCTCTACCCCCTGCACCTGCTAAGCCAGACAGGTACTACAGGGTCCGGGATTCTCATACATTCCTATATAAAAACCCCGCTGCTGACCCAGAAACTATATCTCAGGGTCCCAAAGGGGTTAAACTTCCACTGCAAAAAACCCTGTCCCCTCTGATAGGGATTCTAGGGCTCTAGACAGATGGGGGGAAAAAATTCTACACTTATGCTACCCTGGCTGTAAGGGCTTTAAATTGTCAGTTTCATATGCTTAAATATCAGCAATATTTAATGTCACTGCTTAAACAGAAATTGTTGACAAATACTGAAGGTTCAGAGAACAAGGAATTGCAGGATTTATTGCATGCAGCTGAGCAAGTGGGAAAGCATACTTTGCAATGTGGTTATGATTCACTAGAGGCCTCTTGCAGGGCCGCTGTTACAGGTTCTGTTATTAGAAGGCATGCTTGGTTAAAGGAACAGAATCTGCCTGATCATGTTAAAGCAAAATTATTAGATGCACCATCACAGTATGATACTTTGTCTGGTACTAAAGCAGAGGAGGTGTTGAAAAAAATGGAGGATAAAGCAAAATCCATGCAGACAGTCAAGGATTTCTTACAGGTGCAGCCACCCAGGTTTAGCAGGAACTGGCCCTCTAAAATTTGGTCCTTTCCAGTGTCAGACAGAACACAGAGGTAGATAGAGATGTCGCAGAGGTAGATCTCAGCCCCAAGGCTCATACAGGCCTAAACAATGGGGTGCTCCTACCTCCAAACGCAGAGAAGACAAATCACAACCTTACAGGAAACAGTCCCAATGACTTTCCTCCACCAGATCCAAGCACTTTTCTTTTGGCATCCCCCTTAGGGAGAAAACTAGCACTTTTTTAATCAAATTGTCAAATGGTTACCCAAGACAAATGGGTCCTGAACATAGTGTCCCAAGGCTTACAGGTTCCATTTTCACACCCTGCCAAGGTCAAAAGGTATGCCAGACCTGCCACACAATCAATGGGCAGAGGCACAAAAACAAATTACAGCCCCCATGGACATGAAGGCCATTCAGCAAGTACCACAAGAGCAGGGGCAAGGATTTTACTCCAGTCTTTTTCTAGTACCCAGAAAGGACAAAACCTGGAGACCAATACTGGACCTGTCAATTTTAAATACGTTTCTGGAAGTTCCAAAATTCAAGATGTTGACTCTACAGCAGCTACTGCCCATGCTGGGCAAGAAGGCTTGGCTCGTAACTTTGGACCTAAAAGAGGCATACCTGCATGTCCCAATTAGACAATCATGCAGAGGATACCTCAGATTCATAGCTGGCTCAATGCATTACCAATTCTCTGCACTGCCCTTTGGCTTATCTACTCCACCCAGGGTCTTCACAAAATGCCTGGCACCAGTAATTGCATTTTGCAGACAAAAAGGAATTCAAATATATCCCTACTTGGACGACTGCCTAATTCAAGCAGAGAACAGACATTCTTCTGAAGCATCTGGCGTTTGTGAAAAGATTACTAATTGGCCTAGGGTATACAGTAAATGAAAAGAAATCAAAACTAGTGCCCTCTCAAGAGATAATTTTCCTGGGAGCAAGCTTAAATACAACTGCCCAGATGGCTTATCTCATGCCAGACAAACAAAAGCATCTGACTACTTACTTCAAGAAATTGGCAACAAAAACCCACTTATCTGCAAGGAAAATCCTGCAGGCCTTGGGTTTCATTTCATCTTGCATTCTACTAATTCCATATGCCAGACTGCATATGAGGAAACTACAGTGGTACCTAAAAAGTGTTTGGACTCTGCATTGCCACAGCCCGGAGACAAGTAATTGCACTCGTTCCCTGCCTGCAACAGGAGTTTCGATGGTGGGCAGAAGCCTATCACCACAACAAGGGTCTGCCATTCAGTTTACTCACAGCCAGACAAACACTGACAACTGATGCATCAGATTATGCCTAGGCGGCCCATATGGCAGGAAAATGTATTCAGGGCACATGGCCTGCAAACCAGATGCATCTTCACATCAATCAAAAAGAGATGCTAGCTGTTCATAATGCCCTGACAGCTTTCAAGGACCTGCATCATCCAGGACAGTTACTGATAGACAGACAACACTACGGTCATGTGGTACATAAACAAGCAGGGAGGTACACATTCCTACCCCCTCTGCAGACAAGTAATGATCTTATGGGAGATGGCATTGGCTTTTCAAATTCACCTGCAAGCACAATTCCTGCCAGGAAAAACAAATACTCTGGCAGACGAACTAAGCAGAAACCTCATGGATCCCCACGAATGGAAACTGGATCCACAAGTCTTCAGCATGATAACAAGGAAATGGGGATGCCCAGACTTAGATCTATTTGCCTCCCCTCACAACTGCCAATTGCAGAGATTTTGCACAAGGATTTATCACAAGCAAGCATGGAAAGTGGAAGCCCTATCCTTCAGCTGGAAAAATCTAACGGTGTATGTTTTTCCCCCACTGCCTCTCCTTCCCAGGGTACTTCTAAAGGTCAGACAAGAGAAGTCAAAAATTATACTGATTGCACCAGACTGGCCACGCCAGCACTGGATCCCAATCCTAAAGAGCTTGTCTCAAGGTCCAGCATGGATGTTGCCTCAAACTTCTGACTTGCTGACCGAACAAAACAATCAGATCCTGCACAGCCAACTCAGGACCTTAAATCTGGTAGCATCGTGGATAATGTAGCCATTCAGAACACTCCTCTTTCAAAAGCTGGTATGGATGTTATCTTGGAGGCCAGGAGGCCCAGCACCAGAAAATCTTATGCAGAAAAATGGAAGAGATTCTGTGCTTGGAACCAGGAACAAGGCGTTGACACGTGTGTACCAAATATCCCTGAGATTTTACAGTACCTAACTGAGATGCTGAACAAAGTCCTTTCCTTCTCCTCAATTAAGATTCATGCCACTGCCATTTTAGCCCATTACAATACGGAACCACTTATCTTTTCTCATCCTTTAATAAGAGTACCTGAGAGGGGCCATAAACATTAGGCCCCCAAGGAGAGCACCAATTCCGGCCTGGGACCTCAATTATGTTTTGGAAAAACTCACACTGCCTCCTTTCCAGCCAGCATCAACAGCAGATATAAAATTCTTATCCTGGAAAACAGCTCTGCTCCTAGCAATAACCTCTGCAAGGCGGGTTTCGGAGTTACAAGCACTCATGGCTGTGGAACCTTTCATCATTTCTCATCCAGACAGGGTTTCTCTGAGGACAAACCCTGCATTTATGCCTAAGGTGGTGTCCAGTGTGGCCCTTAACCAAACCATTCGCTTGCCAACCTTTTATCCTAATCCACAGAACAAGGGTGAGAGACTTCTGCATTCTTTGGACATACACAGGCAGTTACACATCTACTTGGAGAGAACTAAAGCTTTCAGAAAGACTGAGCAACTTTTAGTGTCATATGCTGCAGGATGACAAGGAAGGGCTATCTCAAAACAGACTATTTCTAAATGGATAGGCCATTGCATCCGTTTCTGCTATTTTCAACATGGCAAATCAGTGCCTAAGGGCATTAGGCCTCATTCCACCAGAGCAGCAGCCACTTCAGCAGCCTTCCTCAGAGGAGTACCAACCAAAGCTATCTTAGAGGCTGCAACTTTGAGTTCAGTGCACGCTTTCACAAAGCACTACTACTTACCTCTTTACTCTTAAGTCCAGAGCAGGCTTTGCCACTGCAGTTCTGCAGGGCCTCATAGCCTCCCCTAATCCTATTTAGCCCAGCCACCCTTCCTCAGCTTTGGGATTCAACCCAAGAGTAATGACTGCAACAGTGAAACACGAACATAGTACAGCTGTGTACCTACCATAAATGTAGATGTTCGAGTGTATTCACTGTTGCAGTCCAGGTTACCCACCCACCATCCCCCTTTTCTTTGCTTGGACTTATCTGGACTTCTCTATCCTATACAACCTATTTGGTGTATTTGCTTGTAGATGAAGGAAATGTTATTTTTGTGCATGCATTTTTATTGGCATATTTTTCAGCCTACCAATTTGGGGGCACCTGACATCTGGGGCAAGAAAAACTGAAGAAAATGGCATCGGCTGTATCTTTTTATACCCCTGATGCACTGACGTCAGGGAAGAGGCGACAGCAACCGACGCCGGACCTAGACTTTGGAATTCTGGCCGACTGAGGGTAGCCTGCCAGCAGGATAACCCAAGAGTAATGACTGCAACAGTGAATACACTCTAACATCTACATTTATGGTAGGTACACAACTGTACTGTACTTGCCTCAAATACCTCATCTGCTGTCTCAGCAGAACAATCAAATTCTGCACATGCAGCTCCAACCTCTGAATCTTGCAACATGGCTAATCAATTAATTATTCAAACAACACCTCTCAGTAAATCTGTGATGGATGTAATTTTTGGAGGCCGGAAGGCCTAGTACTAGAAAATCTTATGCTGATAAATGGAAGAGATTCTGTGCTTGGAACCAAGCACAAGGAACAGACACAGCAAAGCCCAATATTCCACATATTTTACAATATTTGACTGAGATGCTTGACAAGGGCCTATCTTTTTCATCAATAAAAATCCATGCCTCTGCCATCTCGGCTCATTACAACACAGAGCTTCCCTTCTTTTCTCATCCTCT
Organism: Protopterus annectens; assembly: GCF_019279795.1. Taxonomy (NCBI): domain Eukaryota; kingdom Metazoa; phylum Chordata; order Ceratodontiformes; family Protopteridae; genus Protopterus; species Protopterus annectens. The sequence continues at coordinate 1,766,235,120 of NC_056743.1, forward strand.
GCTTAAACAGTATCTTAGAGGGGCCAAAAATTTAAGGCCTCCCAGATCATCACCAGCTCCTGCATGGGACCTCAATTTTGTGCTGGAAAAACTCACCCTGCCTCCTTTTGAACCAGCAGCTACTGCGGATATAAAATTTCTATCTTGGAAAACAGCTTTTCTGTTGGCAGTCACTTCAGCAAGAAGGGTTTCAGAACTGCTGGCTCTCATGGCAGTGGAGCCTTTTATTATATTTTACCCGGACAGGGTGTCCCTCAGGACCTATCCTTCTTTTATGCCTAAGGTGGTATCCAGTATGGCTCTTAACCAGACCATTTACCTGCCAACATTTTCCCCAAATCCGCAGAATAAGGGGGAGTGGATTTTGCATTCATTGGACGTGCACAGACAACTAAGATTCTACTTAAACAGGACCAAATCTCTAAGAAAGTCTGAGCAACTACTGGTAGCATTTGCTGCAGAGTCAGAGGGAAAGGCTATATCAAAGCAGACTATTCCTAAGTGGATAAGCCACTGCATTCATTTCTGCTACTTGCACCATGGTAAACCTGTGCCCAAGGGGATCAGATCACATTCCACCAGGGCTGCTCTACTTCAGTAGCTTTTCTCAGAGGGGTTCCAACCAAAGACATTCTAGAAGCTGCTACTTGGAGCTCTGTTCATATCTTCACAAAGCATTATCATTTGCCTCTCTTCTCCAAATCCAGGGCAGGCTTTGCCACTACAGTTCTGCAGGGCCTTATAGCTGCTCCTAATGCTGTTTAGTTCCATCCTCCCATCCATAGCTTTGGGATTCTACCCAAATGTAATGATTGCAGCAGTGAAACACGAAGAACATAGTACAGTTGTGTACACTTACCATAAATGTAGATGTTCGAGTGTATTCACTGTTGCAGTCTGGGTTACCAACCCACCATTCCCCTTTCTATACATTTTCTTTCCTTCAATATACACTAAAGTCTTTGTGGTGTGTTTGCTTTTAGATGAAGGTAAAGTTTATGTTGCTAAAAATGCATTTATATATATATATATATATATATATATATATATATATATATATATATATATATATATATATAATTTATTTATTTATTTTGCTCCCCATTTGGGGGGGGGGGCACCTGACATCTGGGGCAAGAAAAACTGAATAAAATCGCGTCGGCTGCATGTTTGATACCCCTGACAACCTGACGTCATGGAAGAGGAGACAACAGCCGACGCAGGACCCAAGACTTTGTTATTCAGGCCGACTGAGGGCAACCTGCCAGCAGATTACCCAAATGTAATGACTGCAACAGTGAATACACTCAAACGTCTACATTTATGGTAAGTGTACACAACTGTACTTTTCCCTCTCTCCAGCCCTCTGGTTTTTCTCTCTGTCTCCTCTCTATGGCTATTACTCACCCATTTCAGGTGTATTGGTATTGGTGTTTACTTTTTACTGGTGGTGTTTTCCCCACCATAACTTAATCCCTATTTCGGGGGCTCCTGACATTTGGGGCAGAAAAACTGATGTAATGGTGTCAGCTGCCTGTTTTTATACACCTGATGTCAATCCTGGAGCGACAGCCTCCAACGCAGAAATATTAAGTCTCTGATATTCGGGCTGACTAAGGGCTACCTGCAGGCAGATAACCCAAGTGTGATGACTGCAACAGTGAATACACTAGAATATCTACATTTATGGTAAGTGTGACACAACTCTACTTTGTGTACACTTACCATAAATGTAGATGTTAGAATGTATTCACTGTTGCAGTCCTGGTTTCCCATCCTCTAACCCCCTTGTCTATTTCTCTCTCTTTTTCTCTCTCTCTCTCTCTACTTCTCTAGCTCTCTTACTCACCCCTTACTTGGCTGTTGGTATTTACTTTTTGCTGGTGGTGTTTTTTCCACCATAACTTGGCTCCCTATTTGGGGGCTTCTGACATTTGGGGCAAGACTGATGTAATGGTGTCTGCTGCCTGTTTTTATACCCCTGATGACCTGATGCCAGTCCTGAAGCGACAGCAACCGATGCAGAAATACTAAGTCTCTGGTATTCGGGCCGACTGAGGGCTACCTGCAGGCAGATAATCCAAGTGTGATGACTGCAACAGTGAATACACTCTTAACATCTGCATTTATGGTAAGTGTACACAACTGTACTATGTCCTTCTCTTCCATGTTGCAGTATCCCCCCCCCCCACCTATCCCCCTTTTTCCTATTGACCAGTCTAAAGAGCACCCTGGGGCACCCCTTAGACTATGGTCAGACTAGTCAGCAAATGGCACTTTTTGTACCTCTTTGTTGACATCATTTGTCTCTCTCTATTGGGCTGTCCGACTGGGCATTTAAGTTCTGAGGTCTGTGCTTACAGATGTCACATTTAAGATCCCTAGTTTATGGACCTACATTTGATGTCCCATGCACCTACAGCAGCCAGGCTTAAAGTTTTGTATAGGAGCCGATGTCTGGGTCGTCTGAGGCAGGAAATCCCACAATAAGAATACTTCAACATGGAAGAGAAGGACATCTATGGTTATGGTAAGATTTTACATAACTATTCTTTACAAAAAATGCAATTATAGCATGGAACAGTACCTTTTCTTTTTTCTTTTAATTTAGTGAACTGGTCTTTCTTTTCATGCATTTCCTTTATTGCATATTTTCAGTTTTAGGTTAAGGCATTTCTTAAATGTAAAACTTGGATATGCACCTATTATTTTACCCATTTCTGGCATAGCTTAGTATGTCCCAGTTTCTCTATATAATATCAGTAATACCCACTAGTATTAACACTATATTTCATGATGTACCTAAACTTAGTGGTGGTATTACGACTTTAGTTAGTCTGTGGATGTTCTGATGAAAAATATGATTTGGCCCTTACTATCTCTCTCTAGCTACATAGGTGCCTCATTCAAAAGGTCTTTATCGTAGCCTCTCATTTGAAACTCTTGTCTTCACATATCCAACTGCTGGTTACATAATGCTGCATCTGTAGTCCGTCTATTCACTCTCGTATATTGGCTTTTAACTATCCCTTTAAAAACATGATCAGGATGCATACTGCAACTATGGAGAAATCTGCTAGTCTGAACTTCCTTCCTATAGATATTCGTTGATGTCAGCCCATCTTTAATGTCTCTGTATAACAAACTGAACACTTATTGGGCGATGAGATTGTGTGCTGTATTTAAAAACTCTGTATGTAAACTATGTTTTTTATGCATTGAAGAAGGGATTATTCCTGAAAGCTCTGGTATTTGTATTAAAATAAGTGAGTTTTTTATTTCTGATGTAGAGATTCGTTTTTTATTGATGAGAGAAAAGGAGCCATGAAGAAGCACAGGGAGTATGGAGCAGTCATATTTCTTCTTGCAGTATAAAGCTTATAAGCTAGAGAGAGAGTCTCTTAAATTTAATTAGTTTTGCAGAAGATGTAGTAAGAATAGATTTGCAAAGATGTGTAATAGGGAAGACATGTTCTGCCTATATGTAACAAAGCCCTTCTCTAGGGCAAAGTCTCCAAAGAAATTTTGCATTTTGTTGAAAAAGATTAAAATGACATTTGTTGGTAACTTTTGAAATGAAAACTGTTGCTACATTGAAGTCTGAGAATGCGCTAGAAACAGTGTGACCAAGTGTAAGTCTGATTTGTGGTAAAAGAATTCTAACAAGAAAACTGGGTATGTGTGTGTGCATGTGTGTCAGCACTTGTCTGTGTGCATGTATAAAATAAATATATATATATATATATAGATATATATATATATATATATATATATATATATATATATATATATATATATATATATATATATAGTGCATGGAGCAGTGTGATTACTCTCCAGTATTCAGAAAAAGGCAAACCAGTTTGAGCGCCAGTGGCACATGACATGACCTTAACAATTGTTAAGCACCCCCTGCTAAAGTTAAGATTGGGTGCAGAGCCACTGTCCAGCAAATTACAGCAGCAGAGCAAAAGATTTGTTTTCTGCCTGCTGTCTATACTGATAACATGTCTCCAACTTCCTCAAACAAATGTAGATGTTCACCGTGTTATCCTGCTGCAGTCATCACACTTGGGTTATCCTGTCGTCAGGCGGTCCCGCAGTCGGCCGGAGTTTCAAAGTCTTGGTCCGGCGTCGGTTGCTGTCGCTTCTTCCCTGACGTCAGTGCGCCAGGGGTATATATATTGCAACTGACGCCATTTTCTTCAGTCTTTCTTGCCGCGCGGTGCCCGAAGCAGAATCAGTTCGCAAATGCCGGTCGGCCGACTCCTGAGATTTTCGAATTCGAATTTCAGACCGAAGTCTTCTATAAAGCGAAGTACCCCGTTGGGGAAACTTTTCTTGCCTCAGACTGATGTCAGAAAAAGTTAACAATTGTATTTCTTGTGGGAAGCAAATACCTCATAAGGATTTTCATTCTTATTGCATACCTTGCCTAAGCCCAGACCACAACGTCACTAGTCGCTTTTGTGCTAGGTTTAATAAATGTACTATTAAAAGACGCTTTGATTTCGCACGACACTACTTCGGTAGAAAATTTAATTACAGTATGCCATCGGAGCAACCGACTACCGGCGTGCACAAAAAACGCAAGGATAAGGACAGACAGCCCAGGCCTAATCCGGATTCAGAGGCCTCGGCTGGTCCGGTCTCCGGTTCTCCGGTGCTCAGTGAGGCTCCGACGCAACCCCTGACTACTGCAGATCTGGAACCCGAGACCGCTTCGGAACTTTTAGTGGAATGTACCAGGCCGACGCAACCTTTTTGTTCAGGCCCTACCGACGACATTGCTGATAAAGATGTCGGTGCTGCAGAAACATCATCGGTTTCTGAAGGCGTTTTCAGACCGACACTCACCATTAAAGTGTTTCCTAAGACGAAGACTCCTATTAAATCTAAAAGGACTGCACTTCAGTCCCCTGTTCAAGGCCCAATGCCTAAGAAACAGATGCTCAAAATGGCTGAAGATTTGATTTCTTTAATCAGGGGTTCCCAGCCTCCTCCTGACAAAAGGCCTAGACAAGAGGAAGATTATGCATCCTCTGAACAAGTGTCCATTTTTTCAGCCTCCTCTGAAGACCAAGATTACTCTTTCTCCCCTTATGAAGATTCTGATGCTGAGGATTCCATTCCCTCAGCTTCTCCTCCTGAAGACTACTCCTTTGGGGAAACTTTACACACTATGAGGGAACATTTCCACTGGGAAGGTCAGGACTACTCTGACTCGAAGAAAAGGCTCAGAGAGTTTCTTTTACTCCCCCAGCACAGACCACTTGCCATCCCACCCGTGTTAGACATTGTGGATGATGTTTACTTGGAATCCAGTTTGAACCCAGACTCTCTACCTCCTGCTCTGGCCAAGCCTGACAGATACTATAGAGTGCCTGATTCCCACAAATTTCTATACAAAAGTCCTGTTGCTGACCCAGAGACAATCTCCCAAGGTCCCAAAGGGGCTAAGGCTTCTATGGCTAAAAATCCTGTACCCTCTGAAAGGGATTCCAGAGCGCTAGACAGGTTGGGGAAAAAGGTTTACACCTCAGCCACTCTAGCTATGAGGGCACTAAATTGCCAATTCCACATGCTTAAGTAGCAGCAATTTCTAATCTCTCAGTTAAAGCAAAGAATCACCACTCTCCCTCAACAGTCTGAATTGAAAGACATGCAGGATCTGTTGCATGCAACTGAACAGGTGGGTAAACACACCTTGCAATGTGGGTTTGATTCTCTGGAGGCCTCCTGCGGAGCAGTTGTCACTGGATCTGTTATACGTAGGCATGCTTGGTTAAAGGAACAAACTCTGCCTGATCATGTTAAAGCAAAACTTCTAGATGCTCCCTTACAGCAGGATGTTCTTTTTGGAGTTAAAGCAGAAGAAGTCTTAAAGAAAATGGAGGATAAGGCAAAATCTATGCAGACAGTCAAAGATTTCCTACAGGTACAGCCCCCTCGCTTCAGCAGAAACTGGCCAACAAAAAATTGGTCCTTTCCAGCTACTGACAGACCACAGAGGGGTAAATACAGACGCCCAAGAGGCAGAGGACAACCACAAGCCCAGTACAAACCTCGCCAATGGGGCACTACAACACAGAAGGGAGGAGAAGACAGGTCCCAATCTACCAGAAGGCAAACTCAATGACTTGCACCTCATCCGCCCAAGCAACGCTCTCTTGACAGCCTCCTTGGGAGGAAAACTCGCACTTTTTTCAGACAACTGGCACATTATCACAAAGGACAAATGGGTCCTAGACATAATTTTACGAGGATACAGATTCCATTTTCACACCTTGCCAATGAAAAGAGGAATGCCAAACCTGCCACAAAATCAATGGGCAGAGGCACAAAAGCAAATTACAGCTCTCATGGACATGAAAGCCATTCAACTGGTACCTACTCGAGAGCAAGGTCAAGGATTTTACTCAAGACTCTTTCTAATGCCCAGAAAGGACAATGCCTGGAGACCAATTCTGGACCTTTCAATTTTAAACACATTCTTACAAGTACCCAAATTCAAGATGCTAACACTACAGCAGCTTCTTCCCATGTTGGGCAAGGAGGCATGGCTAGTAACGTTGGACCTCAAGGAGGCATACCTGCATGTCCCTATCAGACAAAGTTGCAGAAGATGCCTCCATTTCATTGCAGGTTAAACCCATTACCATTTCTCTGCACTGCCCTTTGGCTTATCTACTGCACCCAGAGTCTTCACAAAATGCCTGGCACCAGTAATTGCATACTGCAGACAGAGGAATTCAAATATACCCATACCTGGACGACTGCCTCATCCAAGCAGAAAGCAAGGACATTCTCTTACATCATCTGGCTTTTGTAAAACATCTACTAAACTGCCTGGGGTACACAGTAAACGAAAAGAAGTCAAAACTAGTACCCTCACAAAATTACATTCCTGGGTGCCAGCTTGAATACAACGGCCCAGAAGGCTTATCTGACGCCAGACAAGCAACTACAGCTGACTCAATATTTCAAAACAATGGCAGCAAAGACCCAATTAACTGCAAGAAAAATTCTGCAGGCTTTGGGCTTCATGGCATCTTGCATGCTACTAATACCATTTGCAAAGCTGCATATGAGGAAATTACAGTGGTACCTAAAAAGCGTATGGTCTCAACACAGCCACAGCTTGGACACAATGATATCTCTCATTCCCTGCCTACAACAGGAATTTCTATGGTGGTCATAGGCATGTCCCCTCAACAAGGGTCAGCTGTTCACCTTGCCCCCAGCCAGGCAGACTATCGCAACAGATGCATCAGACTAGACCTGGGGGGCACACATGGCAGGACAGTGCGTTCAAGGCAAATGGACTGCAGATCAAAGGAATCTGCACATCAATCAAAAAGAAATACTAGCTGTACAGAAAGCTCTGACAGCCTTCAAGAATCTATTGCATCCAGGGCAACTTACAATAAAGACGGACAACACCACAGTAATGTGGTACATAAACAAACAGGAGGGTACTCACTCCTACCCTCTATGCAGGCAAGCAATGATCTTATGGAACACAGCTCTGGCTTACCAAGTTCAGTTAAAAGCTCAATTCCTGCCAGGAAAGAAGAACACATTGGCAGATGACCTCAGCAGAAACATCATGGATCCCCACGAGTGGAAACTAGATCAACAAGTATTTACAATGATAACTCAAAAATGGGGCCTTCCAGACATAGACCTGTTTGCCAGTCCTCAAAACTATCAAATAACAACATGTTTTACAAGGACACTTCACCATCAAGCTTGGAAAGTAGACGCACTCTCTTTCAGTTAGAAAAACCTGACATCATATGCCTTCCCTCCATTGCCTCTCCTTACAAAGGTGCTTCTGAAAGTCAAAAAGGAGAGACAACGACTGATTCTCATAGCCCCAGACTGGCCACGCCAGCACTGGTACCCACTATTGAGAAATATGGCCCACGGCCCACCTTGGATTTTACCACAAATTACCCATTTGCTCACACAACAAAACAATCAGATTCTTCACAGCCAACTCAAAACCTTAAATCTGGCTGCATGGAAAATCACCTAAGCATCCAGCCAGCTCCTCTTTCCCAAGCAGTTATGGATGTTATTCTGGAAGCTAGGAGGCCAAGCACCAGGAAGGCTTATTCGGACAAATGGAAAAGGTTTTGTGCCTGGAACCAAGCTAAAGGCCAAGACGCATTTCAGCCTCACATTCTACAGTACTTAACTGAGATGTTGCACAAAGGGCTTCCTCAATTAAAATCCATGCTTCAGCTATTTCAGCCCACTACAACACGGATCCACCCTTATTTTCGCATCCACTTCTAAGGCAGTTCCTCAGAGGGGCAAAAAACATTAGACCCCCCAGGAGAGCACCTACACCAACATGGGACCTCAATTTTGTTCTGGAAAAACTAACGCTACCTCCCTTTGAACCAGCTTTTTCTGCAGATCTTCAGTTCCTATCATGAAAGACTGCACTGCTGCTAGCAATAACTTCAGCTAGAAGAGTCTGAGCTGCAGGCGCTAATGGCAGTGGAACCTTTCCTCATTTTTCATCAAGACAGAGTTTCTCTATGAACTAATCCTTCCTTTATGCCTAAGGTGGTTTCCAGTGTGGCTTTAAATCAAACCATCCACTTACCCACCTTCTTCCCAAATCCACAGAACAAAGGTGAGAGACTCCTGCATTCCTTGGACATTCACAGGCAACTTCGTTACTACTTGGACAAAACTAAGGCTTTCAGAAAATCTGACCAGCTCTTTGTATCCTATGCTACAGCTTCACAAGGGTAGGCTATTTCAAAACAAACCATTTCCAAATGGGTAGGACATTGCATACGTTTCTGCTATACCCATCATGGAAAACCAGTTCCTGCTACCATTAGGCCCCACTCTACCAGGGCAACAGCAACATCTACAGCTTTTCTCAGGGGGGTTCCAACCAAGGAGATTTTGGAAGCTGCAACTTGGAGTTCAGTACACACTTTTACCAAACACTATCACTTACCACTTTACTCTAAGACTAGGGCAGGCTTCGCCACTGCAGTTCTACAGGGCCTGATAGCCTCCTCCAACCCTCTATGATTCCTCCACTCATCCTTAGCTTTGGGTCTACCCAAGTGTGATGACTGCAGCAGGGTAACACGATGAACATAGTACAGTTTTGTACCTACCATAAATGTAGATGTTAGAGTGTTCACCCTGCTGCAGTCCAGGTTACCCTCCCTCCATCCCCTCTGAACTATCTGGCTAAAATCTCTACACTACCTTCCTGATGTATTTGCTTATAGCTGGAGGGATTTGGTGTTTGTGCAAAATTTACTCAATTTGGTACTAATTACTGACCACCTTTTTGGGGGCACCTGACATCTGGGGCAAGAAAAACTGAAGAAAATGGCATCAGTTGTAATGTATATACCCTTGGCGCACTGACGTCAGGGAAAAGGTGACAGCAACCGACGCCGGACCAATACTTTGGAATTCCGGCCGACTGCGGGACCGCCTGATGACAGAATAACCCAAGTGTGATGACTGCAGCAGGGTGTACACTCTACCACCTACATTTATGGTAGGTACAAAACTGTACTTTGCTTGAATAACACGATGTGCCAGCATCCATTTTCTGAAGGATATAAGCTCCAAAAAAGAAATCTACATGATTATTTAGTGACTTCAGTCATTAGTAGTTTCCCAAAAAACACAGATTTTATGAGGAACAGACCAAAAATTTGAAGCAGTAATCTGGGCGTCCTGCATAATTTAGACAGTTGACATGTATGAAAAGTAAGTGTAAATGTGACGGACTGTGTTTCTACCTTTCTTGAGAGCGCTCACCAAATTTCTTACTGCTTTGAAAGCTAGGAAACACTTAAGCAATTTTTTTTCTTTTTCCCTTTGTAGCTAGTAGTACATGGAGCAGATAAAGCTCCATGCACTACAAAGAATTATGAATTTTGCCTCCCTTTGCTTCAGGGCTTCTTTCTGAATCGTTGCTTTTATATGACATTTGTGCAGCTCCCAAGAGGTTTAATTTTTTTATAGTTCAGGATTTATTTCTAACCTTTTCACACTGCAGACGTTGGATTGCTCACTGTATCTGTTGATTTCTGTGAAGGTTATTTACAATAGGTTCTTATAACCTTTCGTCTGTATCTCTGGATGGGCTTTCCACCTACCAGAGCAGGAAGAATTTCTTTAAATACTGGCAAGTGTTTAATTTTCTTAATTGTGTTCTTCACATGTGCTTGCTTAATGTATGGGGGGGGGTTAACTAAGGGAATATGGAGGCTGAGTGCATCCTCGTAGCCAGGGATATGGTGGCATGATGTACACATACTCCGTGTGGGAAGTGGACATTTCAAGAACATTAATTGTGAATACTAAACTGGAAATCCAGGTTTTGCAATTCAGAGAGCCTTCTCAAAGGCAAAAAATTGATGTACCTAAACTTAGTGGTGGTATTACGACTTTAGTTAGTCTGTGGATGTTCTGATGAAAAATATGATTTGGCCCTTGCTATCTCTCTTTAATTACATAGGTGCATCATTCAAAAGGTCTTTATCGTAGCCTCTCATTTGAAACTCTTGTCTTAACATATCCAACTGCTGGTTACATAATGCTGCATCTGTAGTCCGTCTATTCACTCTTGTATATTGGCTTTTAGCTATCCCTTTAAAAGCATGATCAGGATGCATACTGCAACTATGGAGAAATCTGCTAGTCTGAACTTCCTTCCTATAGATATTCGTTGATGTCAGCCCATCTTTAATGTTTCTGTATAACAAACTGAGCACTTATTGGGCGATGAGATTGTGTGCTGTATTTAAAAAGTCTGTATATGAACTATGTTTTATATGCATTGAAGAAGGGATTATTCCTGAAAGCTCTGGTATTTGTATTAAAATAAATGAGTTTTTTATTTCTGATGTAGAGATTCGTTTTTTATTGACGAGAGAAAAGGAGCCATGAAGAAGCACAGGGAGTATGGAGCAGTCATATTTCTTCTTGCAGTATAAAGCTTATAAGCTAGAGAGAGAGTCTCTTAAATTTAATTAGTTTTGCAGAAGATGTAGTAAGAATAGATTTGCAAAGATGTGTAATAGGGAAGACATGTTCTGCCTATATGTAACAAAGTCCTTCTCCTCTAGGGCAAAGTCTCCAAAGACATTTTGCATTTTGTTGAAAAAGATTAAAATTACATTTGTTGGTAACTTTTGAAATGAAAACTGTTGCTACATTGAAGTCTGGGAATGCGCTAGAAACAGTGAGATCAAGAGTAAGTCTGATTTGTGGTAAAAGAATTGTAACAATAAACTGGGAATGTGTGTGTGCATGTGTGTCAGCACTTGTCTGTGTGCATGTATAAAATAAATATGTATATAGTGCATGGAGCAGTGTGATTACTCTCCAGTATTCAGAAAAAGGCAAACCAGTTGAGCGCCAGTGGCACATGACATGACCTTAACAATTGATCTGAAGTAGGATATTCATTTGTCTGCAACCTGTGGGTTATGGATCCGATATCGGATCCGAACCGGCATGGTTTTCCAGCTATGGATCCAAGCTCTCAGCTCCTCCCCTCACCCATAATGCCCTGCTCTACCCTCATGACCTCAGATCTTGTTTGCCGGGCTGGTAACTGGATGTGGGTACATAGCTCTCAGCTAAGTAAACTCTTTTCTTGTTGAAAAATAGAAAATTTCTTGTTTCTTTAACAAAATTTGTGTGAAAGTATTAGGTTTCCTTTATTATAGACTATTTTGAGTTTATTTTAAGTTAAAGTAAATATTTTTATTCCCTCCCTCGCTAGTTAGAGTTGTGTGTAGGCCTGTGTGTTTTTGTTGTTTGTTACTTTCTGTAACTTTAGGTAACTTTAGGTATTATAGATTATGGCTGACCAGCCTAAATCTATATTTTCTAGTGTGGCCATAAGCTCTCACGGCTGATGGCCACACTGGGGTTGAACACCTCACATCTGGTTGTTCCATTTGTGCAGGGTTCAACCCCAGGGCACTGAGGAAGGTCAAGCTGGTCTTGGGTCTTTTACCGCTGGACTCGGCTCCGGCCTCCTTCGGGACCCTGCGGCTGCAGTTGTTCCCCTGTGGCACCCCTCCTGCTCCTGGGACTCAAACTCCTGCTTCTGGAGAGAGGGATGCAGCTAAAAGGACCGGAGGGAGAAGCACCACAAGCGGGCCGAGACCTCTGTTTCGGCCCGCCAGCCAAGCGGCTTCTCCCGGCTCCGGTCTCCTCCTTCCGGTCCCCTGTGTGCTTCTCACGGGTCCTGAGGAGGAGGAGACCCGATCTGTCGAGGCTATCGAGGAGGCACTCCAGGCCTACCTCGGTAGCCTCTTCGAATCTACCCATAGCCTTTCTGATGCTGATCTGGACGGATGATGATAAGGTTCATCCAGGCCCAGATGCAGATGAGCTCAACACCCTTTTAAGCCTATTGCTCCTTCTCCGACCCGCTATCCGGGTTGAGCAACTGGAGCCGAGCAGCTTCGGGCGGGAAGGTCGGGCCGATAGTACTTGGTACCGGACCGACCCTGCCCTCGGACCCGATCTCGGAGCCTGGATCCGAGCGGATCCGGGGATCAGTGCTCCTTCGCCGTCTGTGGGCGCACTGTCGCCGGATCCGAGTGCTTCGCGCCGATCCACTCTTCGGATCCGAGGGGCGGATCCTTTGGTCGAGGTCGGCTCCCTTTGATGCAGTGGAGAGGGCTCTGTTGAGCGTCTCCGACCCCGCACTTGCTCGCTCCCTCTGCACTGGGCCAGGCTTCCACCATCCGGCCCCTGGGACAGCCCGTGGCTCCCATGGAGCAAATTGCTGCTTGCGGACTCCTCTGACAGCCCCCAGAGGAGGCTCCTCGCAAGCATACCGGCAAAAGGAGGCACATTGACTCCCGAGTCTCTCACTGAAGACACGGACTTGGAGGAAGGAAGGCTCCCCACGGTCACCCCGAGGATGTCTCCTTCGAGACATCATGGAAATGCTCCGTAGGGGGTGGTCTGCCCCAAGTCTTCCTCGGGAGTCCGTGTTCTTGGAGGCATTCAAACGGGCCTACCTCTTGGGTGTCCCCTGCTGACCCCTGGTGGACCTTATTACCACCAGGGCGTGGAAGGAACCGGACACCGTGGAGCCAATTCCCAAAGACCGATAGGATCCTTAGTCCGCCCTCCGACAGGACCCATTCCTGTAGATGCCATGTTGAAGAGGAACTGGCTCAGGAGAGTCCTCAGTCCACCCACCGAGCAAGGAGTCTCGATGATGGACCGCTTGGGGAAGCGGATGTTCAGTTCGGCGACCTTCGGTAAGGCGCTGAACTGGCACATGTTATTCGGATGCAGCGAGATCTTATTAAGGAATACGCTGCATCCCCTGAGTCCATTTCGAGGAGGACAGAGTTCTGCACTCCACCAAAATGGCCACTCTTAGGTCAGTCACAAATACTTCTGCTACTCTCCCATGCAACGGAGGGCGCCCAAAACTCGGGGACAGGACTGGTCACTGGGCGTCAGGCCTGGCTCCGTCACTGCGATTTCTGAGCCCTTCAAGGCGCCCCTTTGATGGTTCTGCTCTGTTTGGCAAAACCGTTGAGTCATGACGTTGACCCAGAGCGAAGGAAGACGCTGTCTGCCATCGGAATCCGCTTCTCTGCACCCCAGAGGCCCTATTCTAGGAACCAAAAGGGTCAGAAGAAGATGTGGTTCAGTCCCAGCCTGCTCCGGACAACCAGTCCTTCCGTGGCAGAGGAGGACAGGGAGGCGCCACCCTAGAGGCAGAGGGGCTCCCAGAAACTTGGTCCAGGGAACCTTTCTCTGAACGGGCAGCGCAGCAACCCTGAGGGTTGCCCGACTGCTCTACTCTGGAGGCAGTCGGGGCGTTCTGGGCACCTAGCGGCATGGGAGTCCATAACATCGGACCGCTGGGTTCTCCAAATCATATCCAGGGGATATCGCATTCCTTTCCTTCACCTTCCAAAGTTGAAGTCCCTCCCAGACGTTCCACCCGGTCAACGGAGGCCGCTTTGGCAGAAATTGGCCATCTGCTAAAGAAAAGAGCCATCCAGCCCGTTCCCCAGACCAGATCGGATCAGGGTTCTACTCCAGATTCTTTTAGTGCCAAAAAGACGGGGAACTAAGACCAATCCTAGACCTCTCTCTCTTGAATCTGGCAGTCCCCAAAGAAAAATTCAATGGTCACTCTGCAATCTATTCTCCCCTTCTGGGAGAAAATCACTGGATGTGCTCGATAGATCTCAAGGACATCCTGATGGACAGGCGCCCAGGAGGTTTCTCCGCTTCCGGCTGGGAGCCAGTCACTACCAGTTCGGGTCCTTCCCTTTGGTCTCACCACAGCCCCCAGGGTGTTTACCAAAGTACTAGCAGTGGTAGCGGCCCACCTGAGGCTTCAGGGGGTGCAGGTTTTTCCCTACCTGGACGACTGGCTCCTTACCGCCCCAACAAGGCATCTACTTCTCTTGGCGCGAGACTCCTTTCTCCATCTTGCTCCATTTCTGGGCATCACAATAAATACAAAAAAGTCCAACCTGGCGCCCACACAGCTCTTAGATTTCATAGGGGCCAGACTAGACACAAGGAGTTTACGAGCCTTCCTCACTGCGGACAGAGTTCTAAATCTGCAGCTCCAGGTGCGGGCCAGGTGCGGGCCATTCTCCATTCAAGTGGTGTCCCACAGGGCTCAGTCCTGGGCCCACTCTTGTTTGGCATCTACTTTTCCGAAGTACAAGCAAACACAGGAGGGTTATGGCTGACAAAGTTTGCAGATGACTGCAAACTGGGCGCCATAGTAGAAAACACATCTGACACAGATATCCTTCAGAAGGGTCTCACAGAAACGGATAACTGGTGCCAGAGCCACGGCCTAAAGTTAAATGCCAAAAAATGCATAGTCATACCCTTCGGAAAAACAAGGTTACCTAGCTACCAAATAGGTGGCAATCCACTGAGCACAGAAGAAGTTATCAGGGACCTGGGGACCCAGGTTGATAGTAGTCTGTCATTGACACCCATGTAGCTAAAGTAGTTAGGAAGACCTTCTACATTGCCCACCTTATCATGAAGGGATTCTCATCTAGATCAAGGGAGGTCATAGTCTCCTTTACTCATCACTCATCAGACCAATGATTGAGTACAATGCCCCATTCGAATGTATCTGACCCGACACTTGCAGCAGCTGGAGGCCACAAAGTTCCTCACCAAAAGGATAAAGGGTCTCAAAATCTGTCCTATGCTGCCCGACTGAAAGAACTCCAGCTCTATTCAGTCGCCGCTGCTCAGAGGTGACCTTTGCCTAACATACAAGGCCATGTCAAACCCAGATTTGATGAATATGCTTCACCTCAAAAATCTAGATCCATCAGAGCCACAAGGCGGGAGACTTAAACCTTGACACGGCTATTAATAGGACGTGCTGGAGGGATAGATTCATCACCCAAAGACTCCCTATGCTGTGGAACAAAATCCCGGTACATGTGAGGCAGAGCACCTCGCTGGCCTTGTTCAAGAGAAATCTTGACCAATGGATGGGAGATCGCAGATATACCCCAGGGATTACCTCAGTGTCACTGCTCGACAGAGGCACAGAAAAATAATGGGTATAGTTCCCCATACTAAAGGGGTGGCCTAAGCCACAAAACGATGGGCTAGGCTTGTAAATGCCCTCGGGCAGATAGCCTAGTATGAACCTATGAACCTATGAACCTATGAAGTTCTGTTCCAGCGGAGTTGGTCCTGAGGGCTCTAGGGTCCATGGCTTCGGCTATAGCACTTCTTCCTCTTGCCAGGCTCAATATGCGCATTCTACAGTGGACGCTCTTAGTACAGTGGTCATACCTTGCTCTCCCCATGCATCATCCCATAGCGATCAGCAAGGCTTGCAAGCGGTCCCTCTTGTGGTGGCTCCACTCCCCGGATCTCCACGAGGGTCGCCCATTTTGTGCTTCTCCCCCTCTCGCCACGGTGACCACGGACGCCTCCCGCCTCGGGTGGGGGCACTTGGGCCGGACAGTCCAAGGCACGTGGAACGATTCAGAGACCTTACTGCATATCAATGTTCTAGAGATGAGAGCAGTGCTCTTAGCGTTGCTAGCACTTCAGGACTTTCTTCCTTGGGAACAATTGCGATTCAATCGACAATATGTCTGTTGTCTGGTACATCAACAAGCAAGGGGAACAAGGTCTTACCCTCTTTGTCGAGAGGCCATGAGAGTTTGGGAATGGGCAATCTCCACCAATCTTTCTCATAGCAACGCACATTCCGGTCGGTCCAACATCCTAGCGGACAAGCTCAGTCGCACCATTCTGACCCCTTACAGTGGTCTCTCAATTGTCAAGTAGCGGACGCATATTCGCGGTGGGGAACCCTTCATGCGATCTTTTTGCTTCTCCCTCAAACACCAAGTGCGACAGTTTTTTCTCTAATACCTCCTCCGGAGGTACCCCAAGCTCTGGTGCATGCTTGGCCACCCGGTCTTCTGTATGCCTATCCACCCTTGCCTCTGATGCTGCAAGTTCTTCAGAAAGCCTCTCGGGTGGGTTGCAGAATGATTCTCATTGCTCCATTCTGGCCTCGACAGATCTGGTTCCCTTCCTAAGGTCTCACTCGGTGAATCCTCCTTGGATTCTAGATCCCATTCGGATCTGATATCCCATCCATCCTGCATTCCTCCTCCGAACCTGGACAACCTGAAGCTGACCGCGCTGCTCCAGTTCCACTCTTGATAAGGACTCGGTATTTCTTCACGGTAAAGGCTATTTTGGTGGCGGCTCATAAACCATCCACTAGAAAGGTTTACAAGCAAATGGAAACTTTCTCTGTGTGGGCGGGCGGCAAGGCCTAAATCCTTCACGGTTCCTCTCCCTGTAGTGCTTGATTTTCTAACCTCTCTTTAATGATGGTGCCAGCAGTTCCACAGTCAAAGTTCAACTGGCGGCAATTTCTCACTATCACATTGGTCAAGAGTCTAATCCTCTTATGTCAGCCAAATTGTGGAAAACATTTCTTAAAGGTACTTTCCTTCTCAGGCCCCCTATAAAGCAAGCAGTTCCTCCTTGGGATCTTTCTTTGGTCCTACAGGCCTTGACCGCTCCCCTTCGAGCCCTTGACTCTGTGGATCTCAAATTCTTGTCCTACAAGACAGCCTTTTGGTAGCCATTACATCAGCCAAGAGAGTTTCTGAACTTCAAGCTTTATCAGCTAAACCTCCTTACTTGGTATTTCATCCGGACCGTGTCTCCCTCAGGACCAACCCGTCCTTCCTTCCTAAAATCGCTTCTGAAGCAAACATCAATCAATCCATTAACCTCCTGTTTTCTTCCTAAGTATGAAAACAAAGGTGAATATAAGCTACACTCACTAGATGTTCACAGGCAACTTAGATTTTATCTCAACAGGACAGCTGGTCATAGGCAATCCGACCAGCTGTTTATTTCCTTTGCAAAATTCAATTTGGGCAAGCCAATTTCTAAAGTTTCTCTGTCCCGCTGGATTTCACAGTGCATTTTATTGGCTTATCAAGCGTCAGGAAGGCCCGCGGGAGTGTTCATGCCCATTCAACCCGGTCAGTTTCTACCTCGGCAGCCTTCAAGGCTAGGATTCCTCTAGATGATATTTGTGCAGCAGCCACGTGGGCTTCATCTCATACATTTATTTCTCACTATAAGTTGGATCTTTCATCTAGAGGTAGAGCATCCTTTGGCTCAGCGGTGCTCGGAATATCCTTCCATGATGGCGCCCAAGATTCAGGTAGCTGGGGACTCTGTCCCACAGGTTGCAGACAAATGAATATCCTACTTCAGATTTAGAAGTTATGTACTCACCATAACGTTCCATCTGAGTAGGTGTATTCATTTGTCTGCAACTCATCCCTCCTATCCCCCTGGCCTTTCAGTTTCCTGCATATTCCTTGTTACCCTTTTGAGGGTATTGTTGCTTTGGCAAACTCGATCTGAGGTCATGAGGGTAGAGCAGGGCATTATGGGTGAGGGGAGGAGCTGAGAGCTTGGATCCATAGCTGGAAAACCATGCCGGTTCGGATCCGATATCGGATCCATAACCCACAGGTTGCAGACAAATGAATACACCTACTCAGATGGAACGTTATGGTGAGTACATAACTTCTAATTACCCCCTGCTAAAGTTAAGATTGGATATAGAGCCACTGTCCAGCAAATTACAGCAGCAGAGCAAAAGATTTGTTTTCTACCTGCTGTCTATACTGATGACATGTCTCCAACTTCCTCAAACAAATGTAGTTGCTTGAATAACAGGATGTGCCAGCATCCATTTTCTATAGGATATGAACACCGAAAATGAAATCTACATGATTATTTAGTGACTTCAGTCATTAGTAGTTTCCCGAAAAACACAGATTTTATGAGGAACAGACCAAAAATTTGAAGCGGTAATCTGGATGTCCTGCATAATTTAGACGGTTGACATGTATGAAAAGTAAGTGTAAATGTAACGGACTGTGTTTCTACCTTTCTTGAGAGAGCGCACCAAATTTCTTACTGCTTTGAAAGCTAGGAAACTCTTAAGCAATTTTTTTTTTCTTTTTCCCTTTGTAGCTAGTAGTACATGGAGCAGATAAAGCTCCATTCACTACAAAGAATTATGAGTTTTGCCTCCCTTTGCTTCAGGGCTTCTTTCTGAATCGTTGCTTTTATATGACGTATTTGTGCAGCTCCCAAGAGGTTTAATTTTTTTATAGTTCAGGATTTTTTTCTAACCTTTTCACACTGCAGACGTTGGATTGCTCACTGTATCTGTTGATTTCTGTGAAGGTTATTTACAATAGGTTCTTATAACCTTTTGTCTGTATCTCTGGATGGGCTTTCCACCTACCAGAGCAGGAAGAATTTCTTTAAATACTGGCAAGTGTTTAATTTTCTTAATTGTGTTCTTCACATGTGCTTGCTTAATGTATGGGGGGGGGTAACTAAGGGAATATGGAGGCTGAGTGCATCCTCTTAGCCAGGGATATGGTGGCATGATGTACACATACTCCGTGTGGGACGTGGACATTTCAAGAACATTAATTGTGAATACTAAACTGGAAATCCAGGTTTTGCATTTCAGAGAGCCTTCTCAAAGGCAAAAAATGGTTTTGAAATAGCCTTACAAATTGAGTTTGTTTTGTATTTATGTAATTTTTTTTAAAGATAACCTTTTCTGTATTGATTTAGTACATGTAAGATCAGAAAGTAATTTAATTCAGCATTTTAAAATGCATCTCTTTCTTTAGTGTTTCCATAGGTGAGCTACAGAGTCACACAGAGCTAGATTCTGATGGAGATGGAGTATTATCCGAGGCTGAGGCACAGGTAGGAGACAGTTTCCATTTTTATTTTTCATCTGTTTCTTCCTCATTGCCCACACAACATGACATACTCCTTTCACTAGAGACCCACTGTTCATGCTACAATCAGAATCTTTTCCCGTTTAGCCCTAACACCTCAGAACCCTGATGGCTAGTGTGTATGGTGTTAAAATGAAACAGTAGTACTTGGCTGGTGAACACATGCATGTACAGACTCTGGCTATAGCACCAGAGCATTGTTTTAGCAGTGGGAACTCACTCCTTGTCCCAACTCCCTGATGCTCTTAACCTAACTTCTGTGAGCCCCTGTCAGGTGATGCCCCCTTTCTGATGCTGGTGAACCACTACCACTCTCCCTCCAGGATTGGAATGGAAAGGATTTAGTTGCACCACTTCTACCACCTCCCATATTGGTTTCTCTTACTTGTTGCTGAGTTCTTGAACCCAAGTCATCTAGGTTGTAGTCAAATCTTTATTCCATTACTGTCATAGTCAACCAACTTTCTTCCAGTTTTGTACAAGTACAAACTGTATTGTCTTTCCTGCTCAGCCTGTGGATAATGCATGAAGGTGATCTGCATTTTGAAAACAGACTGCTTGTATTTGGACTGCTGTGAATTTGTTGATAAAAGTGTTGCTGCCTTAGAATTGAGAAATGGTACCAAGTCTGTTGCAGAACCCTGAGATGTTCTTCTGTTCACTTGCTGCAGTATTCATAGCCTGAGGGATCTCCCCCCAGAAGGCAACCTGACATTGGCCAGTATGCAAAAGTCTTATACTACTCAAGGATACACAGTACATCGCAAATAGGCTGCAGTAGGACGTAGGTAGGCCATAAAAGCAACGTGTGCAAATACCATCCTCAGAACTTTGTTGCCCTCAGTCAGAACACCATTCTGACTGTTCGTCTGATCATTTCAGTGATTGCGACTTCACCCTTTTTCAATTAAGTGCCCAGCTGGGGAAAATTTTCTCTTTACCTACTGTTTTGGTTACGTCATCCAAGAAGGGAAAGTGCTAGTGTGGAAGACAAATTCCACGTAAAGGCAATCATCTTTTGCTTTGGGCCTAGCCATGGTCAAAAATCCTGTAGCATTTGCCAGATCTTCCTACCAAGACCATTAGAAGCAAGCTCTCTCTTCTTGCTTTCTGTTTAGAGAACCAATGGCTTAAGTTGTTCGCTAAGGGTATGGAAGGTAGCTTGGGGTCCGATGCTAAGCCAGTAAAGCATAAGGACAAGAAACCTAGGCCTGCGGCTTCTGTTGCACCTCTGCCATCCGATGCATCTCCCAAGATGTTCATCGTGTTTCACTGTTGCAGTCATAACTGTAGGGTGCTCCTGCCGGCAGGCAGCCCGAGGTCGGCCAGAATCCCAAAGTCTGGGTCCGGCGTTGGCTGTACAAGCCAGTACCCTGACGTCAGTA
Organism: Protopterus annectens; assembly: GCF_019279795.1. Lineage (NCBI taxonomy): Eukaryota > Metazoa > Chordata > Ceratodontiformes > Protopteridae > Protopterus > Protopterus annectens. Next base: position 1,766,255,866 of record NC_056743.1, read on the forward strand.
CGCTCTGGTACATAGCCCTCAGCCGACGCCATCTTCTCCAGTCTTTCTTGCCGTGCGATGGAAAGCAGCTCGCAAGTCGTTGGTTGGCGATTTTCGATCAGCGTTTTTTGGTTGTTGTCGGTCCGAAGTTCTTACTTCTCTTCTCAAAGCTAAGTACCCCGTTGGGGAATCTTTTTTTTGTTCCTCCGATGTCAGAAAAAGTTAATTGTATTACGTGTGGGAAACAAATACCTCATAAAGATTTCCACTCTTACTGTCTATCTTGCTTAGGCCCTGACTACGACGTTTCTTGTTGTCGGTTCTGTGCCAGGTTTAATTCTCGTACTATCAAACGCAGGTACGACTGGGCTCTGAATTATTTTGGCAGACGCTTCAATTACAGAATGTCGTCGGACACTTCCGGAATTCAAAAGAAGCGCAAAGATAAGGACAGGCCTCCGAGGTCCAAACAGGACTCGTTGCAGCTGGAGCCGGCGTCCGGTTCGGATGTTGTCAGTGAGGCGCTTTTGCAGCCCCTGTCGTCCGCCACTTCTGAACCGATGGCCGATACGGACTCCCATGGGGAGCCATCAAGGCCTTCTGTTTTATCTGCTGCAGGACCTTCGGACGTCGCTCCCTCGGATGGGTCCGGAACCGCTGTGCAGGTACCGGCTTCTGAGGGGGTATTCAGGCCTACTCACATCACTATTTCAAAGGCAAAGGCAAAGTCAAAGACTCCTGTTAAGTCTAAAGCTCCTGCTCAAGCTACTTCTGAATCTACTCCCAGGACACAGAAGCAATTGTTAAGGATGGCTGAAGATTTGCTTTCTATGATTAGGGGTTCTCACCCCCCCCCCTGAGAAAAGGCCTAGACAGGATGTTCCTATGGATTCCTCTGACCAGGCTTCTATATCTTCTGTCTCTTCCTCTGATCAGGAATATTCTTTTCCTCCTTATGAGGATTCGGATGCTGAGGACTCCTTGCCCTCTGCCTCTCCGCCTGAAGATTTTTCTTTTGGGGAAACCTTACATGAGATGAGGGAACATTTTCATTGGGAAGGTCAGGATTATTCTGCTTCCAAGAAGAGGCTTAGAGAATTTCTTCTTCTTCCTCAACATAGGCCTTTGGCTATCCCTCCTGTTCTTGACATTGTGGATGATGCTTTTTCCGAGGCTAATTTGAATCCTGATTCCATGCCTCCTGCTCCCTCTAAGCCTGATAGGTTTTATAGGGTTCCTGAGTCTCATTTGTTCTTATTTAAGAATCCTTCTGCAGATCCTGAAACTATTTCTCAGGGTTCTAAGGCTGCTAAAGTTGCTACTTCTAAGAATCCTATTCCCTCTGAGAAGGATTCTCGTGCCTTAGACAGGTGGGACAAAAAGGTATATACTTCTGCTACCCTTTCTGTTAGGGCTTTAAATTGCCAATTTCATATGTTTAAGTATCAGCAATTTCTTTTGTCTGTTTTAAAGCAAAAGCTTGCTTCCCTTCCTGCATGTGCAGAAGATAAGGAATTACAGGATGTATTGCATGCAACTGAACAACTGAACAAACCTAGCTTGCATTGTGGTTTTTATGCTTTGGATGCTTCTTGCAGGACCGCAGCCTCTGGTACTGTTATCAGGAGACATGCTTGGCTTCGTGAGCAAACCTGAACAGGTTAAGGCTAAATTATTAGATGCCCCTGTTCAGCACGATGTTCTTTTTGGATCTAAGGCTGAGGAGGTTATTAAAAAGATGGAAGAAAAGGCAAAATCTATGCAAACTGTGAAAGATTTCTTGCAAGTTCAGCCTCCTAGATTTTCCAGGAATTGGCCCTCCAAAAACTGGTCCTTTCCCACGTCTGACAGGCCTCAAAGGGGAAGATATAGACGCTCCAGAGGTCGTGGCCAAGCTCAGGCCTCCTACAGATCGAGACAATGGACTGCTTCTTCACCTAGAAGGGGAGAAGACAGATCCCAATCTCAAAGAAAGCAAACTCAATGACACTCTCGGTTGGGCTACAGGACCTCTTTACCTGGATGCCCCTCTCGCAGGAAAACTTTCTCTTTTACAGAAATTGGACTCATATTACCCAGGACAAATGGGTATTGGACGTGATTTTAAAAGGTTACAAATTCCACTTTCATACCTTACCAAGAGCTTTCGGTTGGCCAGATCTGCCAAAACATCAATGGTCAGAGGCCTTAAATCAAGTGGATGCTCTTCTGGCCATGAGAGCCATAGAGCCTGTTCCACTCTCAGAGATGGGAAAAGGGTTTTATTCAAGACTGTTTCTGGTTCCAAGAAAACAAAGCTCATCGAGACCTATTCTGGACCTTTCTGTGTTAAACACCTTTTTGGAAATTCCAAAATTCAAGATGCTTACTCTGCAGCAGCTAATTCCAATGCTCTCTCAGGATGCCTGGATGGTGACATTGGACCTAAAGGAAGCTTATTTATTACACATTCCCATCAGGCAGGAATGCAGGAAATTCCTCAGGTTCAAGGCAGGTTCGAGACACTATCAATTCTCTGTACTGCCCTTTGGTTTATCTACTGCGCCCAGAGTCTTTACCAAGTGCCTGGCACCAGTAGTGGCTTATTGCAGACTCCAGGGGATTCAGATTTACCCTTATTTGGATGACTGCCTTATTCAGGCAGACAGCAAGGATCTTTTACTTCAACATCTGGATTTTGTTCAACATCTTCTCCTCCTATTGGGATTTTCTGTGAACACAAAAAAGTCACATCTGATCCCTTCTCAACAAATGGTATTCCTGTGAGCCCTCTTAAATACAACCTTACAAAGGGCCTTCCTCACTACAGAAAAACAAATACAGCTGGCTTCAATTTTCAAGACTTTGGCAACTCTACCTCAGCTCACTGCAAGGAAATTCCTGCAGGCACTGGGCTACATGGCTTCCTGCATTCTGTTGATTCCAAATGCAAGGCTTCATATGAGAAAGCTTCATTGGTATCTGAAAAGTGTATGGTCGCAGCATTACCACGATCTGGACACTCTGATTCCTCTGATCCCCTGCCTCCAAAAGGAGTTCCTTTGGTGGTCCAGGGTGTGTGCTTTAAACGAAGGAAAGCCTTTCCGTCTTCCTCAACCTTCTCAAATCATAACCACGGACGCCTCGGATTATGCTTGGGGAGCACATTTTCTAGGCAATTGCCAGCAGGGAACCTGGACAAAGGATCATCTTCACTTGCATATCAATCTGAAGGAAATGTTGGCAGTTCAAAATGCTCTTCTAGCCTTCAAGAACCTTTTGCATCCAGGGCCTCTTTTGATTTGCACAGACAACACCACAGTCATGTGGTACATAAACAAGCAGGGGGGTTCTCATTCGTACCCCCTTTGCAGACTAGATATGGCTTTATGGGACACAGCTCTAACTCTGAATCTACATCTCCAGGCCCAATTCATACCAGGAGAACAGAATCTCTTGGCAGACAGCCTGAGCAGGAACATTGTAGATCCTCATGAATGGATGCTAGACACCGACTTATTCAACAGGATTACTGCAGTTTGGGGATGCCCCCAGATAGATCTGTTTGCATCCCATCTCAATCATTAGCTGCCTCACTTTTGCACCGGGTCATTCCACAGAACAGCTTGGAAAGTGGATGCCCTGTCCTTCAGCTGGAAAAACCTTTCGGGTTATGCCTTCCCTCCTCTTCCTCAACTTCCTTGGGTATTACTAAAGATAAAACAGGACAAGCCCAAGTTCCTCATCTTGATTGCTCCAAATTGGCCTCGTCAGTTTTGGTATCCAACTTTAAAGCACCTGTTCTTGGAGCCTCCTTGGATTCTCCCTCTGAACCCTTCTCTTCTGTCCCAGCATCAGGGTCAGTTGCTACATTCCAATCTCAAGACCCTTTGCCTGGCAGCTTGGCTCTTCAAAGGAATTTGATTTCTTCTAGTCTTCCCAAACAAGTTTTGGATGTTCTTTTGGAAGCTAGACGGCCTAGCACTAGGAAATCCTATGCCTCTAAATGGAAGAGATTTTGCATTTGGATGCAGGGTCGAGGTTTGGACCCTTTGGTACCTGATCTCTCTTCTATTTTGCTTTACCTTTCGGATCTTTTGTCTAATGGACTTTCCTTTTCTTCCATTAAGATTCATGCTTCTGCTATTTCTGCTCATTCCAATACTGATCCCCCTGTTTTTTCTCATCCTTTGATGAGATAATTCTTGAGAGGGGCTAAGAATTTAAGGCCTCCCAGGACACCTCCTGTTCCTGCTTGGGATCTTAATTATGTTTTAGAAAAACTTACTTTGCCTCCTTTTGAGCCTGCTGCATCTTCAGATATTAAGTTTTTATCTTGGAAGACAGTTCTTTTGTTAGCTTTGACTTCTGCCAGAAGGGTCTCAGAGTTGCAAGCTCTCATGGCTGTGGAACCATACCTTATTTTCCACCAGGACAGAGTATCCTTGAGGACCAATCCTACTTTCATGCCTAAGGTGATTTCGAAAGTGGCTTTAAATCAAACAATTCACCTTCCTACCTTCTTTCCTAATCCTCAGAATAAAGGGGAAAGGATTTTGCATTCCTTGGACGTGCACAGACAGTTACGATTTTATTTGGACAAGACTAAAGAGTTCAGAAAATCTAACCAATTGTTTGTTTCTTTTGCCTCCAGTTCTCTTGGAAAGGCTATTTCCAAACAAACTATTTCCAAATGGATTTCTTATGGAATAAGATTTTGTTACACTCATCATGGGAAACAGTTTCCAGGTACTGTGAGAAGTCATTCTACTAGAGCAGCTGCTACTTCTACAGCTTTTCTCAGGGAGTTCCTACCAAGGATATCTTGGAAGCTGCCACTTGGAGTTCTGTGCATACTTTTTCCAAGCACTACAATCTCCCTTTGTATTCTAAGACCAGGGCAGGCTTTGCCTCTGCTGTTTTGCAGGGTCTTCTTGCTGCCCCTTCTTCTGTCTAAACCTCCTCCCTTTTTTCACTGCTTTGGGATTCCACCCTACAGTTATGACTGCAACAGTGAAACACGATGAACATAGTACAGTTGTGTACACCTACCATAAATGTAGATGTTAGAGTGTCTTCACTGTTGCAGTCGGTGTTTCCCTCCCTTCTATCCCCTCTTTTTCTTTCCTTTGTGGTGTATTTGTGTTTCCTTGTTGGATTCATTTTTTTTGATTTATTGGGGGACTTCTGACATCTAGGGCAAGAAAGGCTGGAGAAGATGGCGTCTGCTGAGGGCTATGTACCAGAGCGTACTGACGTCAGGGTACTGGCTTGTACAGCCGACGCCGGACCCAGACTTTGGGATTCTGGCCGACCTCGGGCTGCCTGCCGGCAGGAGCACCCTACAGTTATGACTGCAACAGTGAAGACACTCTAACATCTGCATTTATGGTAGGTGTACACAACTGTACTTTGTTGTTCAACCCGGAGGCACATCCAACGTCTGGCACAGATTCACAGGCTGAGCCCAGTTCTGAGGCTACTTTGACTTTGGCCACGAGCACGTCTGTGGAGGTAGAACAGACATCCGTTCAGGATGTCATGAGGTAACTTAGGCTCTTTATTACAGAGGGCCATGGGGGGGTAACACAAACTCTAGTGAGAGAAGAAATTGAGTCAAACACTTTTTTGAATGCAGGGCTTCGTCTGGTCCTCTAACATTGCATGAAATTTTTCTCCTGCCAAGAAAAAACTAAAATTCAAGCATTTGTCTCCTGCTAAAGAGGCCTGAACAGATTGGCAGGCCTTTTCCCAAAGCTTGTTTCAGGATTTCATGACACCCAAGCCACATTTTTCTCTGCCTGGTCCTATTCCTGCTCCCCTTCCTTCTCAGAAAAGGATTAGGGACGATGATTCCTTTGATTCTTTTTCTGAAGAGGAATCCTTGGATTACTGAACACAAATTCCCTCTCCTCAGGAATGTTTCCCCTGCAGAGGAGTCTGTCGGTGCTGATTCCCCTATGGAAAATATTTCATTTGGTGAATCTCTTCTGAAAATGGGAGAACACTTTTAAGTGGAACACACCCCAAATTTCTGATATCCAAAAAAGATACCATCAACTTCTACAATTTGATCTCCCTAACCCTTCTGTAGTTCCACTACTGCATCCTGCATTTCCCAAACCCCAGACTCACAGGCCCCATCTCCCAAGAAAACTGCCCGCTTCTACAAGGTCCCTGAGGATTGTAAGTTACTCTGTGTCTTACTGCAGACCCTGCAGTCATTTATGTATCTACGTATAAACCATCTAGGTTGCTTCCTTCTACAACCCTTTTCCCATCAGACAAAGAGAGTAGAACGCTTGAGAGACTGGGGGAAAAAAGGCCTGTACTTCAGCCGCCTTGGCTTTCAGGGCCATCAATTATCAGACACATATGCCCAAGTACTCCTTAGTGCTTTTGTCTCAGGCATCAAGCCCCATTTCAGATCTTCCAGATTCTAAAGAAAAAAACCTTGGCCCTCTGTATTTTGGAAGCTTCCTCTCAAGTGGCAAGACACCCCATTCAGTGCGGCTCTTATGCTGTGGAGGCTTGTGCCTGGGCAGCTGCTACTGGTTCAGTTCTCAGAATATTTTTCTGGCTTAGGTTACAGCCCATCCAGGGTAAACTTCAAATCTAAATTAATAGATGCACCATTAGATAATTCAGTCTTATTTGGTCAGGCAGCAGCTTTTCCCTCTAAGTCCCTACAGGAAAAAAAAAAAAAAAACTAAAGAACTCAAGGAGTTAAAACACATCTTGGTTTCTCCTGTGCCCAGGTCTCATAGAAATTTCCAATCTAAACTTGTCTTAATCCACAGCTGCACTCAGCATTCCTCCAGTAAGACATTCATAGAATACATGAGACAACGGAAGCCTAGGGGTTCTCAAGACGGTCCTTTCCTGACAAAGCAAGGAGGTCTGTGACTATCCTGCAGGTGTCTCTTTCCCTTCACCTTTCAAATGCTCACAGGGACTGGGAAAGCATCACACAGGACACCTAGGTTCTTTCCATAATCAAAAAAGGATACTTCATGATGTCCTTCAAGGATGCATCTGCAGTCATAACATATGGGTTGTCCTGCCTCAGGCAGCCCTTCGGTCGGCCGGATTCCAAAGTCTGGGTCTGGCCTCGGCTGATGTCGCACCTTCCCCGACGTCAGAGCGTCTGGGGTATAAAAGCATCAGCCGACGCCATTTTCCTCAGTCTTTCTTGCCGCGCGGTGCCTGAAGCAGAAGCTGTTCGCAAGTGCCGGTCGGTCAGATCCAGTGATTTCAGCTACCGAAGACTTCGAAAAAGCTAAGTACCCCGTTGGGGACTCTTTCTTGCCTCAGCCAATGTCAGATAAAGTAAATAATTGTTTAACTTGTGGGAAACAAATACCTCATAAGGATTTCCATTCCTACTGCCTTCCTTGCTTAGGCCCAGACCACGACGTATCGTCCTGTTCAGCCTGTGCTTCCTTCAACCGACGAACTCTTAGACGTCGGTCGGAGTTTGCAGAGGAATTTTTTGGGGCTAGTTTTGCATATAAAATGCCGTCGGAGACTCCGATATCACATTTGGTGAAAAACCGAAAGGACAAGGACCGACACTCGCGGCCCGCGGTTTCGGCTGAAACCACGGTAAAGCCTACTGCGAGTGAGTCCTCGGAGATTCCTTCATCCGAATCCACTCAACCGACCACCGCGGCCCGGGAGGCCCCGGCTGAGTCTGCTACCGAGCTACCTACCGAAACCAGTGTCCAGGATATGTCCGACACCATTCCTTTGGACATATCTACTCCTGCACGTGGGGCAGCTAGGCCCCCTGATTCCATGTCCATTAAGGCCTTCTCCAGGGCTAAAGCTGCTAAACTTTCTATGGCTTTGCCTCCCAAGACGATCTCCCAGAGGCCTTCCTCTAGTACTCAGATCCTCAGCCTTGCAGAGGACCTTATTTCTTTAATTAGAGGTTCACAACCTCACCCGGACAGGGCCTCTCACCCTCCACCAGACAAAAGGCCCAGGACTGAGCCTTCTGACCCACACTCTTCAGATGAGTCCACGGATGGTTCTGAGTTGTCAGACCACCAGGAGGAGGCTTATTCGCCCTATGAGGATTCTGATGCTGAAGAATCTATCCCTTCGGCTTCCCCTCCTGAAGAGTTTTCCTTTGGTGAGACTTTACACTCCATGATAGAGCATTTTCAATGGCAAGGTCAGGAATTCTCTGATTCTAGAAAAAGATTAAGGACCTTTTTACATTTACCTCAGCATACGCCTTTAGCTGCACCTCCTGTTTTGAATGTAATTGATGATGTGTACAATGATGTCAGTACAGCCCCTGATACTCTCCCCCCCTGCCCCTGCCAAACCTGATAGATACTACAGGGTCCCGGATTCTCATTTCCATCTGTATAAAGCCCATTCTGCAGACCCAGAAACTATTACTCTGGGCCCCAAAGGGGTTGCGGCTGCCACTGCCAAAAATCCTCTACCTTCTGAAAGAGAGTCTAGAGCTTTAGAGAGATGGGGAAAGAAGGTATATACTTCTGCAACTCTTTCCGTCAGGGCACTAAATTGTCAATTTCATATGATACAGTACCAAGAGTATTTGTTAGATGAACTGAACAAGAAGCTTTCTTCTCCTGAGCCCCTTGACCGTAAATCCCTTCAGGATTTGGTACACAACTCACAGCAGGTTAGTATTCATTTCTTAAAGTGTGGTTATGATGCATTGGAGGCTTCATTTAGGTCAGCTATGACTGGGGCAGTTATTCGTAGGCATGCCTGGCTGAAGGAACAACCTTTGCCAGACCATGTTAAAGCTAAACTCCTGGATGCGCCAATGGAGAAACAAAATTTATTTGGCTCCTCTGCTCAGGAGGTCTTAAAAAAGTATGAAGAAAAGGCAAAATCTGTGCAAACAGTTAAGGATTTCCTACAAGTACAACCACTGAGATTTAGCAGAAACTGGCCTACTAAGAATTGGTCCTTTCCAGACTTGGACAGAGCCCAGAGAGGCAGGAACAGACGCCCCAGAGGCAGAGGCCAATCTAGGGGCTCTTACAGAGGCCGTCAGTGGCAACCTGCCTATCAGAGAGGTAGTGCAACAGCAGCAACAACAACTACTACACCAGGACAGGCTCAATGACTTTACTCTGATTCCGCCCACCAGGGCTCAACTGGAAGCACCCTTGGGCGGAAAGCTTGCTTTATTCTCAAAACATTGGCATTATATTACAAGGGACACATGGACACTGCAAATATTAGACAAAGGATACAGGTTCCACTTCCACACTTTGCCAAAAAGAAACGGAATGCCAAACCTACCACCAAATCAAAGGGCAGAGGCATTAAAGCAGATCAACAACTTGCTTCAAATGAAAGCCATAGAAAAAGTACCACTTTCAGAACAAGGCCAAGGATTTTACTCCAGACTATTCCTTGTACCAAGAAAAGAAAATCAATGGAGGCCTATTCTCGACCTGTCCGCACTGAATACTTTCCTCATTGTGCCAAAATTCAAGATGCTGACCCTACAGCAACTTCTTCCCATGTTGGGCAAGGAGTCTTGGCTGGTGACCCTAGATCTCAAGGAGGCATACCTGCACGTCCCTATTCGACCAAACTGTAGAAGACACCTCCGATTTCTTGCAGGATCAGAGCATTATCAATTCTCAGCATTGCCCTTTGGCTTATCTACTGTGCCCAGAGTATTCACGAAATGCCTGGCATCAGTAATTGCACACTGCAGACTTCAGGGGATTCAAATCTACCCTTATCTGGACGACTGCCTTATACAAGCGGACAACAAGGTAAATTTGATAAAAGACTTTGCCTATGCCATCCGCCTACTACAGGCATTGGGATACACAGTCAACATCCAAAAATCAAGACTGGTTCCATCCCAAAGGATAACCTTTCTGGGTGTGGATCTAGACACAACCACCCAAATGGCCTTTCTCACAGAAGAAAAACAAAAACAACTTCCAGATTACTTCATGAATTTGACAAGACAAGCTCAGCTTACTGCAAGGAAAATCCTGCAGGCCCTGGGTTACATGGCATCCTGCATAATTCTGATACCACAGGCCAGGCTGCATGTGAGAAAATTACAATGGTATCTAAGGAGTGTATGGTCTCAACACAGTCACAGTTTGGAAACTTTGATACCAATCATTCCTTGCCTTCAAAAGGAATTCCTGTGGTGGGCTCAGGCCTGCCAGTCCAGCAGAGGATTGCCTTTCAACAAACCAAAAACAAAACAAAGCATCACCACGGACGCTTCAGACCGAGGATGGGGAGCACACATGGAGGACAAATGTATCAAAGGCCTATGGTCTCAAAGACAGCTACACATGCACATAAACCAAAAGGAAATGCTGGCAGTGATGCATGCAATCGAGGCTTTCAAACCCTTCCTCCATCAAGGCCACCTGTTAATAAGGACAGACAACACCACGGTCATGTGGCCATAAACAAGCAGGGTGGCACACACTCCTACCCTCTATGCCGGCTGGCTATGAATCTATGGGAGCTATGCCTGAAACTCAATATCCAACTGCAGTCCCAGTTCATGCCAGGAAAGGAAAATACACTGGCAGACAGCTTAAGCAGAACTACCATGGATGCACACGAGTGGATGCTGCACCCAGACATCTTCCAACTCATAACAAAGGCATGGGGAACGCCGGAGATAGATCTATTCGCACCCCCCTCAACCATCAACTGAAGACATTCTGCTCAAGGACATACCACCCACAAGCATGGAGGGTGGACTCTCTCTCTTTCAGCTGGAAAGCTCTAAAAGTATATGCCTTCCCACCTCTCCCTTTAATGTACAAGGTTCTACTGAAGATCAGGGAGGAACAGCCAAGAGTGATTCTGATAGCTCCAGACTGGCCAAGGCAACACTGGTATCCACTATTGAGGAGCATGTCACAAGCAAAACCATGGCCTCTCCCCCTATGGCCTCTTCTTCTGACGCAGAACAATTTTAAGATCATGCATCCCAACTTAAAAACATTGCAGCTAACTGCTTGGAAAATCCCTTAAAACCAAAACAAAATGTTTTATCACAGACAGTGAAGGACATTATCATGGAAGCTCGCCGGCCTTCCACAAGGGAGACATACTCAGCTAAATGGAAAAGATTTATCATCTGGAACACATCAAAAGGCTTAAATGTGACAGTGGCAGACATGAGACATATTCTGGAATACTTAGCAGAACTGTTCCACAATGGCCTTTCCTATTCTTCCATTAAGATTCATGCCTCAGCAATTTCAGCTGAATACAATTTGGATCCAACTATCTTCTCACACCCTCTACTCAAGCAATTTCTGAGAGGGATCAAAAATATCAAACCCCCAAGAAAACCCCCTTTACCTGCTTGGGATCTCAACTTTGTCTTGGAGAAACTAACACTTCCTCCCTTTGAACCAGCAGCATCAGCGGATCTCCAGTTTCTGTCTTGGAAAACTGCATTCCTTCTGGCAATAACTTCAGCAAGAAGAGTATCTGAGTTACAAGCATTAATGGCAGTACAGCCATTTCTTATCTTCCATCAGGATAGAATTACACTAAGAACTAATCCTACTTTTATGCCAAAGGTGGTATCTAGGGTATCCTTGAACCAAGCTATTCACTTGCCTACGTTCTTCCCAAATCCACAGACTAGAGGGGAAAAACTTCTGCACACCCTGGATATACACAGACAACTACGCTACTACTTGGACAGGACTAAAAGTAGTAGAAAAACTGACCAACTATTGGTAGCATATGCTGCTGGGGTGCAAGGAAAAGCAATTTCCAAACAGACAATTTCAAAATGGATAGGAAATTGCATTCGATTTTGTTACTCCTTTCATGGAAAGTCAGTTCCTGCAAACATCAGGCCTCATTCCACAAGGGCCACGGCCACCACTACAGCCTTCCTACGAGGGGTGGCTACCAAGGACATTTTAGAAGCTGCTACTTGGAGCTCCGTGCATACATTTACCAAACATTACAATCTACCTTTATACTCCAGATCCAGAGCAGGCTTTGCCACTGCAGTCCTGCAGGGGATCTTAACTACACCATCCTTTTCTTAGTGCCTCCTCCCCCAGATTAGCTATGGTATTCTACCCGTATGTTATGACTGCAGATGCATCCTTGAAGGACATAGTGCAGTTTTGTACCTACCATAAATGTAGATGTCCAATAGGTATGCATCTGCAGTCAGGTTTACCCTCCCTCCTACCCCTCTGTGGTATTCCTAGGGTGTTTACCCCTCTTTTAGCTAGCTGGGGGAATCTATTATGGTGTATTTGTTTGTATATACTTGTGTGTGTGTGTGTGTGTGTGTGTGTGTGTGTGTGTGTGTGTGTGTGTGTGTGTGTATATATATATATATATATGTGTATATATATATATATATATATATATATATATATATATATATATATATATATATAATTTTGCAAATGTTTGGAATTCTACTGCATTTTTCCAAATTTAGCCTTCCTAGAGGGCACCTGGCATCTGGGGCAAGAAAAACTGAGGAAAATGGCGTCGGCTGATGCTTTTATACACCAGACGCTCTGACGTCGGGGAAGGTGCGACATCAGCCAAGGCCAGACCCAGACTTTGGAATCCGGCCGACCTAAGGGCTGACTGAGGCAGGACAACCCATATGTTATGACTGCAGATGCATACCTATCGGACATCTACATTTATGGTAGGTACAAAACTGTACTTTTTGGCACTCCACCCCCAACCCCTTCATGGGCAACCCACTTCCCAGCTTTGGAAACAGGGCTGTGTTCAAAGGGTTCCTCACACCACAAGAGGGGGAAAGGCTTTTATTCAAGAATGTTTTTGGTGCCGAGAAAGGATGGGCCCTGGAGACCAATCCTGGATTCTCCCTATCTCAGCAGTTTCTTAAAGGTCCCTTCCTTGAGGATGTTGACACTCCAAACTCTATTCCTTCTTTAGTCTTCCACAGGAATACATGGCATCTCTATATGTAAAAGATGCTTACCTTCACATCCCCAATAACCCTGTGTTCCTGGAATTTTCAATTCTCTGCCTTGCCCTTTGGTCTTTCTACAGCACCAAGAGTGTTCACAAAATGCTTGGCTCCAGTGATTACACATTGCAAGCTTTTGGGTATTCAGATTTTTCCATACCTGGATGACCTGCTCTTACAGTCTCCAACTCCTCACACTCTACTCCAGAATCTGGACAACACCATTTCCCTCCTTGGAAAACTGGGATTCACCATCAACTTCAGGAAGTCAGCCCTCACCCCTTCCCAGGATCACATTTTTCTGGGTTGTCGAATCCAGACAGACATAATGAGTGTTACTTCCACCTCAGAAGATGCAGGACCTTCGGCCTTTCTTTTGCTCCCTTCTACCCTTGACTCGCATTACAGCCAGGGAGTCCCTCGGGGTTCTGGGATTCATGGCTTCAACCATTCCTATGGTGCCAATGTCAGGAATCCACATGAAGAAATTCCAGTGGTTCCTCAGATCTGTGTGGACCCAGCACTCACCAACTAAAGTACAAAGCCCTTCTCATTCCTTGTCTAAAGAGGGAACTGCTCTGGCAGATCCAACAGGTAGCCCTAAACCCAGAACTACCTCTGCACCCTGTCATCCCAGTCCTAGAACTCTACACAAATGCATTAAACATGGGCTGGGAAGCAGCCTTTAACGTTCAGGGAGTTCTGTCTCCCTCACAGAAAACAGAACACATCGACATCAGGGAAATGCTAGCTGTACAAGCATTTCACCCTCTTCTTTGCCCAGGCCCCCTCAAACTGTTCGTAGACAACATGACCTAGTCCAGTAATGGAGTATTCCTCAAACAGTTTTGCCTCCCCTGAACAGACAACTTCCAAAATGTTGTGTCAGAGTCCCAAGTCCTCTGGTTTGGAAAGTAGATGCCCTCTTCTTTTCTTGGAATGGGATGTTTCTGTATGCATTCCCTCCCCTTCCTGTGAGTACAAAGGTTCTGTTCAAGATTCAACATGACAGACCAGAACTCTTGCTGTTGACTCCCTTTTGGCCAAGACAGCACTGGTTCCCCATTCTGCAGTTAGCCAAGGGCCATCACCCCTAGTTACCTCACAGAGTGGACCTTCTCACACAAAACAAAAGGATCCCTGATACATCCACTCCTATCAGTGCTACAGTTGACACTGTGGGTGAATAGGATTCTAATTCCCTTCAGACACCTGTTCTCAGAGGAAGTGTTCAGGGTTTTATAGGAGACCAGAAAGCCCAATACTAGCAAGTCTTGTGTTTCCAAATGGAAAATAATTTCACTCTGGTGTCTCTCTAAGAACCAAGATCCTCCGAGAGTGGGAATCCCAGTGGTTCTGTCTTATTTGTGCGAATTGCTCTCTGCTGGCTTTGCTTATTCTGTCAAAGCACATATGTCTGCTATTTCTGCTTGTCTGCCTCTGTCTTCCCAATCTAGCATCCAGATTTGAGGTGAGATGGATCTTGAACGTCCTTTACATTAGGCCACCCAGGAAACCTATTTCTTCTCCTTGGGACATTAATTTTGTTTCAGAAAAATTGACCCTGGCCCCTTTTGAGCCTGCATCTTCAGCGTCTCTAAAACATTGTTCTTCGAAAACTGTTTATTTAGTGGCTTTGACTTCAGCTAGAAGGGTGTTTGAGCTGTAAGCTCTTATGACTTCACCACTTCTTGGTCTTTCATAAGGACAGGGTGTCTTTGAGAACAAATCCTTCTTTTATGCCAAAAGTGATTGAGTTATCCCTTAACCAGTTCATTCTGTTACCCACCATCTTTTCTTCTTCCCAAAACCACAGTGTGAAGGTACTGCACTTCTTAGATGTACACGGACAACTTAGCTTTAGTCTTGTCCAAATAAAATCTATCAGGAAATCTGATCAATTATTTGTGAACTGTCATCCCAGGGCTCTGGGTTTGCCCTTTTCCAAGCAGACTATTTCTTTTTGGATTTCTAAGACTGTTTCCCTTTGTTACACGCTTCATGGAAAGAGCCCCTGTCCACCTGCGAAGGCCCATTCTAGCAGAGCTGTGGCTTCCTCTAAGGCATACTTCAAGAGCTTAGATAACTGCGCCGTCCTTGAAGCAGCTACTCTGGTCCTCTATTCATACCTTTACCAAACTTTACAAACTGTATGTCATCTACAGATCCAGAGCCAGATTTGCTAAAACCATTTTACATGGCTTCATTGAGAGCTCTTCTGCTCCTTCCTCCTCGAGATTTGGCACTATCCCTCAGGTTATGAATACTGCAGCAAGTGAATGGAAGGACATAGTATAGTTGTGTAAAATCTTTACCGTAAGTATAGATGTCCTCTTAACTGCTGCAGTATTCTGTCCACACCCCCCGGTCTGTTCTTTTGCTTGGATGTACTGACAACATAATTCCTTACTCTGGCATTCCTCCTGCGGCTTTCCGTTTCTGAGGATGGTACGTGCATACTGTGCTTTTATGGCCTATGTCTGACTGCAGCCTACGTGCGATGCACTGTGTACCCTTGATAGTATGACTTTTGTATACTGGCCGACATCTGGTTGCCTTTTGGTGGGAGATCCCTCAAGTTATAAATGCTGAAAAGAAGGACATCTATGGTTATAGTAAGATTTTACACTGTTTATTGCATGTCTGCATTGTAGAGGGGGAGTAAAGGTTGTCCTGGTACCTTCTGAATTGCTACTTGTTCGATTTCTGTAAAGAAGTACATGATTGTTTGTCTGGTCCATATAACTATGTCCAGCCCATCTATTATTTGTGGGGGTCCCTTTGCATTGTTAGAATTGACTCCTCCACTTCATTAAAGATGGAGCAAAACCGTAAAGCTTTCTGGTGACAGGATATGCTAATGCAAGTCATTGGTAGTGTACTGAAGATAAGCTGTGCATCATAAAACATGTAAAATAAGTAAATATATACATATGCCAGAACTGCAGAGAAAAACTAACAGCTAAGCAAAAGATCACCTGTATATGTTCCTTGTAGGATGTAATCTGATTAGGAATGGTCCATCTTTGTTACAGTTTAGGACTACATGCCATAGGTATTAGGACTGATCAGTAGCTAAAGGTTATTCAGATGATGTTCATAGTGTTACACTGCTGCAGTCATCACACTTGGGTTATCCTGCTGTCAGGCAGTCCCGCAGTCGGCCAGAGTTCCAAAGTCTTGGTCCGGCGTCGGTTGCTGTCGCTTCTTCCCTGACGTCAGTGCGCCAGGGGTATATAAGATGCATCCGACGCCATTTTCTTCAATCTTTCTTGCCACGCAGTGCCCGAAGCAGAAGCAGTTCGCAAGTACCGGTCAGCCAACTCCTGAGATTTTCAAATCGAATTTCAGACCAAACTCTTCAATAAAGCTAAGTACCCCGTTGGGGAACCTTTTCTTGCCTTAGTCCGATGTCAGAAAAAGTTAACAATTGCATTTCTTGTGCTAAAAAACGCAAAGATAAGGGCAGGCAGCCAAGACCCAAACCAGACTCCCAAGCCTCTGCTAGGCCAGTCGCCGGTTCTCCGGTTTTCAGTGAGGTGCCTACGCAGCCCCTGACGACCGCTGATTTATAACCCCAGGCAACATCCGATTCACAAGAGGAGATTGCTAGGCCTCCACAACCTTTAACCTTAGGCCCATCCAACTCCATGCCTGAAGGAGATTCCGGTGCAGTTGAAACGCCTTCAGTTGCAGAAGGTGTCTTCAGACCGACTACACTCACTATTAAATCCTATGCAAAGGTGAAAACTCCTTTAAAAACAGACTGTTCAGCAGTCTCCAGTACAAGGCCCCATGCCTAAGAAACAGATGCTTAAGATGGCTGAAGACCTAATTACCCTAATCAGAGGTTCCCATCCCCCTCCTGAGAAAAGGCCAAGACAGGAGGAGGACTACGCTTCCGCTGGCCAGGTTTCAATTTCCTCAGACTCTTCTGAGGAACCGGAATATTCCTTTCCCCCTTATGAAGACTGTGATGCTGAAGAGTCTATCCCTTCTGCATCACCCCCAGAAGACTACTCTTTTGGGGAAACCTTACATGTCATGAGGGAACATTTCCACTGGGAAGGCCAGGATTATTCTGATTCTAAGAAAAGGCTCAGAGAGTTCCTTTTACTACCCCAGCACAGACCACTTGCTATTCCACCTGTGTTGGACATTGTGGATGATGTTTACTCAGAATCTAGTCTTAACCCAGATTCACTACCTCCTGCACCAGCCAAACCAGACAGATACTACAGAGTCCCTGACTCTCACAAATTCCTGTATAAAAGCCCTGTTGCTGACCCAGAAACCATTTCCCAGGGTCCCAAAGGGGTTGAGGCCTCTATTGCTAAAAATCCTGTGCCCTCTGAAAGGGATTCTAGAGCACTAGACAGATGGGGAAAGAAAGTATATACCTCAGCTACTCTAGCTATGAGGGCCTTAAATTGTCAGGTTCACATGCTGAAATATCAACAATATTTGATGTCTCGATTAAAACAAAAAATGCTCACACATACAGAACAGCCTGATTATAAGGAAATGCAAGATTTGTTGCATGCAGCTGAACAAGTGGGAAAACATACTTTACAATGTGGATTTGATTCACTGGAAGCTTCTTGTAGAGCAGCAGTGACAGGGTCTGTCATACGTAGGCATGCTTGGTTAAAAGAACAAACTTTACCCGATCATGTTAAAGCAAAGTTATTGGATGCACCTTTACAGCAGGATGTTTTATTTGGAGTAAAAGCAGAATAAGTTTTAAAGACAATGGAGGATAAGGCAAAATCTATGCAGACGGTCAAGGATTTCTTACAGGTTCAACCCCCTCGTTTCAGCAGAAATTGGCCAACCAAAAACTGGTCCTTTCCAGCTTCTGCCAGACCACAGAGGGGCAGATACACACGCCCAAGGGGCAGAGGCCAGTCACAAGGCTCTTACCAGCTTCAACAATGGGGTGCCACAACCCAAAAAGGAGGACAAGACAGGTCTCAAACTACCAGAAGACAAACACAATGACTTACCCCTCAGACTTCCAAGCAAAACCCTCTTGGCAGCTCCCTTGGGGGGAAAACTAGCACTTTTTGCAGACAGTTGGCACATCATCACAAAAGACAAATGGGTCCTAAATATTGTATCTCAAGGATACAGATTCCGCTTCCACACTTTGCCAAGGATAAAAGGAATGCCAAACCTGCCACCAAATCAATGGGAAGAGACTCGAAAGCAAATTTCAGCTCTCATGAACATGAGAGCCATTCACCAGGTTCCTACACAGGAGCAAGGACAAGGATTTTACTTAAGACTTTTTCTAGTTCCCCGAAAGGACAAAGCCTGGAGACGCATTCTGGACCTCTCAATTATAAACACATACCTGGAAGTACCCAAATTCAAGATGCTAACACTACAGCAACTTCTTCCCATGCTGGGCAAGAAGGCTTGGCTAGTAACGTTGGACCTCAAGAAGGCATACCTGCATGTCCCTATCAGACAAAATTGCAGAAGATACCTCCGATTTATAGCAGGTTCAACCCATTACCAATTCTCTGCACTGCCCTTTGGCTTATCTACTGCGCCCAGGGTCTTCACAAAATGCCTGGCACCAGTAATTGCATACTGCAGACAAACAGGGATTCAAATATAGCCATACCTGGACGACTGCCTTATTCAAGCAGAAAGCAAGGACATTCTATTAAAGCATCTGGCGTTTGTCAAAAACCTACTAAGTTGCCTAGGGTACACAGTAAACGAAAAGAAGTCAAAACTACTGCCCTCACAAGACGTAATATTCGTGGGTGCCAGCTTAAATACAACGGCCCAGATGGCTTATCTCATGCCAGACAAGCAAGGACAACTGACTCAATACTGCAAAATGATGGCACAAAGACCCAACTCCCTGCAAGAAAAATTCTGCAGGCCTTGGGCTTCATGGCATCTTGCATACTACTAATACAATTTGCAAAATTGCATATGAGGAAATTACAATGGTATCTGAAAAGCGTATGGACTCAACACAGCCACAGCTTGGAAACAATAATTCCACTCATACCCTGCCTTCAACAGGAGTTTCTATGGTGGGGTCAGGCATGTCGCCTCAACAAGGGTCAGCCTTTTACCTTACCCACAACCAGGCAAACTATAACAACAGATGCACACATGGCAGGACAGTGTATTCAGGGCAAATGGTCTGCAGACCAAAGGCATCTACATATCAATCAAAAAGAGATGCTAGTTGTACAAAATGCCCTAACAGCTTTCAAGGACCTCCTACATCCACGACAACTCCTAATAAAGGCGGACAACACCACAGTGATGTGGTACATCAACAAGCAAGGGGGCACACACTCCTACCCCTTATGCAGACAAGCAATGACCTTGTGGAACACAGCACTGACCTACCAAGTTCAACTACAAGCACAATTCCTGCCAGGAAAGAAAAACACATTGGCAGACTATCTAAGGAGAAACATCATAGATCCTCACGAGTGGAAACTAGATCCTCAAGTATTCGCAATGATAACTCAAAAATGGGGGAGCCCAGACATAGATCTGTTTGCTTCCCCCCAAAACTACCAACTACGGAAATTCTGCACAAGGACATACCACACACTAGCTTGGAAAGTGGACGCCCTCTCATTCAGTTGGAAAACATTGGCAGTGTATGCCTTTCCTCCACTGCCTCTTCTGGCAAAGGTGCTGCTGAAGGCCAGATTAGAGAGGCCACAAATGATACTCATTGCTCCACACTGGCCATGCCAACACTGGTATCCAATACTAAGGAACATGGCTCAAGGCCCACCATGGATTTTACCTACAATTCCTCACCTGCTCACTCGGCAAAACAATCAGATTCTACACAGCCAGCTCAAGACTTTAAATCTGGCTGCATGGCAAATTGCCTAAACAACCAGTCAACACTTCTCTCTAAAGCTGTGATGGACGTCATTCTGGAGGACAGGACGTCATTCTGGAGGACAGGAGGCCCAGCACCTGGAAAGTCTATTCAGACAAATGGAAAAGATTCTGCGCGTGGAACCAGGCTAAAGGCCAAAATCCCCTTGTACTAGATATTCCTCAGATTCTTCAATATTTAACTGAGATGTTGCACAAAGGACTTTCCTTCTCGTCTGTTAAGATCCAAGCCTCAGCTATTTCAACTCAATACAACACGGATCCTCCTATATTTTCACATCCATTGCTAACACAGTTCCTCAGAGGGGCTAAGAACATAAGACCGCCCCGGAGAGCACCAACACCAACTTGGGATCTCTACTTTGTTTTGGAAAAACTTACACTACTGCCCTTTGAACCAGCTTTCACAGCTGATCTACAGTTCCTATCATGGAAAACTGCCCTGCTGCTAGCAATAACTTCAGCACGAAGAGTCTCAGAACTACAGGCCCTAATGGCAGTGGAGCCTTTCATCATTTTTCATCAAGACAGAGTCTCTCTATGAACTAACCCTTCCTTTATGCCAAAGGTGGTTTCCAGTGTGGCCCTAAACCAAACCATTCATTTGCCCACCTTTTACCCAAACCCCCAGAACAAAGGGGAAAGGCTCCTACACTCTCTGGATATTCACAGGCAATAACGTTACTACTTGAATAAAACTAAGGCTTTCAGAAAATCTGACCAGCTCTTTGTATTCTATGCTGCAGGATCACAAGGAAAAGCTATCTCAAAACAGACCATTTCAAAATGGATAGGACATTGCATCCGTTTCTGCTACACACACCATGGGAAATCTGTGCTTGGTAACATCAGGCCCCATTCCACCAGGGCTACAGCAACATCAACAGCCTTCCTCAGAGGGGTACCAACCAAGGATATTTTGGATACTGCAACTTGGAGTTCAGTGCACACCTTCACCAAGCACTATCACTTACCTCTATACTCTAAAACCAGAGCTGGCTTTGCCACTGCAGTTCTGCAGGGCCTACTAGCCTCACCAAACCCTGTTTAGTTCCACCACCCATCCTTAGCTTTGGGATTCAACCCAAGTATGATGACTGCAGCAGCTTAACACGATGAACATAGTACAGTTTTGTACCTACCATAAATGTAGATGTTAGTGTTCACACTGCTGCAGTCCAGGTTACCCTCTCTCCATCCCCTCTGAACTAGCTGGAGTTATCTATACCTTTCTATCCTATACAACCTTTGTGGTGTATTTGTTTGTAACTGAAAGAATTGTTTTATTTTTATATATATATTTTTTATTAGCAATATGTATTGCCTACCTATTGGGGGCACCTGACATCTGGGGCAAGAAAAACTGAAGAAAATGGCGTTGGATGTATCTTGTATACCCCTGGCGCACTGACGTCAGGGAAGAAGCGACAGCAACCGATGCCGGACCAAGACTTTGGAACTCTGGCCGACTGCGGGACCGCCTGACGGCAGGATAACCCAAGTGTGATGACTGCAGCAGTGTGAACACTCGAACATCTACATTTATGGTAGGTACAAAACTGTACTTTTTGCTTCATTCTCCTTTGCACCATGATGCTGTTTGGCTGCCAAGTCTCCAGTTTTTCAGTACCAGTCTCTGATTTAGTCATACCAGAGTTCTTCAGCAGTTTTTTGCTGAAGAATTTTTTTTTTTTTTTTCACAATTCATTGTCACTCCCTTTGCGTCACTACACGGAGAGCACTCTTTCTGAACTATTTTCCTGTACTTTTTGGTGTTTTCCCCAGCTCATCAATTGGTAGGCCTGTTACCTCACTGCAAGATGTCAAAGCTGCTGCTTTTCAAAAGTGCCCTGTGGCAGGTGCACAGCATCAAGAGACTGGTACTCTCATTACATATTTTGCCTTAAAAAAAAAAAAAAAAGAGAGAGGCGTACCACTTCACTGTACCCCATTTGTTGAGGCTTCAGCAGAAAGGGAAGGAGAAATTGAATGTGCATTTAATGCTCACCATTTTTTTTAAACCAAACCACAGTCACATCCTTCCAGTAATGAATCTGATAGTGAATCAAGGCCATCTCATCCTCAGAGAATCTCCCTGTTCTACAGGGCTGTGGAGAGACTCAAGTTGGTTAAGTATTCTTTGGTGCACTTGCTATGTTCAGTATGTCTGTGTTGACAGAGGAGATGTCAGCAAGTCAGCCTCCTAATGAGAAGACTTCTAGATTGCAAGGATCTTTAGTACTGACAGTGTCCCAGTCCACAGTACTCAGGAGCCTTGTCAGGCATCCATGGACATCCAAGAGTCCACTGCTGTTGACAAGTGTGGGGAGCTAAGCAATGAGATGCTAACAGTTCGCTTTGTCAGTACTGGAGCTAAGGGGTACTGGGACAATTTCTTTTTGAGCTGTTATTGGTCCTGTCCCAACCCCCAACTTATTCTCCAGTATTTGCCTCATCACCCTTCATGCTTAAGCTTCTGGATCTGAGGCCTCTACTCTGATGGTTCAACAGCTTCTACTGATACTTGCATGGTGGGCAGACCCAACTCCATTTAGTGCCTGTTTCTCGGCTGCTGATTGCAGAACCTTTGCAGTATATGGTACTTTATACCCATGGACTGTTTGATACTACACTTTACTACTCTTCTGGCATCATGCCAATACCATGTGTCCAATAGCATCAACAATTCATGGTCTTAGATGTACTACCCCAGGTTGCAACATTACACGAAATGCAAGTTGGCATTTCACTTAGTGCTGATGCACTACATTCATTCCCTAGAGCTTCAAGTTTATTTAAAATAGCCTGCCACCAGAGTTATCTAAAGTAGAATAACTATCAGCAGAGTTACGTACAAGGACCCTCCACAGCCTTGTCACAAAATAAGCACTCCTTGTCTTCAGAGTCTGAACCATCCCCAAGAAAGGTCCCAAATGTCCCAGACTAAGACCAGATATTTATAGAGTCCACTAAAGAATCTTCTGCGGTAGCGTTGCTGCTTCACAGTAAGATGTTGTCCTGTTCGATACTCTGCTAGAGCGTCTTCTGTGTAGAGACATGTGTGAATGGGCGTACCTTCGTTGAAGGTTGTGCGTCAGGGCCCGCAATTCGTCCCGTAAAAATCTACTGCCAATCATTAGCGGACCGGAGTTCCGCTGTGGCAACCCATAACCGGGAAAAGCCGAAAGACACAACAACATCTAAAGAATCTTCCATTACCAGTGGATATTGAGGGTTTTGTTTCCCTGCATCTCTCCAATACAAGTGCAGGTTCAGAGAGTTCCTTTGCTTAATGCAGGAAAAAGGGGTTGACCCACATCTGTTCAGTTTTTCCAGACAGCGCTGCAGGAAGCTTGAAGGTTTCAGCTGTATGTCTCCTGGGTGATCCTTTCTGTCTGGACAAACTGCCCCAAGTTTGCTTGGAGCAGTCCACAGTAATCTCCTTTTTCAGAAAAATCTGGCTATTTGTACCCCCACCTTGGGGATTGGACTGTCTGGTTAGAAACTCTAAAACTAGCCCACATAGTCTGTGCAGCAGCTCAGATCATCTCCCCGTGTGCAAAGCCCAGCTGCCTACCTGCTTGATAAGAGTACAGTGTCATGGAAAAGCTAGGGTGAAACATATGTTTGCATCTTCCACTTTAACCTCAAGGAAACTGAGCCATTTGTTTAATTGTGTGTATTTTTGGGTGGAAATCTGAAGAATTGTTTTGTGTAGCATAGGAATTGTTTTAGGACCAAAAGGTGAAGATAAACAAGGACCCAGGGTTCAGTATCCACTAGTCTTACAAATGTCATTTTAGATAAAAAAAAAAAAAAAAAACTCAAAAGTTTTGTGCAGCGCTGACAGTGTAGCAGTTTGCATGCATAAGTAGCTCGGGTTCACTAATTTCGCAGATGACATAAAAGGGGCTTTTCTAGACTTCCCAGACACCCCTTACAGGACTTCTCCTGCTTGAGGCCATTAGACACCTTAGAAGCATGGAGCAGCAGGGCCCTGACAGCTGTGGTCATTAAGTACTTGATTTCTCAAAGGTCATTTAGTAAAATGAAGAGGAACCACAATCTGATATGCTTCTTGCACAGGTGACAGCAGCCTCACCAAGGGGAACAAGAGGGAAACAAAACCTATGTTCTTTCCAAGGCAATAACTTCAGTTGCAAGTGTAAGAGAAATTGACACCAGTCAGTTCGCTTTAAGCTTTTCCTGTTTGTTCTGTTCAGCAGTTAGAGGGAGGTTATCATTCCAGTTTTGAAGAGTAGTCAGAGATACCATCAGACACCACAAGACTCCTTTTCTAACATAGCCCTCTTGACTGATGCCCCTGTCAGGTGTTCCACCCCATCAGAGATTACTGTTAAGGCAGGAAGTCCAGCCAATCCAGAGTTACTACTGTAAGTTCTTTTAGTGCCAAAACAAGTGACTTTAGAATGATTCTAGACCTCTGCAACCTAAATGAGTTCACTGTAAAGGAAAATTTCAGATACTCGTGGTGTAAAATGTCTCGTTATGCTTATCAAGAAGAGATTGTGATTTGTGGACTTTCACAATGCACATCTCCACATCAGAATGACACTCTATAAAGTGTGTTTGCTTCCATTTAGGAAGAGCCAGTTAGTAGTCACTTCAGAAGCTTGCAATTTGATCACCTCACAGCTTTCAGGGTGTTCACCAAGGGCAGTGCAGTAGTAGTAGCAGCAGCAGCTCCTTAGAGGTTATTTGGGGTCAAGGTTTTCCCGTATCTATGCAGTTGACTCTTAGTTGCTTCCTTTCAAAATTAATTTATCAACTTGATAGCCAAACACTCTCTCTGACCAGACAGACGTTGATCTCATGGCTATTACCGTCATCCTCTCCAGTTTCTGATCACCTTATTTAGAACGTAGCCTTTGTACACTGTATTTTGCATACCAACGCTTGTAGAACCTGTCTATATTATGATCCTGTAGTTGGCTGTGTGGTAGCTAATTTTGAAGAGTGGCATGGTAAAACTCATTCCAAATGTTTTAGGCTACATGGTAGCCATTATTGCCATAATGACCCATGCACATCTCCATGTTAGGCCACTGCTGTGTGCTTTTAAATTGCAGAGGCATTATCTTCAGCTGTCATCATTGCATAGAGTCAGTCTTCCATAGTGGTGTTTCCATGCCGCCAGTCTCTCCACAGGCAGCGTAGCGTATTCCAGACTTTTTTCTTCCCTCTTACATAATTAGTATGAATGCATTTGCTGTAAATTGGTGGTCATTTCCAGATTTGCTGGTGCTAGCACGAGTCTAACACTACACATTAAATATCAGTATCCTGGAGCTCCTGACTATGGTGCTGTCGATGTTCTTCGTGTTTCACTGTTGCCGTCATCACTTTTGGGTTATCTACTTGCGTAGCCCTCAGTCGGCCTGATTAACAAAGTCTTTGGTCCTGCGTCGGTTGCTGTCCCTTCTTCCATGATGTCAGGTCGTCAGGGGTGTAAAACATGCAGCCGACGCCGTTACATCAGTCTTTCTTGCTGTGCGGTGCCCCAAGCAGAAGCAGTTCACAAGTGTCAGTCGGCTGACTCCTGAAATTTTCATTTTCGAGTTTCAGAACCAAAGTCTTCAACTAAAGCTAAGTACCCCGTTGGGGAAACTTTTTTTTTTTTTTTTATTGCTCCTTACCGATGTCAGTAAAAGTTAATTGCATTACTTGTGGAAAGCAAATACCTCACAAAGATTTTCATTTGTACTGTATTCCTTGCCTAGGCCCTGACCACGACGTACCTTGCTGTCAGTTTTGTGCCTTATTTAATCAATGCACTATCCATCGTCTGTATATTTTTGCCTCTAAATATTTCGGTTCTCGGTTTAATTATCCAGAAGTGTCGTCGGTTAGTCATTCAACTACTGGTATTCTGAAAAAGCGCAAAGATAAAGACAGAGACAGGCTGCCTAGGGCCAAAACTGCAGACAACGCTTCTCCTAAACCAGTCACCAGTACTCAGTGAGGTGCTTTCACAGCCCCTGATACCTGCTACTTCTGACTCGCAGGCCTCTACTGAGACCCATTCGGAGTCCGGTATGCTGCAAGATGCTTCAACTGTGGAACCTGCGGATGTCTCTACCTTGGATGGGTCCCGAGCCGCTGTGCAGGCACCGGCTTTTGAGGATGTTTTCAGGCCTACGGACTTGCATATTAAACTGACGCCTCCTTCTTTAAGGCCTAAACCTCGAACCTTGCCTAGAAAACCGATGCCCAGGCCGCATGCTCAGGCCTCTATGCTTAAAAAACAAATAATAAGAACGGCTGAAGACCTTGTAACTTTAATCAGGGGAAGCCAACTTTCTGAATTTGTTTATGAATTTTCTGACCAGGATTCTGATTTTTCTGATTCTTCTGATATTCGGGATTTACCCTTATCTACTTATGAGGATTCTGATGCAGAGGACTCTGTTCCCTCTGCTTCTCCTCCAGAGGATTTTTCTTTTGGCGAAACCTTGCACACTCTAAGGGAGCATTTTCACTGGGGAAAGCCAGGATTTCTCTGATTCAAAAAAGAGGCTTAGGGGCTTCTTACTCCTGCCTCAACATAGGCCTTTAGCTGTAGCTCTTGTACTAGACATTGTTGATGATGCCTTTTCGGAATCTAGTTTGCCTCTTGCCCCCAGAAAACCTGACAGATATTACATGGTTCCTGATTCTCACAAGTTCCTTTTTAAAAATCCTATTGCGAATCCAGAGACCATTTCACAGGGTCCTAAGGGCATTAAGGCTTCCACTGCCAAAAATCTTACCCCTTCTGATAGAGATTCCAGGGCGCTGGATAGATGGGGTAAGAAGGTTTACACTTCTGCAACTTTGGCCATTAGGGCCTTCAACTGTCAGTTTCATATGTTAAAGTATCAACAACATATTATTGGATTGCCTAAACAGAAAATGATGTTGATTCCTGACTGTGCTGAAAATAAGGATTTACAGGATTTGATGCATTCTTCTGAACAGGTTGGAAAACATACTTTGCAATGTGGGTTTGATTCTTTAGAGGCCTCTTGCAGGGCTGCTGTCACTGGGTCTGTTTAAATATAGTGTCCCAAGGATACAGATTTCACTTTCACACATTGCCAAAGCTCAACAGTTGGCCAGATCTACCCCAAAATCAGTGGGCACAGGCTCAAAAGCAAATACTCTCTCTCTTAAACATAAAGGCTATTCAAACTGTGCCAGAAGAGGAAAAAGGACAAGGTTTCTACTCGACTCTTCCTGGTACCCAGAAAAGACAATTCATGGCTTCCTATCCTGGACAAACACCTTTTTGGTGATTCCAAAATTCAAGATGCTGACTCTTCACCAGTTGCTTCCCATGCTAGGAAAAGATGCCTGGATGGCAACACTCGATTTAAAGGACGCATACCTGCACATCCCAATCAGGGAATCTTGTAGAAGATACTTACGCTTCAAAGCAGGCTACAATCACTACCAGTTTTCTGTGGCTTATCTACTGCGCTCAGGGTTTTCACAGAGTGCCTAGCCCCAGTCATTGCATTTTGCAGGCAAAGAAATATTCAAATATACCCATACCTGGACGATAGTCTAATTCAGGCAGAAAGCCAGGACATGCTTTTAAATCGTCTGGCTTTTTTAGAAAGAGAGCTAACTTGTCTGTGGTACACTATAAACGAAAAGAAATCACAGCTGGTACCCTGTCAACAAATTATATTCCTGGGAGCTAGCTTGAATACAACTTCCCAGATGGCTTTCCTCACTCCAGAGAAACAAATTCATCTGATAATCTACTTCAAACTAGTAGCCACGAAAACCCTGTTATCTGCAAGGCAAATATTGCAAGCCTTGGAGTTCATGGCCTCCTCCATTCTTCTAATTCCATATGCAAGACTGCAGGAGGAAACTACAATGGTATCTAAAAAGCCTATGGTGTCAGCATTGTCAGGATCTAGAAGCAATGATTCCCATCATACCTTGCCTACGCTTGGAATTTCTTTGGTGGGCAGAGGTGTGCCACCTAAACAAGGGACTATTCACAACACCCCCTGCCAACCAATCAGATTATGCATGGGGGGCTCATTTGGCAGGGAAGTGCATTCAAGGCAAATGGAACCAAAGTTCAAATACATCTGCATATCAATCAAAAAGAAATGTTAGCTGTACAGAATGCTCTGACAGGCTTCAAGGACCACATTCTTCCAGGACAACTAATGATAAAGACTGACAACACCACTATTATGTGGTACATAAACAAGCAGGGGGTACACATTCTTACCCCCTCTGCAGACTAGCCATGGCATTGTGGAACACAGCCCTGAGCTACCAAGTGCATCTACAAGCTCAATTCCTGCCAGGAAAACTAAATACACTGGCAGATCAATTAAGCAGAAACTTCATGAACTCACACGAGTGGAAACTGGAACTAAGGATTTTCAACATGTTGACAACCAAATGGGGGAGCCCAGATTAAGACCTGTTTGCCTCCCTCCAAAACTATCAGTTGGACAAATTTTGCACAAGGACTCCCCGCAAACAAGCTTGGAAAGTGAATGCTCTGTCCTTCAGCTGGAAAAACCTAGCAGTTTATGCCTTTCCTCCTCTGCCTCTGCTTTCCAAAGTACTACTAAAGATCAAACAAGACAAACCAAGGACGATTTTGATTGCACCAGACTGGCCATGCCAACACGGGTAGCCCCTCTTGCGCAGTGTGTCACTGTTGGCCCCATGGCACCTGCCTCAGTCTCCTACTCTATTGTCTCAGCAGGAGAACCAAATTCTGCACCCTCAACTTCAAACACTGAATCTAGCAGCCTGGCTAATTACATAATTTCTCCTTTACCATCCCTCAGTAAACCAGTGATGGATATCATTTTAGAGGCAAGGAGGCCTAGTACTAGAAAGTCTTATGCTGAAAAATGGAAAAGATTCTGTGCCTGGAACCAATGTCAAGGGATGAACAGAACAGTGCCCAATTTACCTCAGATTTTACAATACTTAACTGAGATGCTTCATAAGGGCCTGTCTTTCTCCTCCATCAAAATTCACACCTCAGCCATCTCAACTCATTATAACACAGAACCACCCCTCTTCTCTCATCCACTGCTTAAGCAGTTCCTCAGAGGGGCCAAAAACCTACGACCACCCAGGAGAGCTCCAACTCCAGCCTGGGACCTCAACTTTGTATTGGAAAAGCTCACTCTTCCTCCTTTCGAGCCAGCTGCCACTGCAGACTTAAAATTTCTTTCCTGGAAAACAGCTTTCCTTTTAGCCATCACTTCAGCAAGAAGGGTATCTGAATTTCAGGCCCTCATGGCAGTGGAGCCTTTCAATATCTTTCATGCGGACAGGGTTTCCCTCAGGACCAGTCCCTCCTTTACACCCAAGGTGGTATCCAGTGTGGCCCTTAATCAGTCCATATATTTGCCACCCTTCTTTCCTAATCCACAGAACAAAGGGGAACGGATTCTGCACTCCTTAGAATGCACAGACAACTTAGATTCTACTTGGACAGAACTAAACCTCAAAGGAAATCTGATCAACTGCTGGTGGGATATGCTGCAGGGGCAGAGGGGAAGGCTATTTCAAAGCAAATTATATCCAAATGGATAGGCCATTGCATTAATTTCTGCTGCAAATACCATGGAAAACCTATCCCACTGGGGATCAGACCCCACTCTACAAGGGCTGCATCTACCTCTACAGTCTTTCTCAGAGGCATCCCTACCAGGGACATCCTAGAAGCTGCCACCTGAAGTTCTGTACATACTTTCACCAAGCATTACCGTCTGCCAATTTTCTCTAGATCCAGAGCTGGCTTTGCCACTGCAGTCTTGCAGGGCCTTTTAGCTAGTCCTAATGCTATTTAAATTCCTCCTCCCATCTTTAGCTGTGGGAATCTACCCAAAAGTGATGACTGCAACAGTGAAACAGGAAGAACATAGTACAGTTGTGTACACTTACCATAAATGTAGATGTTGGTGTATTCACTGTTGCAGTCCTGGTTACCCTCCCTCCAGCCCCCTTTCTTATTTTGGATATACCTCTACTTTCTTTTTCTATCTTCAAAAGCTTTTTGGTGTATTTGCTTTTTTGTTGGAGGTATAACCTTGTATATTTATAGATTTAATTGCTTCCCATTAAGGGGGCACCTGACATCTGGGGCAGGAAAAACTGATGTAATGGTATCAGCTGCATGTTTTATCCCCCTGGACAACCTGGCGTCATGGAAGAAGGGACAGCAACTGACGCAGGACCCAAGATTTTGTTAATCAGGCCGACTGAGGGCTACTGCAAGCAGAGAACCCAAATGTGATGAGTGCAACAGTGAATACACTCTAACATCTACATTTATGTTAAGTGTACACAACTGTACTTTGTAAGCTTTCCAGAAGCCATTATCTAAAGAGACCTATAGCCACAGTCGTTGGTGAGCATAGTAGTGTATAGTATGTTAGGCAAGAGGTATTCATTCCTTCCCCTTTTGCAGGAAAGCAGTCAGTGTGTTGGGCTGGGTGTCCCCCAACCTCTTCTGGTGACCTTTCACATCCAAAGAGAGTTTAGCACATTAGGAGACACCCTGAGCTGGAATGTATTGCTCCTCTTTGAATGGTTTCTGATCCAGACAGTAGAGAATAGAATGCTTTGCAGATAGGGCAGGCTAGATTAAACATATTTCTCATCTCAAGAAATATGAGATGCCACAACTTTTACTCACTAATTCTAGATTGTCACTGTCTGGTGAGAGATGTGCTAGTGAAGACTTGGCTACAAGGCCTGTTCTGTGTTTTTAAGTACAGGAGGCCCAAGCCTTCAAATACAGGGTTATCCTGATGGCCCTATGCTGATGCACACAAGTGTAGTTCCTTTATCTGACAACTGCACACCTTGGAGGGGCCATTTAGGCTTCTATCCTACAGAGACTGATTTCAGATGTTCTTCGTGTTTCACTGTTGCAGTCATTACATTTGGGTTATCTGCTTGCAGGTAGCCCTCAGTCGGCCTGATTATCAAAGTCTTGAGTCCTGCGTCGGTTGCTGTCTCCTCCTCCATAGTCAGGGGTATAAAGCATGCAGCTGACACCATTGCATCAGTCTTTCTTGCCGTGCAGTGCCCGAAGCAGAAGCAGTTCGCTAGTGCCGGTCGGCCAACTCCTGAAATTTTCGTTTTAGACTTTCAGATCTTAAGTCTTCAACAAAGCTAAGTACCCCGTTGGGGATCCTTTTTCTTGCTCTAAACCGATGTCAGTAAAAGTTAACAATTGTATTTCTTGTGGAAAGCAAATACCTCATAAAGATTTTCATTCGTACTGCATTCCTTGCCTAGGCCCAGACCACGACATCCTTCGCTGTCGGTTTTGTGCCTTATTCAAACCTCGAACTATTCGTCATCTGTTCATTTTTGCATCTAAATATTTTGGTAGTCTGTTCAGTTATCCATAAATGGCTTCAGTAAAGCCACCCGACTACCAACATTCCAAAAAAGTGCAAAAATAAAGACAGAGACAGACCGCATAGGTCCAAAGCTGCCAACGACGCTTCTGCTAAGCTAGTCGCCAGTTCGCCGGTACTCAGTGAGGCGCTTTCGTAGCCCCTGATACCCGCTACTTCAGATTCGCAGGCCTCTACTGAGACCCATTTGGAGTCTGGTATGCCGCGCAATGCTTCTTCGACTGTGGAACCTGTGGATGTCTCTACCATGAGTGGGTCCGGAGCCGCTGTGCAGGCACCTGCTTCTGAGGGTGTATTCAGACCTACTGACTTGCATATTAAACCAACGCCATCTCCTTCTTCAAGGCCTAAAACTCGATCCACGCCTAGAAAACCGACGCCCAGACCGCATGGTCAGGCCCCTATGCCTAAAAAACAAATTATAAGAATGGCTGAAGACCTTATTACTCTAATCAGGAGGGGAAGCCACCCTTTCCCTCTAAGAAACCTAGAAGTTATTTTCCTTCTGATTCTTCTGATCAGGATTCTGAAATTTCTGTTTTCTCTGCTGACCAGGAGTTGCCCTTATCTACCAGTGAGGATTCTGATGCAGAGGACTCCATTCCCTCTGCTTCTCCTCCAGAGGATTTCTCTTTTGGTGAAACTTTGCATACTCTTAGAGAGCATTTCCGCTGAGAAAGCCAGGATTACTCTGACTCCAAAAAGAGGCTTGGGGAATTCTTACTCCTACCTCAACACAGGCCTTTAGCTATCCCCTCCTGTACTGGACATTGTAGATGATGCCTTCTCAGAATCTAGCCTGGCCCCTGAGTCTTTACCTCCTGCTCCCAGAAAACCTGATGGGTATTACAGGGTTCCTGACTCTCACAAGTTCCTTTTTAAAAATCCTACTGCGGATCCTGTGACCATTTCACAGGGACCCAAGGGCATTAAGGCCACTACTGCCAAAAATCCTACCACCTCTGATAGAGATTCCAGGGCGCTGGATAGATTGGGTAAGAAGGTATTCACTTCTGCAACCTTTGCCATTAGGGCCTTAAACTGCCAGTTTCATATGGTAAAGTATCAGCAGCATATTATTGGACTGCTTATGCAGAAAATCATGCACTGAAAATAAAGATTTACAGGATTTATTGCGTTCTGCTGAACAAGGTGGAAAACATACTTTGTAATGTGGTTTTGATTCATTTAGAGGCATCTTGCAGGGCTGCTGTCACTGGGTCTGTACTTAGAAGGCATACTTGGCTTAAGGAGCAATCTTTGCCAGATCATGTTATAGCTAAATTACTGGATGCTCTTTTAAACCAAGACCACCTGTTTGGCAACAAAGCAGACGTAGTACTTAAAAAGATGGAAGAAAAAGCTAAATCTATACAAACTGTTAAAAGATTTCCGACAAGTACAGCCTCCCAGATTTAGTAGGCATTGGCCGTCTAAGAATTGGTCATTTCCTGCCTTTTCCAGGCCTTCTCAGTCCAAACCCAGAACCAGCAGGACACCCAGGCTTCAGTCTCAAGGTACTCGCAGGCTAAGCAGTGGGGGGCTCCCACTTCCAAAGCAGGGAGTAGTAAGACTCCCCCCCCCCTATGGTAAACTGTCTCAATGACTTAACTTTAAACCTTCCAAGCCCTGCTCAACTGACTGTTCCTTTAAGGGGAAAGATTGCCCTGCGTGCAAAAAATTGGGAACTCATTACCCAGGACAAATGGGTTTTAAATATAGTTTCCCAAGGATACAGATTCCACTTCCACTCCTTACCAACACCAAACGGTTGGCCAGACCTACCCCCAAATCAGTGGGCAGAGGCCCAAAAGCAAGTTCTCCCTCTTTTAAGCATCAGGGCTATTCAACCTATCCTAGAAGAACAATTGGGGCACGATTTCTACTCTAGACTTTTCCTGGTACCCAGAAAGGACAATTCCTGCCATCCTATCCTGGAACTGTCTATCCCAAACACTTTTTTGGTAATCCCCAAATTCAAAATGCTAACTCTTCATCAGCTGCTTCCCAAGCTAGGCAAAAATGCCTGGTTGGCAACACTGGATTTAAAGGAAGCCTACCTGCACATCCCAATAAGGGAATCTTGCAGAAGATACCTACACTTCAGAGCAGGCTAGATGCATTATCAGTTCTCTGCACTGCCCTTTGGATTATCTACTGTGCCCAGGGAATGCACAAAGTGCCTAGCTCCAGTCATTGCATTTTGCAGGCAAAGAAATATCCAAATATACCCATACCTAGACGATTGTCTAATTCAGGCAGAAAGCCAGGACATACTATTAAATCATCTGGCATTTGTAAATAAATTACTAACTTCTCTGGGGTACACCATAAACGAAAAGAAATCACATCTAGTACCCTGCCAACAAATTGTATTCCTGGGAGCAAGCTTGAATACAATTTCCCAGATGGCCTACCTCACGCCAGAGAAACAAGTTCATTTGACAGCCTACTTCAAACTACTGGCCCCAAAGACCCAGCTATCTGAAAGGAAAATACTGCAAGCCCTGGGGTTTATGGCCTCTTGCATTCTACTAATTCCATATGCAAGACTGCATTTGAGGAAACTACAGTGGTATCTAAAAAGCCTACGGTGTCAACATTCTTAAGACCTAGAATCAATGATTCCTATCATACCTTGTCTAAAGATGGAGTTCCTTTGGTGGGCAGAGGAAACAAGGGACTGCCATTCACTTTACCCCCTACCGCCCAAACCCTAACAACAGACACATCAGACTATGCATGGGGGGCTCGCTTGGCAGGGCAGTGCATTCAGGGCAAATGGAACCAGAGTCAAATGCACCTGCATATCAATCAAAAAAAAATGTTAGCTGTACAGAATGCTCTGACAGCCTTTGAAGACCACATTCTTCCAGGACAATTATTGGTAAAGATGGGCAACACCACTGTTATGTGGCACATAAACAAGCAGGGGGGAATCCACTCATACCCTCTCTGCAGACTAGCCATAGCTCTGTGGAACACTGCCTTGAGCTACCACGTGCACCTACAAGCTCAATTCCTGCCAGGCAAGCTAGATACAGTGACAGAAGACCTAAGCAGAAATCTCATGGACCCACACAAGTGGAAACTAGAACCAAAGATATTCAACATTTTGAGAAACAAATGGGGGTGCCCAGAGATAGACCTGTTTGCCTCCCCTTAGATCTACCAATTGGACAAATTCTGCACAAGGACTCCCCACAGACAAGCTTGGAAAGTGGATGCCCTGTCCTTCACGTGGAAAAACCTATCTGTTTATGCCTTCCCCCTCTGCCTCTCCTCTCCAAAGTGCTACTAAAGATCAAACGGGACAAACCAAGGACAGTACTCATTGCACCAGACTAGCCACGCCTACACTGGTACCCCCTCTTGCGCAGTGTCACTTCTGGAACCATGGCACCTGCCTCAGACCTCTGCCCTGCTGTCCCAGCAGGAGGACCAGATTCTGCACCCACAGCTTCAAACACTGAACCTTGCAGCCTGGCTTATTACATGGTTTCTCCGTTACCATCCCTCAGTAAGCAAGTTATGGATGTCATTCTGGAGGCAAGGAGGCCTAGTACTAGGAAGTCCTATGCTGAAAAATGGAAAAGGTTCTGTTCCTGGAGCCAAACACCGGGGATGGACACAACTGTGCCCAATTTACCGCACATTCTTCAATACTTAACTGAGATGCTTCACAAGGGCCTTTCCTTTTCTTCCATCAAAATTCATGCCTCTGCCATTTCAGCTCATTATAATACAGAGCCACCCCTCTTCTCTCATCCACTGCTGATGCAATTCCTCAGAGGGACCAAAAACTTAAGACCACCCAGGAGAGCCCCTACTCCAGCCTGGGACCTTAACTTTGTATTGGAAAAGCTCACTCTACCTCCCTTTGAGCCAGCTGCAAATGCAGAGTTGAAATTCCTTTCTTGGAAAACAGCTTTCCTTCTAGCCATCCCTTCAGCAAGAAGGGTGTCTGAATTACAGGCCCTCATGGCAGTGTGGAGCCTTTCATCATCTTTCATGCGGACTGGGTGTTCCTCAGGACCAATCCCTCCTTTATGCCCAAGGTGGTATTCAGTGTGGCCCTTAATCAGTTCATTCATTTGCTAACCTTCTTTTCTAATCCACAGAACAAAGGGGAATGAATACTGCACTCCTTGGATGTGCACAGACAACTTAGATTTTACTTGGACAGGACTAAGCCTCTCAGGAAATGTGAACAGCTGCTGGTTGCATTTGCTGCACGGGCAGAGGAGAAGGCCATTTCAAAGCAAACCATTTCTAAGAGGATAGGCCATTGCATTCATTTCTGCTATAAGCACCATGGAAAACCTACCCCACAGGGGATAAGACCACATTCAACCAGGGCTGCATCTACCTCTACAGCCTTTCTCAGAGGTGTCCCAAACAGGGACATCCTAGAAGCTGCTACCTGGAGTTCTGTACATACCTTCACCAAGCATTACCACTTGCCAATTTTTTCTAAATCCAGAGCTGGTTTTGCCACTGCAGTCTTGCAGGGCCTTATAGCTGGTCCTAATTCTATCTAATTGCCTCCTCCCTTCCTTCGCTTTGGGAATCTGCCCAAATGTAATGACTGCAACAGTGAAACACGAAGAACATAGTACAGTTGTGTACACTTACCATAAATGTAGATGTTCGAGTGTATTCACTGTTGCAGTCTTGGTTACCCTGCCTCCAGCCCCCTGACTTCTATTGACTATACCTCTATTCTTGCTTACACCAGAAAGCTTTAAGCATAGTATTTGCTTTTTGTTGGAGGTGTAACCTTAAATATAATTGCTTCCCATTATGGGGACACCTGACATCTGGGGCAAGAAAAACTGATGTAATGGTGTCGGCTGTATGCTTTATACCCCTGACTACCTGACTTCATGGAAGATGAGACAGCACCCGACGCAGGACCCAAGACTTTGATAATCAGGCTGACTGTGAGGGCTACCTGCAAGCAGATAACCCAAATGTAATGACTGCAACAGTGAATACACTTGTAGCATCTACATTTATGGTAAGTGTACACAACTGTACTTTTTTCACTTCAGACTTCAGTCACTTTGAGAGTATACCTCAGGCTTATGAGTCTCATTGCACCTATGATTCTGTTGATGCCCTTGGCAAGACTCTAGGTTTACTATCAAAATTTCGAACTGTACTCCGTCGACTGTACTATCGTCTAACACGGAAGTTCGAAAACAGTAATATCGATGTCAAAAAAACAATCTAGGAACGGGTTTTAACATGGGTCGAGGTAGGTGTTCAGTATTATTCCAAACTACAAACATTTCCCCTACCTCGACCCATGTTAAAACCCGTTCCTAGATTTATTTTTTGACATTGATATTACCGTTTTCGAACTTCCGTGTTCAACGATAGTACAGTCGACGGAGTACAGTTCGAAATTTTGATAGTAAACCAGACTCTACATGGCAGATGAGCTTAGCAGGACCAGGACAGACCCTCACAAATGGAAACTAAATCAGTGGGTCTTCCAAGATTTGACCCGTCTATGGGAAGTTCCTCAAACGGACCTCATTGTCTCCTATCTGAAAAATCAAATGGCAAAATTCTGTTGCAGGACTTCATGATGTGAGAAGGCATGGAAGACAGATGTCTCATATTTTCCTTGGACAGTAGTATTTCTGTATGTTTTTCCACCCTTTCCACTAATATCCAGGGTATTTCTGAAGATTCAGAAGGAATCCCTCAAGTTCATTGTGTTGACCGTCTTCTGGCAGTTCCAGGCAACTGTGGTTATCCTTTCTTTTGGAAATGGCCATGGGCAATTACCACAAGCTTCCTCACTAACTAGATTTACTCACATAAGAACAGGAGTGTTTGATGCACCCCATCATCAGTCCTCTTCAGCTGACTGCCTGGATGATAAGGTCTTAATTCCTTTTAGGCACCTCTATATAACCTCCAACTAGAAAATATTATATTAGCAAATGGAAAAGGTTTTCTGGTTGGTGTCAACGTAAGCCACATGCATTCAGAGCTAGTTTTTGTGTGGTTTTACAATGTTTGTGTGAATTACTATCCATTGGCTTTTTTATTCCCCTATTAAGGTTCATTTATCAGCCATTTCAGCATGCCTCCCCATGGATCCTCCTCTTTCAGTGCAGTTTCATGTCAGAATGTTCATGAAAGGGGTTTTGCATAAGAGGCCTCCAAGAAAACTGGTGTGTCCTACTTGGGATTTTAATTTTGTGTTCTAGAAGCGAACACACCATTTGATCCAGCTAATCTGGTTGACTTGAGGTTCTTAACAGAATATAGTTTTGCTGATTGCTCTGACCTCTGCAAGAAGGATGTCTGGGTTGACACGTCATATAAGAGCTTGGAGCTCAGTTTCATTTTCCAAAGGGGCATGGTTTCTTTGATAACTGAGTGCTACCTGAGTGTACGTTAAAATAAACTATCCATCTCCCCATTTTCTTTCCTGAATCTAAAAATGAGGGAGAGAAGCTACTCCGTGCCTTGCATATCCACAGACAATTCTGATACTACCTTGACAAAACTAAATCTTCCAGATCTTCGGATCAATTGTTCTTTTCTTGTGAAGGC
Source organism: Protopterus annectens (assembly GCF_019279795.1). Taxonomy (NCBI): domain Eukaryota; kingdom Metazoa; phylum Chordata; order Ceratodontiformes; family Protopteridae; genus Protopterus; species Protopterus annectens. The sequence continues at coordinate 1,766,293,696 of NC_056743.1, forward strand.
AAGAAGGGACAACCTGTGTCAAAACAGACTACAATAGACTCCCTCTTATAACACTTTGCCTCCACTGGGATAAATGATGACAGACATTTGAGTTGGTATGTATTTTTCTAATGAATATGAAGTCAAATACAAATCCTGTTATTCTAGCTGATTTATAACCTATAAATGCTGTTTTGTATGCTTTTTCTGATTAACCACCCATTTGTTTATCCAGCCTAAGGTCCGGTCCCAGTAATCCCAGATAAGAGGGAGTCTGTTGTATTTCCATAAGGCTGTTTAAGGTTATTACCTTTCATTATATTCACCATAACAAAGCTATTACAGGCAGGGTCAATGCACACTGTTTCAGGGCCTTGGCATCATCTATGGCTATTTTTTGGTATGGGTTGGATTCTAGAAGTTTTCTAGAAACCGCTACTTGATCCTGTGTACATTTTTTTTACAAAGTACTGTATGCTTGATTTCTTCTCTAGGTCCAGATCAAGGCTTGGTAGCACGATTCTCCTGGGAAGCCTTATCTCTTTTCCTTCCACCTCCCAAATGTAGTTTGATAGGCTAGTTTGCCCATATAGCTGAGGCTACATGCTGAGGCTAGTACATCAGACCTGCAGTATATGTTTGATAAACCTTTTAAGTGTATTTAGAGAAGGGGACGCTGTATTAAAAACATTTTGGATAATGGTACCCCTAGGACAGGTGTTCACCTTTCTAACAAAAGGGGCACACACAAGTGTGGTTGTTTTGCCCAGTGCCCTTATGTCAAAGTTGGAGAGATGGTTCATCTGAAAAGTAGAGACAGACTTAAGACAAATGGTTTTGCTAATTGCAATACTAAAGGAATTATTTATTTAGCCTTGTGTGACAAATGTGAAGCATTATATATAGGCAAAACTGAAAGAAAATTAAAGTCAAGAATGTATGAACACAGGTACAATATAAAAAAGATGAACAGTAACAATTCTCTGTATAAACATATTCTGAACTGTGCAGGAGCTGATTTTCATTTTTATGTAATAGAAATATTGCCCATTGATCCTAGGGGTGGCCCTTGGGAAAACACGCCTAGAATATAGTGAACTGTACTAGCAACTAGTTCTTGAAGCTAATAGGTATCCTGGTTTGAATGAGATGGTTTCATTGAAGCCAGTCTTAAAACTTAGGTCAGCTAAACTTTAAATTATGTGACTTTCTAGCAGATGGTGCTGATGATCTTCGTGTTTCACTGTTGCAGTCATTACATTCAGGTAATCTGTTGGCAGGCTGCCCTCAATCGGCCTGAATAACAAAGTCTTGGGCCCTACGTCGGTTGCTGTCTCCTCTTCCATGATATCAGGTAGTTAGGGGTATAAAACGTGCAGCCGACACCATTTTATTCCGTCTTTCTTGGCGCGCGGTGCCCAAAGCAGAAGCATTTCGCAAGTGCCGGTGGGCCGACTCCTGAAATTTTCGCATTAGAGTTTCAGAGCCGAAGTCTTCAAACTAAAGCTAAGTACCGTGTTGGGGAAACTTTTTTTCTTGCTCCTTTCTGATGTCAGTAAAAGTTAATAATTGCATTACTTGTGGTAAGCAAATACCTCATAAGGATTTTCATTTGTACTATCTTCCTTGCCTAGGCCCAGATCACAAAGCGCCTTGCTGTCGGTTTTGTTCTAGATTTAACCAATGGACTATTAAGCGTCTGTATATTTTTGCTTCAAAATATTTTGGTTCAAGAGTTAATTATCCTGAAATATCGTCCGTTAGCAATCCGACTACCGGAGTTCACAAAAAAACACACAGAAAAAGACAGACAGTCGAGGTCCAAAACCGATGACAAAGCTTCTCTTAAGCCAGTCGCCGGTACTCAGTGAGGCACTTTCGCAGCCCCTGATACCTGCCACTTTTGAGTCGCAGGCCTCTACCGAAACCCATTCGGAGTACAGAATGCCGCGAGATTCTCAAGAGTATTGAACCCGCAGATATGTCTCCCTTGGATGGGTCCGGAGCTGCTGAGCAGGCACCAGCTTCTGAGGGTGTCTTCAGACCTCAACATTTTTATATTAAACCAGCACAAGCCTCAAAATCAAGGTCAAAAACATTTTCTATGTCTAAAAAACTGATGCATGAGCCATGTGCTCAGGCCACTATGCCTAAAAATAAAATGATCAAAATGGCTGAGGATTTAATTACCTTGTTCAGGGGTTACCAACCCCCCTCCTGCTAAGAGGCCTAGGCAAGGCACTGATTATGAATCTTCAGATCAGGTTTCCATTTCTTCTGATTTCTCTTCTGATCAGGAATTTTCTATTCCATCTTATGAGGATTCTGATACAGAGGAATCCATCCCATTTGCATCTCCTCCTGAGGATTACTGTTTTGGAGAGACTTTGCATACTTTAAGGGAACATTTTCACTGGGCGAGTCAGGACTTCTCTGAATCAAAAAGAGGCTTAGTGATTTCCTTCTTCCTCAGCATAGGCCTTTGGCAATACCTCCTGTATTGGACATTGATGATGTGTTTTCGGAGTCGAGCATGGCTCCTGATTCCCTGCCTCTGGCTCCTAGTAAACCAGACAGATATTACAGGGTTCCTGACTCCCACAAATTTCTATTCAAAAATCCTGCTGCTGATCCTGAGACTATTTCTCAGGGTCTCAAGGGTGTAAATGCCTCTCGAGCCAAATATCCTACCCCCCTCTGACAGAGATTCCAGGGCGCTGGATAGATGGAGAAAGAAGGTTTATACGTGTGCAACCTTGGCAATCAGGGCTTTAAACTGCCAATTTCATGTGCTTAAATATCAACAGCATGTTATGGGCTTACTGAAACAGAAAATTATGTTGATTTCTGATTGTGTGGAAAATAGAGTTACAGGAATTATTGCATTCAGCAGAACAGGTTGGAAAGCATACTTTGCAGTGTGGTTTTGATTGCTTGGAGGCCTCTTGTAGGGCCACCGTTACTGGATCTATGATTAGAAGGCATGCTTGGCTCAAGGAGCAAAATCTGCCTGATCAGTTAAGGCTAAATTGTTGGATGCCCCTTTGCAGCATGATACTCTGGTAATAAGGCAGAAGAGGTTTTAAAGAAAATGGAAGACAAAGCTAAATCTATGCAAACTGTAAAAGATTTCTTGCAAGTGCAGCCACCCAGGTTCAGTAGACACTGGCCTACTAAAAATTGGTCCTTTCCTGTGTCCAACAGAGCCACTCAAGGCAAATCTAGGCGCTCAAAAGGCTCCAGATACCAATCACAAGGTTCTTACAGGTCAAAGCAGTGGGGTGCCTCCACCTCCAAAACTGAAGGGAACAAAGCACAACCCTGTAGGTAAGCAGTCTCAGTGACTTTCCTCTACTATCACCAAGCACTTACCTTTTGGCAGCCCCCTTGAGGGGAAAACTAGCACTTCATGCTCAAAATTGGCAGTTAATTACCCAGGACAAGTGGGTATTAAACATTGTATCCCAGGGGTACAGATTTCATTTCCATACTTTGCCAATTCCAAACGGATGGCCGGATCTGCTACAAAACCAGTGGGCAGAGGCCCAGAAACAAGTCATGTCCCTCATGGATATGGGGGCTCTTCAACCAGTACCAGAAAAGGAAAAAGGACAAGGTTTTTATTCAAGACTTTTCCTGGTACCCAGAAAAGACAATTCATGGCGTCCAATATTAGACTTATCGATTTTGAACACTTTCTTGGACATTCCAAAATTCAAAATGCTGACATTACAACAGCTACTGCCTATGCTAGGCAGGAATGCTTGGTTAGTAACTCTAAACTTCATACCTGTATATCCCAATAAGGGAATCATGCAGAGGATACCTAATCTTCAAAGTAGGTTTTTTGCATTACCAATTCTGTGCACTGCCCTTTGGCTTATCTACTTCGCCCAGGGTCTTTACAGAGTACCTGGCACCAGTAATTGCATTCTGCAGACAAAGATGCATTCAAATTTATCCTTATCTGGACTGTCTCATTCAAGCAGAGGACATAGACACATGTTCTTCGTGTTTCACTGTTGCAGTCATAACTGTAGGGTACTCCTGCCGGCAGGCAGCCCGAGGTCGGCCAGAATATCAAAGTCTGGGTCCGGCGTCGGCTGTATCAGCAAGTACCCTGACGTCAGAATGCATGGGTATAAAGCTGACAGCCGACGCCATCTTCTCCAGTCTTTCTTGCCATGCGGTGCAAAGCAGTTCGCTAGTTGTTGGTTGGCGTTTTCAAGACAACGTGGTGTGATTGTCGTCGGTCCAAAGTTTTCTACTTCTCTTCTCAAAGCTAAGTACCCCGTTGAAACCTTTTCTTGCTCCTCCGATGTCAGAAAAAGTTAATTGTGTATCGTGTGGAAAACAAATACCTCATAAAGATTTCCACTCTTACTGTCTACCTTGCTTAGGCCCTGACCACGACGTTTCTTGCTGTCTGTTCTGTGCCAGGTTTAATTCTCGCACTATCAAGCGTAGGTACGATTGGGCCTTGAATTAGTTCGGTAGACGATTTAATTATAGGATGTCGTCAGATACTTTACCGACTACCAGAATACAGAAGAAACGCAAAGACAAGGACAGGCCTCCGAGGTCCAAACAGGATACTTTGCAGCTGGAGCCAGCTTCGGGTTCGGCGGTCAGTGAGGCGCTTTTGCAGCCCCTGTCGTCCGCCACTTCAGAACCGATGGCCGACACGGACACCCATGGGGAGCCATCTAGGCCTAGTAATTTGTCTGCTGCAGGACCTTCGGACGTCGCTCCTTCAGATGGGTCCGGAACCGCTGTGCAGGTACCGGCTTCTGAGGGAGTCTTCAGGCCTTCACATATTACTATTTCCACAAAGACAAAGGCCAAGTCAAAGACTCCTGTTAAACCCAGACTTTCTGCTCAAGCTTCTTCGGATTCAGCTCCTAAGACTCAGAAGCAATTACTATGGATGGCTGAGGATTTATTAACCATGATTAAGGGCTCTCACCCTCCTCCTGAGAAAAGGCCTAGACAGGATATCCCTTATGATTCCTCTGATCAGGCTTCTATATCTTCAGTTTCTTCCTCTGATCAGGATTATTCTTTTCCTCCTTATGAGGATTCGGATGCAGAGGATTCTGTTCCCTCTGCCTCTCCCCCTGAAGATTTCTCTTTTGGGGAAACCTTGCATGAGATGAGGGAGCATTTTCATTGGGAAGGTCAGGATTATTCTGCTTCCAAAAAGAGACTTGGGGAATTTCTTCTTCTCCCTCAACACAGGCCTTTAGCTATTCCTCCTGTACTTGACATTGTGGATGATGCTTTCTCTGAAGCTAACTTGAATACTGATTCCATGCCGCCTGCTCCATCTAAGCCTGATAGATTTTACAGGGTCCCTGATTCCCATCAATTTTTATTTAAGAACCCTTCTGCTGATCCTGAAACTATTTTGCAGGGTTCCAAGGCTGCTAAGGCCGCCTCCTCTAAGAATCCTATCCCTTCTGAAAAGGATTCTCGTGCCCTGGACAGGTGGGGCAAAAAGGTTTATACTTCAGCTACCCTTTCTATTAGAGCTTTAAATTGCCAGTTTCACATGTTTAAGTATCAACAGTTTCTTTTATCTGTTTTAAAACAAAGGCTTTCTACCTTTCCTGCATTTGCTGAGGACAAGGAATTACAGGATGTGTTGCATGCAACTGAACAAGTTAGCAAACATAGTTTACATTGTGGTTTTGATGCCTTAGAGGCTTCCTGCAGGGCTGCTGCCTCTGGTACTGTTATCAGGAGACATGCTTGGCTTCGTGAGCAGAATTTACCTGAACAAGTGAAGGCTAAACTGCTAGATGCCCCTGTTCAGCATGATGTATTATTTGGATCTAAGGCTGAGGAGGTTATTAAAAAAAAATGGAAGAAAAAGCCAAGTCTATGCAGACTGTAAAAGATTTTTTGCAAGTACAGCCTCCTAGATTTTCTAGAAATTGGCCCTCCAAAAATTGGTCTTTTCCTACTTCTGACAGGCCTCAAAGGGGAAGATATAGATGCTCCAGAGGTCGGGCGCAGGCTCAGACCTCTTACAGATCTAGACAGTGGACTGCTTCTTCACCTAGAAGGGGAGAAGACCGACCTCAATCCCAAAGAAAGCAGACCCAATGACTTCCTCTGTTGGGCTACAGGTCCTCCTTCCCTGGATGCCCCTCTCGGAGGAAAACTTTCTCTTTTTTTACCAAAATTGGACTCTCATTACCCAGGACAAATGGGTGTTAGACGTGATTTTCAAAGGCTACAGATTCCACTTTCACACTCTGCCAAGGCCTTCCGGCTGGCCAGATCTGCCAAAACATCAATGGATAGAGGCCTTAAATCAAGTGGACGCTTTATTAGCCTTAAGAGCCATAGAACCTGTTCCACCTCTAGAGGTTGGGAAAGGTTTTTATTCAAGACTTTTTCTGGTCCCAAGAAAACAAAACTCCTGGAGACCTATTCTGGACCTCTCAATATTAAACACCTTTTTGGAAATTCCAAAATTCAAGATGCTTACTCTTCAACAACTTCTCCCAATGCTCTCACAAGATGCTTGGATGGTAACATTGGACTTAAGAGGCCTACTTACACGTCCCCATAAGGCAACAATGCAGAAGTACCTCAGATTCAAGGCAGGCTTGAGACACTTCCAATTCTCTGTACTGCCATTTGGCTTATCTACTGCACCCAGAGTTTTTACCAAATGCCTGGCTCCAGTAGTAGCTTACTGCAGACTTCAGGGGATTCAGATTTACCCCTGTCTGGACGACTGTCTAATTCAGGCAGACAACAAAGACCTTTTACTTCAACACCTGCAATTTGTTCAACGTCTTCTCCTACTACTGGGATTCTCAGTGAACACAAAAGTCACATTTGATTCCTTCTCAACGAATGATCTTTTTGGGAGCTCTTCTAGACACAAGTTTACAGATGGCCTTCCTTACTCCAGAAAAACAGTTACAGCTGGCTTCAATCTTCCAGACCTTGGCAACCTTGACTCAGCTCACTGCAAGGAAATTCCTGCAGGCTTTGGGCTACATGGCCTCTTGCATCCTGTTGATTCCAAATGCGAGGCTTCACATGAGGAAACTTCAATGGTACCTAAAGAGTGTATGGTCTCAGCATTGCCACAGTCTGGATACAATGATTCCACTAATTCACTGCCTCCAGAAGGAATTCCTTTGGTGGTCCAGGGCGTGTGTTTTGAACGAAGGGAAGCCCTTTCGTCTTCCTCAACCTACTCAGATCATAACCACGGACGCCTCGGATTATGCTTGGGGAGCTCTTTTTCTAGACAAGTGCCAATAGGGCTCTTGGACAAGCAAACACCTTCTATGGCACATCAACTTGAAAGAAATGTTGGCAGTCCAAAATGCTCTTCTAGCCTTCCAGACTCTTTTGAAGCCAGGACCTCTGCTAATTTGAACAGACAATACCACAGTCATGTGGTACATAAACAAGCAAGGGGGCTCTCACTCTTGCCCCCTTTGCAGGCTTGCCATGACTTTATGGGACACAGCCTTAAATTTGAATCTGGATCTTCAGGCACAGTTCATTCCAGGAAATCAGAATCTCTTAGCAGACAGCCTAAGCAGAAACATTTTGGATCCTCACGAATGGATGTTGGACCCCAACTTATTCAGCAAGATAACTGCAGTTTGGGGCTGTCCTCAGATCTGTTTGCGTCCCATCTCAGCCATCAGTTGCCTCTCTCTTGCACCAGGTCCTTCCACAAGACAGCTTGGAAAGTGGATGCCCTGTCCCTCAGCTGGAGGAATCTTTCGGGATATGCCTTCCCTCCTCTTCTGCCTCTGGTATTGCTAAAGATAAAGCTGGACAAACCTAGACTGATCATTTTGATAGCTCCAAATTGGCCTCGTCAGTTTTGGTATCCAACTCTACTGCACCTTTGCTTGGAACCCCCTTGGAGTCTTCCTCTGACCCATTCTCTACTGTCCCAGCATCAGGGTCAGGTATTTCACTCTCAAATCAAGACTCTCTGCCTGGCAGCTTGGCTCATCAAAGGCAATTGATCCCTTCTTCTCTTCCTAAGCAAGTTTTGGATATTCTTTTGGAAGCTAGGCGTCCTAGTACAAGGAAATCTTATGCTTCTAAATGGAAAAGATTTTGTATTTGGATGCAGGATCGTGGTTCTGAGCCTTTTTTTACCTGATATTCCCTCTATATTGCTTCATCTCTCAGACCTTTTGATTAAAGGTCTTTCCTTTTCTTCCATTAAGATTCATGCTTCTGCTATTTCGGCTCATTTCTATTGTGATCCTCCCATTTTTTCCCACCAGCTGGTTAGACAATTTCTGAGAGGAGCTAAGAATTTAAGACCTCCTAGATCTCCTCCTGTCCCTCCTTGGGATCTTAACTATGTCTTGGAAAAGCTTACTTTGCCTCCTTTTGAGCCTGCTGCCTCTGCGGATATCAAGTTCTTATCCTGGAAGACAGCTATTTTGTTGGCCTTGACTTCTGCCAGAAGGGTGTCTGAGTTGCAAGCCCTCATGGCCGTGGAACCATACCTCATCTTTCATCAGGACAGAGTTTCCTTGAAGACCAATCCTACTTTTATGCCTTAGGTAGTTTCTAGAGTGGCTCTAAATCAGACTATTCACCTTCCTACCTTTTTCCCAAAATAAGGGGGAAAGGATTTTGCATTCATTGGACGTACACAGGCAACTACGTTTTTACCTGGACAAAACTAAAGATTTCAGAAAATCAGATCAATTGCTTATCTCATTTACTTCCAGTTCTCTAGGTAAAGCTATTTCTAAGCAAACTATTTCCAAATGGATTGCTCATGGAATAAGATATTGTTACTCTCTTTATGGAAAACAGATTCCAGGTACTGTCAGGACTCATTCTACTAGAGCAGCTTGCCACTTCAGCAGCCTTTCTCAGAGGAGTTCCTACTAAGGACATTCTGGAGGCTGCCACTTGGAGCTCTGTGCATACCTTTTCCAAGCACTATAACCTCCCTTTGTACTCTAAGTCTAGGGCCGGCTTTGCCTCTGCTGTTTTGCAGGGTCTTCTAGCTGCTCCTTCTTCTTCATAACCTCCTCCCGTGTTCTCAGCTTTGGGATTCTACCCTACAGTTATGACTGCAACAGTGAAACACGAAGAACATAGTACAGTTGTGTACACCTACCATAAATATAGATGTTCGAGTGTCTGCACTGTTGCAGTCGGTGTTTCCCTCCCTCCAGACCCCTCTAGTTTCTTTTTTGCTTACTTTGTTTCCTTTTCCACTACCTTTCTGGTGTATTTGTGTTTCCCTAGGGACACCTTTTGGTTTTATGGGGGCTTCTGACATCAGGGGCAAGAAAGGCTGGAGAAGATGGCGTCGGCTGTCAGCTTTATACCCATGCGTTCTGACGTCAGGTTACTTGCTGATACAGCTGACGCCGGACCCAGACTTTGATATTCTGGCCGACCTCGGGCTGCCTGCCGGCAGGAGTACCCTACAGTTATGACTGCAACAGTGAAGACACTCTAACATCTACATTTATGGTAGGTGTACACAACTGTACTTTCTTCAACATCTGGTGTTTGTGAAAAGGCTTCTAGCATGCCTAGGGTACACCATAAACAGAAAGAAATCACAACTGGTACCCTCTCATATAGTTAGCTTCCTGGGTGCAAGCTTGAATGCAACTGCCCCAGATGGCTTACCTTACGCCAGACAAACCAAGGCAACTGACAACATACTTCAAACAAATGGCAACAGAAACCCAGTTATCTGCAAGACAAATTCTGCAGGCTTTGGGGTTCATGGCATCCTGCATTCTGCTAATTCCATATGCAAGACTGCATATGAGGAAACTTCAGTGGTACCTAAAAAGTTTATGGAGTCAACATTGTCAGTCTGGAAACAATGATTCCTCTCATTCCCTGCCTACAACAGGAGTTTCTTTGGTGGGCAGAGACATGTCACCAAAACAAGGGACTGTCATTCACTCTACCCCCTGCCACCCAAACCCTAACTACAGACTATGCTTGGGGGGCCCTCCTAGCGGGGAGATGCATCCAGGGCAAATGGAGCCCAAACTAAATGCATCTGCATATCAACCAGGAAGAGATGCTAGCTGTTCAGAATGCTCTGACAGCCTTCAAGGACTTACTTCATCCAGGACAACTACTGATAAAGATGGACAACACCACAATTATGTGGTACATAAACAAGCAGGGGGGGGGTACACATTCCTACCCCCTTTGCAGACCAGCCATGGCCTTGTGGAACAGAGCCTGGACTATCCAAATGCATCTTCAAGCTCAGTTCCTGCCAGGAAAACAAAATACTCTGGCAGATGACCTAAGCAGAAATCTTCTGGACCCGCACGAATGGAGACTGGATCCACAAATCTTCAGCATGTTAACACAGAAATGGGGGAGCCCAGACATAGATCTATTTGCTTCTCCCCAAAATTATCGGTTGGACAAATTCTGCACAAGAACTCATCACAAAAAAGCATGGAAAATGGATGCCCTATCAGCCTATGCCTTTCCGCCTCTGCCTCTGCTCTCCAAGGCCTTACTAAAAGTCAGACATGAAAAACCAAAAATGATCCTAGTTGCTCCGGACTGTCTTCACCAGCACTGGTACCCACTTCTAAGGAATACGTCTCAGCTTTCTCCATGGTACTTGCCTCAAATACCTCATCTACTGTCTCAGCAGAACAATCAAATTCTGCACACTCCGCTCCAAACTCTGAATCTTGCAGCATGGCTGAACAATTAATTATTCAAACAACACCTCTCAGTAAATCTTTGATGGATGTCATTTTGGAAGCCAGAAGGCCTAGTACTAGAAAATCTTATGCTGATAAATGGAACAGATTCTGTGCTTGAAACCAAGCACAAGGAACAGACACAGTAAAGCCCAATATTCCTCAGATTTTACAATATTTGACTGAGATGCTTGACAAGGGCCTATCTTTTTCTTCAATAAAAATCCATGCCTCTGCCATCTCGGCTCATTACAACACTGAGCCTCCCCTCTTTTTTCATCCTCTGCTTAAACAGTATCTTGGAGGAGCCAAAAATTTAAGGCCTCCCAGAAGATCAACTCCTGCATGGGACCTCAATTTTGTGTTGGAAAAACTCAGCCTGCCTCCTTTTGAACCAGCAGCTACTGCTGATAAAAAATTTCTATCTTGGAAAACGTCTAATAAACGTTCCTGGACTGGTTTACTTGGTGGCGAAGGGTCTTTTTCGTGACTGCCTTATGTGTTGGTTTGAGTTTATTTGCAGTTCCTGTTTTGGTGTTACTATCTTGGAAAACAGCTTTTCTGTTGGCAGTCACTTCAGCAAGAAGGGTTTCAGAACTGCAGGCTCTCATGGCAGTGGAATGATCCTTTGAAGGCGAAATGCCGAGGTACCAGGTCTTGAAAAGATAAAGGAGATTATTGCTGGAAAAGTATCGGCTGTTTGGTGTGTTATTTCTTCATTTATTATTGTACTTTCGCATCGTTTGGTTATATTCTCATGGCAGTGGAGCCTTTTATTATATTTTACCTGGACAAGGGTGTTCCTCAGGACCAGTCCTTCTTTTATGCCTAAGGTGGTATCCAGTGCGGCTCTTAACCAGACCATTCACCTGTCAACATTTTACCCAAATCCGCAGAACAAGGGGGAGCGGATTCTGCATTCATTGGATGTACACAGACAACTAAGATTCTACTTAAACAGGACCAAATCTCTAAGAAAGTCTGAGCAACTACTGGTAGCATTTGCTGCAGGGTCAGAGGGGAAGGCTACATCAAAGCACACTATTTCTAAGTGGATAAGCCACTGCATTCATTTCTGCTACTTGCACCATGGTAAACCTGTGCCCAAGGGGATCAGATCACATTCCACCAGGGCTGTCTCTGCTTCAGCAGCTTTTCTCAGAGGGGTTCCAACAAAAGACATTCTAGAAGCTGCTACTTGGAGCTCTGTTCATACCTTCACAAAGCAATTATCATTTGCCTCTTCTCCAAATCCAGGGCAGGCTTTGCCACTGCAGTTCTGCAGGGCCTTATAGCCGCTCCTAATGCTGTTTAGTTCCATCCTCCCATCCATAGCTTTGGGATTCTACCCAAATGTAATGACTGCAACAGTGAAACACGAAGAACATAGTACAGTTGTGTACACTTACCATAAATGTAGATGTTCGAGTGTATTCACTGTTGCAGTCCGGGTTACCCACCCGCCATCCCCCTTTCTATACCTTTTCTTTACTTCACTATACACTAAAGCCTTTGTGGTGTGTGTGCTTTTAGATGAAGGTAAAGTTTATGTCGCTAAAAGTGCGTTTATATATATTTCTGTGTGTGTGTGTGTGTGTGTGTGTGTGTGTGTGTGTGTGTGTGTGTGTGTATATATATATCTACTAAAATTAACCGCACTCAAAAAAATTGAACGAAGAGAATAAATATATATATATATATTTTTTTTTTTTTGCTCCCCATTTGTGGGGGCACCTGACATCTGGGGCAAGAAAAACTGAATAAAATGGCATTGGCTGCATGTTTTATACCCCTGACGTCATGGAAGAGGAGACAGCAACCAACGCAGGACCCAAGACTTTGTTATTCAGGCCGATTGAGGGCAACCTGCCAGCAGATTTACACGAATGTAGTGACTGCAACAGTGAATACACTCTAACATCTACATTTATGGTAAGTGTACACAACTGTACTTTTTTACATTTTGTATGACCTACACAACAGTGTTTTAAATGTGGTTTTAAAAAGGTTTTATATTTATATTTTTAAACATTTTTAAACATTTTTTGTTTATTAGTTTTTACAAATTGTGAATGTATGTTTTTTACAAGATTCCTGATTGACGAACAAATGATTTTCTATGCACTTCTGTATTTATTGTTTCATTGTTTGTGTATATATTTTTTTTGCGAAAAGTATAATAGTTTGTTAGTTGATTAATTGGGGATGTTTCTGTATATAAAGGGGTTTCAGAAGTTGGTATGCTCATATGAAGAAGTTTTTGTGATGAAAACGCAGTGATACAGTTAATGCATTCTGGATGTGTTTTACGTTTTTTAATATTGTGTGTGATCAGTAAAACAGTGGAATTTATTCTGGTGAACCGTCAAATCAAAGCTGTCTAGACTTGGTGAAAATACAGAAACCCAAGCCCCTTACTGTTCTACTCATCTTGTCCGCATTTGAGAACATCTTTTTATCTTTGTCCTTAAATCCAGAGTCTCTGCTGCCTGATATAAAAGGGAAAAAAAAATTCTAGTACCATACATTCCAGCAGAACTTGTATAAGAATTCAGTGGCTAACACAGCAGTAGTGACCCTAAAAGCTGCCAGAGCTTTCAAACCTGCTCCAGGCCTAAATATATTCCCTAATGGCAAGGAAAACAGGGTCCTGGACTGCTTCAGAAGATAAATATGTCAGCCCCTCTTACTTTTGAGCATATTTATTAAACCGCACAGGAAAATCTTCAGGCAAATAGAGTACATGGGGCAGCAGATGTCACTGATAAGAATAGTAGTTCTTAAGCTAGATAAGACATCCTTTAAAATGGACATACCTGAAATTAAACATGAATACAGTGCAGTAAATGCATGTAGGTAGGGTGACAGCATCCAGGACAACCTTGAGGAGGCATGCCTGGGTCAGACTGCAGTGTCTGCCTAGGGAATGTAAAGGGGCAGAATTAGATGCAACACTAGTTAAGGACAATATCTTTGGGCTTTCCCGTACTGGAAGATTTTAAATGCCTGGAGGCAAAGTATGAGACCATGGAGCAAGTGCAGCATATCTTTCACCCTCTCTTTTCCAAGTGTAACACGAATGACCTGATTAAATAGTGGCTTTTTTTGTAAGAAGCAAACTTAAGGATAAATAGCATATGCAGAAAAGAGCATATGAAAAGAAGTGGGCATGACAGAGCGACAGAGGAAAAGGGAGACAGCAAGACAGTGGGTGGAATGTCAAGGCCCCTTATGCCTGTGAGCCCCTTAAAGACAGGTGCTTCAGCTTGACATCAAGCAGGTAGGTGTGAGTCATAGTATTACAAATGGAATACAGTTCTACCACCCTGCTCTCTCAGGAATGCCCCCTGCCTTATTAGACTCATACAGCAACTAATTGCTTGTGGCAGAGTTGGAGCAGTTCCCACTAGAGAAGAGGAAAGAAGTTTCTCTTCCAGAATTTTCCGGGTTACCAAAAAGGGAAGCTCATCGAGGGTAATTCTAGACCTGTCAAATTTGAACAAATCCCCGAAAGTCAAGAAATTCAAAATGGCCTTCTGCTCCTATTGATTTGCCCTAGAGCCATGTTGGTAACTGTATATTTATCTGATGTCTACTCTGACATTCCAGTCCATAAAACCCAAAGAAGTTTTTTTTAGGTTTAGAGCTGATGAGAAATGCTTTATTTTTATTTCCCTCTGTTCTGGTATTTTGACTTGCCAAAGGTGTTCAGGTAGATAAACCTCAGAAACACAGACTTCTGAAGATTTGGGGCATCCATATTTATATAAAAAGATACTTTTGTAGTGGGTAAACGGTTATACACAAAACAGCAACAAGGTAAAAGTAAAATAAAAACCAGCTTAACATGGCTTAAAACCAACTTTTTATTTTACAAAATGGTAAGCGCTTTCACGCCGTAGAAGAGCTTCTTCAGACCATAAGTACTATTACTAACTTTATACAGTTGAAAAACCAAAAGTAGAAAAGTGTGGTTATTTCTAGCTATATGCGTGTCTAAAGCATTCTTCAGTTTGTATTTCTTTATATCATTATGATGTTTTCTGATGCGATCTGTAAATGTCCTGTGGGTTTTCCCAACATAGAAACTCAGCTGAATACACTAAGTTACTACTTTTGCAATGAGCATAAAAATTAAAATGATATACACAACCAACGGACGGATATACATAACTTGGGTCACTACAGACAAGCTTGCACATACTACATGTTCCACATGCCAAAGTGCCCTGCCTGTCAGTTCTTGGACTCTCCTTTTTACAGGAATTAAAACATATTCTCCTTTTCAAAGAATGACTGATGTTCTTCATCTCACATTGCTGCAGTCATAACCTGTGGGTAGTCCGCTGTCCTCGGTCGGCCCGAATACCAAAGTATTAGGCTGGCGTCGGTCATGGGCGCTCAGATCTGACGTCAGTGCGTCATGGTATTAAAGCGCATGACCGACGTCATATCCTCAGTCTTTTTTGCCGCATGGTCCGAAGCAGAAGCAGCGTTTGCAAGTGCCGTTCGGCGTTCTGAAATTTTCGTATTCTGAGTTTCAGACCGACACCAAGTTGGCTAAGTACCCCGTTGGGGAATATTTTTGTTTTTCTTGCCTCAGTTAATTCCGGATGTCAGAAAAAGTGAATAATTGTATTTCTTGTGGGAAACAGATACCGCATAGGGATTACCACTCTCTGTATTCCTTGTTTGGGGCCTGAGCACGACGTAGTCGGGTGTCGCTTCTGTGCTAGATTTAATAAGCGCACCATTAAACGAAGGTTAGATTGCGCTAGGCTTGTCTTGATGGCGGTGTAATTACAATATGCCGTCGGATCCTCAGACGCCCGCTACCGCTAAGAAGCGCAAGGAAAAGTCGTTAAGGTCCAAGCAGGATGAGTCGTCCGTTCCGGACGCCGGTTCTTTAGAAACTACGGTGGAATCTGTAGATCCAGCCGAGGTTTCAGTTGAGTCTCAGGGGGAGCCATTAATTTTGCAAGATGTGGCCTCTCAGGAGTCAGGTCAGGCTGAGGGGGCCTCTCAGGTTGCTGTACTCCCCTCTTTGCCTAAGGTGGTTAGGCCTTCTCCTTCTGTCTCTAAGGTACCTTCCAAGGTCAGGCCTGGTTTGCCTTCCTCAGGTGTCAGTCCTAGTTCTGCAGGTTCTGTGCCTAAAAAACACATGTTTAAAATGGCAGAAGATTTGATTTCCTTAATCAGGGTTCTATGCCCCTCCAGATAAGAGGCCTAGGGTGGAGCCAGAGGTGGAAAGTTTGGAACAGGCTTCAGATTACTCAGAGTCTTGACTGAAGACATTCAGGATTTTCCTCCTTATTCTGATTCAGGCAGAGGATTCCAGTCCTCCTGATTCCGCTCCAGAGGATTTATCTTTATCAGATACCCTGCAGTCTAAGAGGGAGCATTTTAAATGGGAAGGTCAGGATTTCTCAGATTCCCATAAGAGGCTTAGGGAATTTTTGTTTTACCACAACATCGGCCTTTGGCTATACCTCCTGTTTTGGATGTTGTTCAGAATGTTTTCTCTGAGGCCTCTCTTAATCCAGACTCTTTGCCTCCTGCCTGTTAAGCCAGATAGGTATTACAGAGTGCCAGAGGCTCATAAATATCTGTATAAGAGCCCAAGGGCTGTCCCAGAAACTATTAGCCAGGGTCCTAAGGGGTCAGGGCTTCTGTTGTAAAGAATCCAGTTCCTATGGATAAAGATTCTAGAGCTTTGGATAGGTGGGGTAAAAAGTGTATACCTCTTCCACTCTAGCAATGAGGGCTTTGAATTGCCAGTTTCATATGTTGAAGTACCAGAATTTTCTCCTTACTCAATTAAAGTCTAAGGTAGATGCTTTGGCAGAGGGCATAGAGTGTAAGGAATTACAGGATTTGGTTCATGCCTCTGATCAGGTGGGTAAGCATTCTTTGCAGTGTGGTTTCGATGCTTTACAGGCTTCTTCCAGGGTGGCTGCCACTGGATCAGTTATTCAGGCACGCCTGGCTTAAGGATCAGAACTTGTCAGAGCATGTTAAAGCTAGAATTTTGGATGCTCCTTTGCAGTCTGAAGTTTTGTTTGGTACTCCTGTGGAGTCTGTCTTAAAGAAAATGGAAGACAAGGCTAAGTCTATGCAGACTGTTAAAGATTTTTTGCAGGTGCAGCCCCCTAAGTTTAGCAGAAATTGGCCTACTAAGGGATGGGCTTATCCTTCTTCTGATTTACAGTCTAGGGGTAGATCTAGACGTGGTAGGAGCAGAGCTCAGGGTACTTTCAGGCCTAGAACGTGGAGTTCCCCTGCACAATCTACAGGTGAGGGCAGGGGCCAGTCCTTTCGTAAACAGGCCCAATGACCTGCATCTTCAGCTGCCAGATCCTTCCTGTCTGGCAGCTCCTTTGGGGAGAAAGTTGGCACTCTTCAAGCAAAACTGGCTTTTAGTCACCCAGGACAAATGGGTGTTGGACATTATAGACCGAGGCTACAAGTTTTATTTCCACACATTGCCTCCTTTCAAAGGCATGCCAGACATTCCTCCTCAGCAAAGGGCAGAGGCTCACAAACAGATTTCTTTACTTCTTCAAATGGGAGCTATTCAGCAGGTCCCTCCGTCAGAAGTGGGCCTGGGATTTTATTCTCGCCTGTTTCTCGTACCAAAGAAAGGAAACACTTGGAGGCCAATTTTGGATTTATCTATCCTAAACACATACCTGGACATTCCAAAATTCAAAATGTTGACGTTGCAACAACTTCTGCCTCTGTTAGGCAAAGATCACTGGATGGTAACTCTGGATCTCAGAGGCTTATCTTCATGTTCCTATCAGGCCCAGTTGCAGGAGGTTCCTGCGTGGTTTTGGGCTGGGACTTTACATTATCAGTTCTCTGCATTGCCCTTTGGCTTATCTACTGCGCCCAGGGTATTTACAAAGGTTCTGGCTCCAGTACTAGCCTTCTTAAGGTTAAGAGGAATACAAATTTACCCTTATTTGGACGATTGCCTGATTCTTGCTCAAGACAAAAACAAGCTACTTCACCATCTACAGTATGTTATGGCAGTGTTAAGGTGCCTAGGGTATTCTGTGAAAGAAACAAAGTCGAGTCTAGTACCCTCTCAGGAAATGTGCTTTCTGGGTGTGAGACTGAATACAGCTTCCCAGATGGCTTTTTTGACCCTGGACAAACAGAGAAACCTTACACTTTACTTCAAACAATTGTCTCTACGGTCCAGGCTGACTGCAAGGACAGTCCTTCAAGCCTTGGGGTTCATGGCATCTTGTATTCTGGTGCTTCCCAATGCCAGACTGCATAAGAGGAAGCTACAATGGTATCTCAAAAATGTATGGACGCAACACTGCCACGATCTGGACACTGTCATTCCGATAATACCTTGCATTCAGAAGGAATTTTTGTGGTGGGCTCAGGAATGTCACCTAAACAAGGGACTCTCTGTGACCCGACCAGAGGCGAGTCAGATCTTAATGACAGATGCCTCGGACAAGGCTTTGGGAGCTCACCTCAATGGAAAATGGGTTCAAGACACGTGGCCTGCCAGACTTCAACATTTACATATCAACTTGAAGGAGATGTTAGCAGTCCAATTTGCATTGATGGCTTTCAAGGATCTACTTCACCCAGGACAAGTGTTGATTCAAACAGACAACACAACTGTCATGTGGTACATCAACAAGCAAGGGGAACCCATTCGTACCCTCTTTGCAGGCAAGCTATGATTTTGTGGGAGACTGCTCTCAGTTTGCACCTCACTCTTCAGGCAAGGTTTCTGCCAGGAGCACAGAACTCCTTAGCAGATGTTTTGAGCAGACAGATGGTGGATCCCCACGAGTGGAAATTGGATCCTCATGTATTTCGACAGTTGACAGTGATATGGGGTACTCCAGACATAGATCTGTTCGCTTCTCCACTAAATTTCCAGTTGCCAAAGTTTTGCACAAAGATGTTTCATCCAACAGCTTGGAAAGTGGATGCTCTATCATTCAGTTGAAGCAATCTTCACGTCTATGCCTTTCCTCCTCTGCCTCTCCTTCCCAAGGTGCTCTTGAAGGTCAGACAAGACAAGCCCTCCATGATTCTAATAGCTCCAGATTGGCCTCGACAGCACTGGTACCCTCTGCTGAGGAATTTAGTACGGGAGCCTCCTTGGCCTTTGCCTTCAATTCCACACCTTTTGTCTCAGGCAGGCAATCATTTCCTCAATGTCAGGATTCAGTTCCTGCATCTAACAGCCTGGCATATTCTGTTCTAGAACCTGGAGGGTCGCAGCTTCCTCAACAAGTTTTGGATGTTATTTTGGAGGCCAGAAGGCCTAGTACAAGGAAAGTTTATGCTGATAAATGGAGGAGATTTTTTATTTGGAGCAAAGGAAAGAGCTTTGATGTTTCCAGGCCTGATTTGAGTGTTTCTCTTCAATATCTTACGGAATTATTAGACAAGGGTTTGTCTTTCTCCGCTGTAAAGGTTCATGCTGCAGCCATTTCTGCTCACTATGACTGTGACCCACCATTATTCTCTCATCCTTTGTTTAAGCAATTCCTTAGAGGGGCAAAGAACATAAGACCCCCGCGTAGAGCTCCTACTCCTTCCTGGGATTTCAATTTTGTGTTGGAAAAGCTTACTTTACCTCCTTTTGAACCTGCAGCTACGTCTGAGTTAAAGCTTTTGTCTTGGAAGACTGCTTTTTTGTTGGCCATTACATCTGCTAGAAGGGTTTCTGAATTACAAGCTCTAATGGCAGTTGAACCCTTCCTGATTTTTCATAAGGACAGGGTATCTCTGCGTACTAACCCTACTTTTATGCCTAAAGTGGTTTCAAATGTGGCTTTGAACCAATCTATTCATTTGCCTACTTTTTATGCTGATCCCCAAAATAAAGGGGAGAAAATTTTGCACACTTTGGATATTCACAGGCAGTTGCGTTATTATTTGAGCAGGACTAAAGGGTTCAGACAGTCTCAACAGTTATTTGTTTCTTTTGCTTTGACCTCTCAGGGGAAACCTGTTACAAAACAAACTATTTCTAAGTGGATTGGCCATTGTATTGCTTTTTGTTATTCTAATCATGGTAAGGAGATTCCGGCTGGAATCAGACCTCATTCCACTAGGGCTACTGCCACTTCTACTGCCTTTTTAAGGGTGTAGCTACTAAAGATATTTTGGAAGCAGCTACCTGGAGTTCAGTGCACACTTTTTCTAAACATTACCATCTCCCTCTTTATTCCAAATCTAGGGCTGGATTTGCCACTGCAGTCTTACAGGGCATGTTAGCAGCTCCCAATGCTTTATGATTTTGCCAGCCTCCCTTTACCTTTGCTTTGGGATTCTACCCACAGGTTATGACTGCAGCAATGTGAGATGAAGAACATGGTACAGTTTTGTACCTACCATAAATGTAGATGTTCGAAGATCCACATTGCTGCAGTCCAATTTACCCTCCCTCCTTCCCTCTGTAGTTTGGAGTGGTTGTATGGTTTGGGTGGTACAGGTTGTTTGTACATAGGTTTTTCCATTTTTGGCTGTGGCCTTTCTTTTTAGGGCCTTCTGACATCTGGGGCAAGAAAAGACTGAGGATATGACGTCGGTCATGCGCTTTAATACCATGACGCACTGACGTCAGATCTGAGCGCCCATGACCGACGCCAGCCTAATACTTTGGTATTCGGGCCGACCGAGGACAGCGGACTACCCACAGGTTATGACTGCAGCAATGTGGATCTTCGAACATCTACATTTATGGTAGGTACAAAACTGTACTTTTTGAAAAACATGCATAAGGAGTATGTCATTAATGCTTATGTTATTAATCACTATGAGTATTATAAATTGTACTTCTTTTGAAGAAAAAAAAAACACCGTTTTTGTGTAACAATTGCTGTTTTTAATCTGTCATAACTTCTATATTCATTTTGTACGTTTCTTGGAGCTTTTCTCCCCGGGCCTGTACTGAAAATGGACATGTATCCAGCTAGACTAGCCCGGTCAACAAATGTAAAATAAAATAAATGTTTGTGTCTTTCGGCTTTTCCCGGTTAGGGGTCGCCACAGAGGGGAACTCCGGTCCGCTAATGAGTGACAGTAGAGTTTTACATGCTGGCTTGCCGGGCCTAACGCACAACCTTCAATGAAGGAACGCCCATTCACAAAAAATAAAATAAATAAATAAAAATCAAGATTGGATAGGGTTTCT
This sequence comes from Protopterus annectens, assembly GCF_019279795.1. Taxonomy (NCBI): domain Eukaryota; kingdom Metazoa; phylum Chordata; order Ceratodontiformes; family Protopteridae; genus Protopterus; species Protopterus annectens. The sequence continues at coordinate 1,766,314,567 of NC_056743.1, forward strand.
TTATGATATCACAAACAAGATCCACATCATTTGAATAGGTCAAATTCATCCTAAGTCTATTAGAATTAATATTTCTAGAAATAACAGCATTTTCAGAAAAATATGGTCAAGTTCAGTTTTTCCCTTGTGATAGAACCTCATTAGTGATGCAGTTAATTTCAGCGTCAGAATATGTCCTAGCTAAAAAGTCTGTTTTCATTTCTTTAAATATATTCAGCATGTTATCATCTCTATCACTTAGTCTAGCTGTTCTAGAAAAGTGATTTTTAAGAACGTTCTTATAACAAGGATGCATGCCTTCTCGGTGTAACCTATAATTTTTCTTTACAGGTTTATTTATACATACTCGTAGACAACTTGTCACCACGTTTCATAATGCACACAGCTAAGAACTCAATACAGTTGTAAGAGAATGTCATAGAAAACCTCAGAAAAGATGCAGTATTATGTAAATAATGAATTTCTGAAAGACTTCAATTGGTCCATCCCAAACATTAAAAACATAGTCAACAAAATGACTATAGTATAAAATGAACTGTCTAAAAGCATTGCCGTCACTAAATACATGTTGGGACTTCCAGGTGGCTAAGACCATATTGACATAGCTGTTGGCACACATTGTGCCCATAGCTACTCCATCCTTCTGTAAATAAAAAGTGTCCTCATACACAAGCACATTATTCTCTAGGATGACCTCCAGTAATGAACATATTAAACAAACCTTTTCAATACTGTATTGAGATTGTTGAGATAAGAGTAACATGATGAATTCAAGACCCATGTTGTTCGGTATCACCGTAAAGGGAGAGTTGACATCCATAGTAACCAAAATGAATTCACTAACAGTACATCCCATCGACCAGTTAAACAGGGATAAAAGAGTGTTTAGTATCTCTCAAAATTGTATAACTTACGTGTTACATAATGCATCATATTTTCAGTATAAATAGATAGGGGTTCAGTAGCCCACCCACGGCCTGATATAATTGGCCTAATTGGTGGATCAGTTAAGGATTTGTGAATTTTAAAGCCAAAAAATGAAACAAATTAATGAAATCCAAAAAGCCAGAAAACACGCCAGACCAGCTGTAAGTAAAGTAAGCGCTTTTGTTTACTTCATAAGCAAACTTCATCTGACAAAAAAAAAAAAACTTCTGATGAAATGAAGTAAAAGAAAGCGCTTACTTTACTTACAGCTGGTCTGGCGTGTTTTTTGGCTTTTTGGATTTTATTTGTGAATTTTAGGTAGATCATACAAGATGGGAATCATTGGATGTTCAGCCATAAAAAACTCAAAGTTCACAGTCTATAGAACCTTTCATTAAGAGATCATGAAGAAAGGAGAACACTTTTTCTAACAATGCATTAATTTCATACTTAGCAAGCACTCTGTATGTAATATCAGCTAGCATTTCATTCATTAAGTAGGCAGAATTGTCTGTTGCTACTATCGCTCCCCTTTGTCTGCAGGTCGAAATTGTTCAACGCCAGAACTATATATCGTCAGGGATATTTTTACTCTGTCCTCTAATTCCGATATGGCTTCGGTAAGCCAAACGACTACCGATCTTCCAAAAAAATTAAGGATAAAGACAGACTGCACAGTTCCAAAACTGCCGATGACGTTTCCGCTAAGCTTGTCGTCTGTTCTCTGCTCCACATTGAGGTGCTTTTGCAGCCCCTGATGCCCGCTTCTGTGGATTCGCAGGCCTCTACCAGGATCCTTTCAGAGTCCGGTATGCCGCAAGACTCTTCTTTGACTAAGGATCCTGTGGATGTCTCTTACTTGGATGTGTCCGGAGCCACTAAGCAGGCACTAGCGTCTGAGGAATTACTTTGCACTACCGATACTTGACACAGACAGACTCCTTTCGCTTCTTCAGTTCTTTCAAAAACTACCGAGTATCTAAGGCCCAGAGTACGAACCACACCCAAAAAACCGACTACCCAAGCTTAGGCACCTGCTTCCTTGCCTCAATCTCAAATGCTTAAAATGGCGGAAGACCTTATTATGCTTATTAGGGGAAGCCAGGTTACCCTTTCCAAAAGAAAAGATGACTTCTCCCCAGTAGTTTTATCTGAACAGAAGTCCGATGAGTCTGATGCATCTGAATATGAAGACATGCAACCCCTCTCTACTTATGAGGATTCTGATGCAGAGGAATCCATTCCTTCTGCCTCTCCACCTGAGGATTTTTCATTTGCGGAAATCCTTCATACTTTAAGGGAGCATTTCCAATGTGAATGTCAAGACTATCCTCAGTCAAAAAAGAGACTCAGAGAATTCTTAGATTTACCACAGCACAGACCTTTGGCCATTACTCCTGTCCTGGATGTTGTGGATGATGTTTTTATGGAATCCAGTTTGATTCCTGACAACCTTCCTCCTGCTCCCAGGAAACCCGAGAGGTATTTGAGTCCCTGACTCACAAATTTCTTTTCAAAAATCCTACTGCTGACCCAGAGGTCATCTCTCAAGGACCTAAAGGAATTAAAGCAACTTCAGCTAAGAATCCCACCCCCTTAGATAGGGATTCCCAAGGTTTAGACAGATGGGGTAAAAAAGTATACACCTCTGCTACTCTTGCTATTAGAGCATTGAATTGTCAGTTCCACATGCTGAAATATGAGCAGCATACCATGGAACTCCTCAATCAAAAAATATCTTCCTTTCCTGCTTGTGCAGAAAGTAAAGAATTACAAGAGCTAATGCATTCTGCAATCAAATAACTAAGCACACCTTGCAATGTGGCTTTGACACCCTAGAAGCATCTTGCAGGACAGCAGTCACTGGTTATGTCCATATAAGACATGCTTGGCCTAAGGAACAGACCTTGACAGACCATGTCAAATCCATATTATTGGATGCACCATTGAACAAAGACAACTTATTTGGCACCAAGGCAAAAGAGGTCTTAAAAAAATGGAAGAAAAAGCTAAATCTATGCAGACTAAGGCTTCTTACAGGTCCGGCCTCCGAGGTTCAGTAGACATTGCCCCTCCAAGCACTGGTCCTTTCCTGCCCCCTCCAGGCCAGTTCGGCCCAGACCCCCCCCCCCCCAGACAGCAGCCCCAGGGAATGTAGAGATCTACGCAATGGAGTTCTTGCTGTTCAAAAACAGGGAGTGCAAAGCCACCCCCTTATGATAAGAACTCACAATGACTTTACACCTCCACCCCTTACCTCTGCCCACCTGCTTGTGCCCCTAGGAGGAAAACTCTCCTTCCATGCAAGCAACTGGGCCACTATTACCAATGACTGATGGGTCCTCAACATAGTGTCCCAGGGATACAAATTTTATTTCCAAACTCCTCCAACCCCAAAAGGGGTCCCAGATCTTCCTCCAAACCAGTGGGCAGAGGCCAAAAAGCAAGTCCTTTCCCTGCTCTCCATGAGGGCAATACAGCTTGTTCCTGCAGAACAGATAGGCCAAGGTTTTTACTCCAGACTCTTCCTGGTACCCAGAAAAGAAGGCACATGGCACCCCATACTCTATCTATCCATTCTGAACACCTTTCTGTTGATACCAAAATTCAGAATGCTCTCCCCCCAGCAGCTTCTACCAGTGCTTTCCAAGGATGCTTGGTTAGCCACCCTAGACCTAAAAGAGGCCTACCTACACATCCCAGTCAGGGAATCATGCAGGAAATACCTACGTTTCAGAGCACGATCTATGCACTTTCAGTTCTCTGCTCTTCCCTTTGGCTTATCCACTGCTCCCAGAGTTTTCACAAAATGCTTGGCTCCCGCCATTGCTTTTTGCAGACAAAGAAATATTCGAATTTACCTATACTTAGACGATTGCCTAATTCAGGCAGACAGTCAAGAAAAGATGTTACAGCACCTAACTTTTGTACAGGACTTACTGATCTCCCTGGGGTATACTATTAACGAAAAGAAATCAAAACTAGTCCCCACACAAAAAAATGTATTCCTGGGAGCAAGCCTGGACACAGCATCCCAGATGGCATTCCTTACTCCAGAAAACAAGCCTACCTGACAGGCTACTTCTCTCAACTAGCCACCAGTACCCAGTTAACTGCAAGGAAAATCCTGCAAGCTCTAGGGTTCATGGCTTCCTGCATCCTACTCATTCCATATGCCAGACTGCATATGAGGAAACTGCAGTTGTACCTAAAAAGCCTTTGGTGTCAACACTCTCAAGACCTGGAAGCTCTCATATCAATGATGCCTTGTCTAAGGAAAGATTTTCATTGGTGGGCAACAGCTTGCACAAACAACAAGGGACTTTCCTTCTGACAACCCCACACCGCCCAAACCCTCACAACAGACACATCAGACTATGCCTGAGGTGCACCCCTGGATGGCAGGTGCATTCAGAGCCATTGGAGCCCAAATCAAATACATCTACACATCAACCAAAAAGTGATGCTAGCTGTTCAGCATGCCCTGACAGCTTTCAGACCCCTACTCTCCTGGGGCCTCTACTGATCAAAACAGACAACACCACAGTGATGTGGTATATCAACAAGCAGGGAGGGACTCACTGTTATCCTCTCTGCTGGCTCGCCATGACCCTTTGGCACATGATCTCAGCCATGCAACTACACCTGCTAGCACAATTCCTGCCAGGCTCTCTCAACACTCTGGCAGACAACTTAAGCAGAAGCCTGCTAGACCCACGCGAGTGGCAGCTATATCACAGAATCTTCACCCTTGTAACCCAGAAATGGGGTACCCCGAAGGTCAACCTCTTTGCCTCCCACTCCAATCATCAGCTCAGAAAATTCTGCACCAGGGAACCGCACAGCAAGGCCTGGAAAGTGGATGCTCTATCCTTCCAGTGGGTAAACCTCTCAGTCTATGCATTTCCCCCTCTACCACTCATGTCAAGGGTACTGCTCAAAATAAGGGAGGAAAACCGAGGACAATACTGATTACCCCAGACTGGCCATGCCAGCACTGGTACCCACTGCTGTGCAGCCTGTCACCATGGCACCTACCTGAGATCCCAACACTTCTGACCCAGGGGAATGGAGAATTCATGCAGCCCCAATTGCAGTCCCTCATCCTGGCAGCCTGGCTTATTCTCTGACCCACCCCTCCAGCTTCCAGCCTACGCAAACAAGTCCTAGATGTTATACATGAGGCCAGACGTCCCAGCACTAGGAAATCATATGCTGACAAGTGGAAAAGGTTGTACACCTGGATCCAGGCTAAGGGTGCCGGTAAGGCACAGCCCTCCCTACCTCTCATCCTGGATTACCTGGCAGACATATTACAAAGGGGTCTATCCTTCTTTTCTATTAAAATTCATGCCTCTGCCATCTCTGCTCATTACAGCACAAAGCCTCCTCTCTTCTCGCACCCTCTCATTAAACAGTTCCTAAGAGGGGCTAACAACTTAATGCCACCCAAAAGAGTTCCTACCCCAGCTTGGAACCTTAACTTTGTGTTGGAAAAGCTCACCCTTACCTCTCCTTTGAACCTGCAGCTTCAGCAGAGTTAAAATTTCACTCTTGGAAAACAGCCTTGCTTCTGGCCATCACTTTAGCTAGAAGAGTATCAAAGCTACAAGCACTCATGGCTGTAGAGCCCTTCATCATTATCCACGCTGACAGAGTCTCACTCAGGACTAACCCATCTTATATGCCTAAAGTGTTGTCCAGTGTGGCTCTCAACCAATCCATTCATTTGCCCACCTTTTTCCCTAACCCACAAAACAAGGGGGGAATGATTCTGCACTCTCTAGATGTGCACAGACAGCTCCGATTCTATCTGGACAGGACTAAATTTTTCAGAAAAACTGATCATTGCTAGCCAGCTTTGCAGCAGGAGCAGAGGGCAAGGCCATATCCACACAAAGGCCATATCCAAACAATCTTCAAATGGATAGCACACTGCATCCATTTCTGCTACAGACAGCACGAGAAACCAGCCCCAAAGGGGGTCAGGACATATTCCACCAGAGCAATCTCCACCTCTGCAGCCTTTCTCAGAGAGGTCCCCACCAGGGACATCCTGGAGGCTGCAACATGGACATCTGTTCATACCTTCACCAAGCATTACCACCTTCCTGTCTTCTCCAAATCCAGGGCAGGCTTTGCCACAGCAGTCTTGCAGGGCATCCTAGCCAGCCCACAGTCTTCTTGCCTGCCTCCACCCTTTTCGTCAGCTTTTGGAATCAACCCCAAATGTGATGACTGTAACAGTGAAACACGAAGAACATAGTACAGTTGTGTACACTTACCGTAAATGTAGATGTTCGAGTGTATTCACTTTTGAAGTCCTGGATGATGTCCTTCAAGGATGCATCTGCAGTCATAACAAATGGGTTGTCCTGTCGTCAGGCAGCCCTTCGGTCGGCCGGATTCCAAAGTCTGGGTCCGGCTTCGGCTGATGTCGCACTTCACCCGACGTCATCTCTGCTGGTCTTCGGGTATAAAGGCATCAGCCGACGCCATTTTCCTCAGTCTTTCTTGCGCGTGGCGCCAAGCAGAAGCTGTTCGCAAGTGCCGGTCGGTCAGATCCAGAGATTACTACTACCGAATACTACTTCGAAGACTTCTAAAAAGCTAAGTACCCCGTTGGGGATTGCCTCAGCCGATGTCAGAAAAAGTCAATAACTGTTTAACTTGTGGGAAACAAATACCTCATAAAGATTTCCACTCTTACTGCCTGCCTTGCTTAGGCCCAGACCACGACGTAGCAGCCTGTTCGGCCTGTGCTTCCTTCAACCGACGAACGCTTAGGCGTCGGTCGGAGTTTGCTGAACAGTTTTTCGGCTCAGATTTTGCGCATATTATGCCGTCGGATCCTCCGACTACCCAAATTGTTAAAAAACGCAAAGAAAAAGACCGACACTCGCGGTCCGCGGTTTCGGCCGAAACCACGGTTAAGCAAGCCGAGTGTCTCGGTTTCGGCGAAACCGAAAGCGGTCAATCTTCAGCGAATCCATGACTACTACTGAGGCTCCTGCTACCTTAGTTGAATCGGCCTCAGAAGTTTTGCCTACTACTGTGGTTCCTAGTGATTTATCAGACACCATCCCTTTGGATGTCTCTACCCCAGCACGTGGTGCTGCTAGGCCTCCTGCAGCCATGTCTATTAAGGCCTTTGCCAGGGCTAAAGCAGCCAAAACTGTTAAATCAGTGCCTGTTAAGCCCCCTTCACACAGGCCCACTTCTAGTTCACAAATGCTTACTCTGGCAGAGGATTTAATATCCTTAATTAGAGGATCCCAATCACACCCAGACAGGGCCTCTCAGCCCCCAGAAAAGAGATCTAGGGCAGAGCCCCCCGAGCCAGTGTCCTCTGATGATTCTGCGGATGACTCAGACATTACAGACCAGCCAGAGGCTCCTTTTTCTACTTATGAAGATTCAGATGCTGAAGAATCCATTCCATCTGCCTCTCCACCAGAGGAATTTTCCTTTGGGGAAACCTTACATGCCATGAGAGAACAATTCCAATGGCAGGGACAAGATTTCTCAGATTCAAGAAAAAGGCTTAGGACATTTCTGCACTTACCACAACATAGGCCCTTAGCTATACCTCCAGTACTGCCTGTTGTGGATGATGCATTTAATGATGTTTGCACCGCTCCTGATACTTTACCTCCAGCCCTGCCAAACCAGATAGATTTTACAGGGTGCCAGACACTCATCACCACCTATACAAGGCCCCACTTGCAGATCCTGAGACTATATCCCAGGGGCCTAAGGCAGTAGCCTCGACCTCAGCAAAAAACCCTATTCCTTCTGAAAGGGAATCCAGGTCCTTAGAGAGATGGGGGAAAAAGTTTACACCTCTGCTACTCTCTCAGCTAGAGCTTTAAACTGTCAGTTTCATATGATCCAATACCAAGAGTTTATGCTTGATCAGTTAACTAAGAAGCTGTCCTCTGATGACTCCTTAGATAAGAAATATGTTTTAGAAATGGTAAATAACATCCAACAGGTTAGTAACCATTCTTTAAAATGTGGCTATGATGCACTGGAGGCTTCATTTAGATCAGCCATGACTGGCACAGTGATAAGAAGGCATGCATGGTTGAAAGAACAGGTCTTGCCGGATCATGTTAAAGCAAAGCTGTTAGATGCTCCTATGGATAAGACCAGTCTATTTGGTACACCTGCTCAGCAAGTAATGAAGAAAATGGAAGAGAAGGCAAAATCTGTACAAACAGTTAAGGATTTCTTACAGGTTCAGCCCCCAAGGTTTAGCAGGAACTGGCCTGCCAAAAATTGGTCCTTTCCAGACTCCTCAAAATCTCAAAGAGGCAGGAATAGACGCTCTAGAGGCAGAAATCAATCCAGAGGAGGTGCCTACAGAGGATGACAGTGGCAAGGCAATAACCGAGGCACAGACACAACCACTGCCACTACAACAGGACAATCACAGTGACTTGGCTCTGACACCGCCTACCAGGGAGCAAATAGCAGCACCTTTAGGCGGAAAGTTAGCCATATTTTCAAAAAATTGGCACTATATCACAAAAGACAAGTGGATTTTGCAAACCATAGACCAAGGCTACAGGTTCCACTTCCACACCTTACCAGTAAAAAGAGGAATGCCAAACCTACCTCCAAATCGAAAAACAGAAGCTCTAATGCAGATAGCGGAATTAACAAAGATGAGAGCTGTGGAAAGAGTACCTATAACAGAACAGGGCAAAGGATTCTACTCCAGACTCTTCCTAGTACCAAGGAAAGAGAAAAGTTGGAGACCTATTCTCGACCTGTCCGTCTTAAACACATACATCATTGTCCCAAAATTCAAAATGCTGACCCTACAGCAACTTCTTCCCATGCTGGGCAAGGAGTGTTGGCTGGTAACTCTAGATCTCAAGGAGGCATACCTGCACGTCCCCATACGACCAAATTGCAGAAGATACCTCAGATTTCTTGCAGGATCAGAGCATTATCAATTCTCAGCATTGCCCTTTGGCTTATCTACTGCGCCCAGAGTATTCACAAAATGCCTGGCATCAGTAATCGCTCACTGCAGGCTACAGGGAATCCAAATTTATCCATACCTGGACGACTGCCTGGTGCAAGCGGACAACAAAAGCAAGCTGACAACAGATTTACAAAGAGTCATTTGCTTACTACAAGCCCTGGGATACACAGTCAATTTACAAAAGTCAAGATTGATACCATCCCAAACAAGAACATTCTTGGGTGCGGAATTGGACACAGTAAAACAAATGGCATTCCTAACGGCAGAAAAACAAAAACAACTCCCTCTTTACTTCCTGGCATTAACAAAGCAGAACAAACTAACAGCAAGAAAAGTACTGCAGGCCTTGGGCTTCATGGCATCATGCATAATCTTGGTCCCACATGCCAGACTGCATATGAGAAAGCTACAGTGGTACCTAAAGAATTTATGGTCTCAACACAGACACAGCTTAGAAACCGAAATCCCACTAATCCCATGCCTGAAACAGGAGTTCCTATGGTGGGCTCAAGCATGCCAGTCAAACCCAGGCTTACCCTTCCACAACTTTCAAGCAAGCCAAACCATCACAACAGACGCCTCAGACCTAGGCTGGGGGGCGCACATGTTGGACAAATGCATACAAGGATTGTGGACTCAAGACCAGCTGCACCTGCACATAAACCAAAAAGAAATGCTGGCAGTAAAACTAGCAATCCAGAAATTCAGACCATTCCTCAAAGAAGGCCATTTAATGATAAGGACAGACAACACCACAGTCATGTGGTACATCAACAAACAGGGAGGCACTCATTCATACCCACTATGCAGAATGACTCTGGACCTTTGGAATATGGCTCTGAGCTACAACATCCAGTTACAGGCAATATTTGTGCCGGGAAAAGAAAACACCCTAGCAGACATGTTAAGCAGAACCACCTCGGATGCTCACGAATGGATGCTACACCCGGACATCTTCAAGGCCATCACAAAGAAATGGGGAATGCCACAAATAGACCTATTCGCATCCCCACTCAATCACCAGCTGAAAAATTCTGCACAAGGACATACCACCCACTTGCATGGAAGGTGGACTCTCTATCCTTCAGTTGGAAAGGCCTGACAGCATATGCATTTCCACCTCTTCCTTTGATGCACAAGGTACTACTGAAAATCAGAGAGGAATGCCCAAGGATAATCCTGATAGCTCGGAATTGGCCAAGACAACACTGGTATCCATTGCTGAGGAGCATGTCTCAGGGGAGAATGTGGTCAATACCCCTGATGCCTTTGATGTTAACTCAGAACAACTACAACATCATGCACCCAAACCTAAAAACCTTGCAACTGACTGCCTGGAACATCACATAGCAGCATCTAACCCAGACCTATCCCAAAGGGTTAAAGACATTATCCTTGAAGCACGCAGACCTTCAACAAGAAGGAACTATGCAGGAAAATGGAAAAGGTTTGTCATCTGGAGTGCTGAAAGAGGAAAAGATGTGTCGAACATAGATATTGCTAACATCCTGGAGTACTTGGCAGAGCTTCTACATACAGGCCTGTCCTATTCCTCCATCAAGATACATGCATCAGCTATTTCAGCAGAGTACAGCTTCGATCCACCTGTCTTTTCGCATCCTCTACTCAGGCAGTTCCTCAGAGGGGTCAAGAATGTAAAACCTCCTAGGAAACCACCATTACCAGCATGGGACTTGAACTTTGTGCTAGAAAAATTAACACTCCCTCCATTTGAACCAGCAGCAACAGCAGATCTTCAACACCTATCATGGAAAACTGCTTTCCTACTGGCAATTACTTCAGCAAGGAGGGTTTCGAACTACAGGCCTTAATGGCAGTACAACCCTTCCTAATCTTCCATCAAGATAGGGTGTCCATGAGAACTAATCCTACATTTATGCCTAAGGTGGTATCCAGAGTGTCTTTAAACCAGGCAATCCACCTACCTACCTTCTTTCCCAACCCACAGAACAGGGGGGAAAGACTGCTGCATACCTTGGATGTACATAGACAGTTACACTACTACCTGGACAGAACCAAAGGTAACAGAAAACTGACCAGCTTTTAGTAGCCTATGCAACAGGAAGGGAAGGAAAAGCAATTTCCAAACAGACAATCTCTAAATGGATAGGAAATTGCATAAGATTCTGTTACTCCTACCATGGAAAACCAATTCCACAGAACATAAGACCTCATTCTACAAGGGCAACAGCCACTACCACAGCTTTCTTACGAGGAGTGGCAACCAAGGACATTATTGAGGCGGCTACTTGGACCTCCGTGCATACATTTGCCAAGCGTTATAATCTACCTCTATACTCTAGATCCCGAGCAGGGTTTGCCACTGCTGTACTGCAAGGGATCCTAACTACACCATAATTTTTCTTCCTCCACCCCTAGTTTGGCTATGGTATTCTACCCATTTGTTATGACTGCAGATGCATCCTTGAAGGACATAGTACAGTTTTGTACCTACCATAAATGTAGATGTCCGAACAGGATAGCATCTGCAGTCAGGATTACCCACCCTCCTTCCCCTCTGTGGTACTCCTAGGGTATTTACCTTCCTAATAGCTAGCTGGGGGGAGTCTCTTATGGTGTATTTGTTTGTATATATGTACATACATGCTTATTTTTATGTTTGCCTTCTACTGTTTTGGAAACATTGGCATTTATCCAAAATTTAGCTTTCCAAGAGGGCAACTGGCATCTGGGGCAAGAAACACTGAGGAAAATGGCGTCGGCTGATGCCTTTATACCCGAAGACCAGCAGAGATGACGTCGGGTGAAGTGCGACATCAGCCGAAGCCGGACCCAGACTTTGGAATCCGGCCGACCGAAGGGCTGCCTGACGACAGGACAACCCATTTGTTATGACTGCAGATGCTATCCTGTTCGGACATCTACATTTATGGTAGGTACAAAACTGTACTTTCTTCGTGTTTCACTGTTGCAGTCATCACACTTGGGTTATCCTGCCAGGGGTTGCCCTCAGTTGGCCCGAATACCAGAGGCTTAGTATTTCTGCGCCGGTTGCTGTCGCTCCAGGACTGACTTCAGGTCGTCAGTAGTATGAAAGCAGGCAGCCAATCCCATTACTACAGTCTTTCTTGCTGAAGAGCCCGAAGCAAAAGCAGTTAGCACTAGTGCTGTTCAGTCGCTGCCTGAGTTTTTGTTTCCGAAATTGAACTCTTCTAAAGCTAAGCACCCTGTTGGGGATCCTTTTTTTCTTGCTCTAACTGATGTCAGAAAAAGTTAACCATTGTCTTACCTGTGGAAAGCAAATACCACACCGAGATTTCCATTTTTACTGTGTCACTTGTTTAACAAGACTACGACATCCCTCGCTGCCAGTTTTGTGCTTTGTTCAACGCCTGAACTATTCGTGGTGGGGCCCTTATTGTAGCTAAGTACTTTCGCTGTCGATCTCCGTATTCCTAAACGGCTTCAGTAAGCCATCTGACTACCGATCTTCCAAAAAAAACTTAAGGATAAAGACAGAGAGAGCACAGGTCCAAAGCTGCCGATGACGCTTCCATTAAGCTAGTTGCCAGGTCGCTGGTACTCAGTGAGCCGCATTCACAGCCTCTGATACCCGCATCGATGGATTCACAGGTCGCTACCAAGACCCATTCGGAGTCCGGTATGCCACGAGACTCTTCTTTGACTATGGAACCTGTGGATGTCTCTAGCTTGGATGGGTCCGGAGCTGCTGTGCAGGCAATGGCTTCTGAGGAAGATGTCCTTCAAGGATGCATCTGCAGTCTTTACAACAAATGGGTTGTCCTGTCGTCAGGCAGCCCTTCGGTCGGCCGGATTCCAAAGTCTGGGTCTGGCTTTGGCTGGTGTCGCACTTCACCCGACGTCATTGCGGCAGTTATTCGGGTATAAAGGCATCAGCCGATGCCATTTTCCTCAGTCTTTCTTGCCGCGTGGCGCCCGAAGCAGAAGCTGTTCGCAAGTGCCGGTCGGTCAGATCCAGAGATTACTACTACCGAATACTACGAAGACTTCTATAAAGCTAAGTACCCCGTTGGGGACTCTTTCTTGCCTCAGCCGATGTCAGAGAAAGTTAATAACTGTTTATCTTGTGGGAAACAAATACCTCATAAAGATTTCCACTCCTATTACATACATTGTTTAGGCCCAGACCACGGCGTAGCAGCTTGTCTAGCCTGTGCTTCTTTAACCGACGGACGCTTAGGCGTCGCCGGACTTTGCTGAACAGATTTTCGGCTCGATTTTGCCTACATTATGCCGTCGGATCCTCAGACTACGCAAATAACCAAAAAATGCAAAGAAAAGGACCGACACTCGCGGTCCGCGGTTTCGGCCGAAACCGTGGTTAAGCAAACCACGAGTGTCTCTGTTTCGGCCGAAACCCAGCAAGCGGTTCTTTCTTCAGCCGATAACTTGCCTTCTACCGAGGCCTCTTTTAACCTGGTAGAAACGGCTTCTGAAATCCAACCTTCTGTTGCGATTTCACAGGATTTATCAGACACCATTCCCCTAGATATTACTACCCCTGCACGTGGAGCTGCTAGGCCTCCTCCAGCTATGTCTATTAAGGCCTTTGCCAGGGCTAAAGCAGCCAAAGCATCAAAACCTGTGCCTGCCAAGCCCCCTTCTCACAGGCCCAGCACCAGCTCCCATATGCTTTCTTTGGCAGAGGATCTCATCTCTTTAATTCGTGGAGCCCAGCCTCATCCAGACAGGGCCTCTCTCCTCCTCCAGAAAAGAGGCCTAGAGCAGAGCCCCCTGAGCCAGTATCCACAGATGATTCCTCTGATGACTCAGAACATACAGACCCTCCTGAGGCTTCTTATTCACCTTACGAAGACTCTGATGCTGAGGAGTCCATCCCTTCAGCCTCTCCTCCTGAGGAATTTTCCTTTGGGGAAACCTTGCATGCTATGAGGGAACAATTTCAGTGGCAAGGCCAAGATTTCTCAGACTCTAGAAAAAGGCTTAGGACCTTTCTGCATTTGCCACAGCATAGGCCTTTAGCTATACCTCCAGTTCTATCTGTTGTTGATGATGCATTTAATGATGCTTGCACTGCTCCTGATACTTTACCTCCGGCTCCTGCTAAGCCTGATAGGTACTACAGGGTCCCGGACACTCATCACCACTTATATAAGGCTCCTTTTGCAGATCCAGAGACTATCTCCCAGGGCCCTAAAGCTGTAGCAGCTACTTCTTCTAAAAGCCCCCTCCCCTCTGAAAGGGAATCCAGGTCCTTAGAGATGGGGTAAAAAAGTTTACACCTCTGCTACTTTGTCAGCTAGAGCTTTGAACTGCCAATTTCATATGATTCAATATCAAGAGTTTATGCTTGACCAGTTGACTAAAAAACTGTCCTCTGAAGAATCTTTAGATAAAAAGTATGTTCAAGAAATGTTACATAACATACAACAGGTTAGTAACCATTCTTTAAAATGTGGCTATGATGCACTGGAGGCTTCCTTTAGATCAGCCATGACTGGCACAGTTATCAGGAGGCATGCATGGTTGAAAGAACAGGCATTACCAGACCATGTCAAATCTAAGCTTTTGGATGCACCTATGGACAAGGTCAATTTATTTGGTGCCCCCGCACAGCAGGTACTAAAAAAGATGGAAGAGAAAGCAAAATCTGTGCAAACAGTGAAAGATTTCTTACAAGTTCAGCCTCCACGGTTTAGCAGGAACTGGCCCTCCAAGAATTGGTCCTTTCCGGACTCCTCTAAGGCACAAAGAGGCAGGAATAGGCGCTCTAGAGGCAGAAACCAATCCAGGGGTGCCTACAGGGGTCGCCAGTGGCAGGGTAACAACCAACGAGGCACGGATACAGCCACCACCACTACAACTCAATCACAGTGACTTGGCGGTGGCACCGCCTACCAGTGAACAACTAGAAGCACCCTTAGGCGGAAAGCTAACATTATTTTCAAGAAACTGGCACTGCATTACAAGAAAAATGGATTTTGCAAACTATAGACAAAGGTTACAGGTTCCATTTCCATACACTACCAGGAAAGAGAGGAATGCCAAACCTACCACCTTCTCAAAGGGCAGAAGTTCTAAAACAAATATCTCAATTATTAAGAATGAGAGCTGTGGAAAAGGTACCATCTATGGAGCAAGGGAAGGGATTTTACTCCAGACTCTTCCTGGTACCAAGAAAAGAAAACAAATGGAGGCCTATTCTAGACCTGTCCACTTTAAACACATTCCTCATTGTTCCAAAATTCAAAATGCTGACCCTACAGCAGCTTCTTCCCATGCTGGGCAAGGAGTCTTGGCTGGTAACTCTAGATCTCAAGGAGGCATACCTGCACGTCCCCATAAGACCAATTTGCAGAAGATACCTCAGATTTCTTGCAGGATCAGAGCATTATCAATTCTCAGCATTGCCCTTTGGCTTATCTACTGCCCAGAGTGTTCACGAAATGCCTGGCATCAGTAATCTCATTGCAGACTTCAGGGAATTCAAATCTATCCCTACCTGGACAACTGCCTGATACAAGCGGACAACAAAACAAACTAACAGAAGACTTACAAAGAGTCATCTACCTGCTGCAAGCCCTGGGATATACAGTCAATACAAAAAGTCAAGGCTGCTTCCATCCCAAAGAATAACCTTTCTGGGTGCAGAACTGGACACATCAAAACAAATGGCATTTCTAACTGCAGAAAAGAAAGAGCAACTTCCTCTCTACTTCTTGGCATTAACAAAGCAGAGCCATCTAACTGCAAGAAAAGTGCTACAAGCTCTAGGCTTCATGGCATCCTGCATAATACTGGTCCCTCATGCCAGGCTGCATATGAGAAAGCTACAGTGGTACCTAAAGAATTTGTGGTCTCAGCACAAGCACAGCCTAGAAACCAAAATTCCAATGATCCCATGCCTGAAGCAAGAGTTCTTATGGTGGGCTCAGGCCTGTCAATCAAACACAGGATTGCCCTTCTGCAAAAGTCATCCAAGACAAACCATCACGACAGATGCCTCAGACCTCGGTGGGGGGCACACATGATGGGCAAGTGCATTCAAGGCCTATGGACTCAAGACCAGCTGCATCTGCACATAAATCTAAAAGAAATGATGGCAGTAAAATTGGCAATCCAGGCATTCAGACCTTTTCTCCAAGAAGGCCAGTTGATAAGGACAGACAACACCACAGTTATGTGGTACATCAACAAACAGGGAGGCACACACTCATACCCTCTATGCCAGCTGGCACTGGACCTATGGGATGTGGCTCTGAGCTACAACATCCAGTTACAGGCAATTTATGTACCAGGGAAGGAAAACATTCTAGCAGACATATTAAGCAGAACTACAACAGATGCCCACGAATGGATGCTGCATCCGGACATCTTCAAAACCATCACAAGAGAATGGGGATTACCACAAATAGACTTGTTTGCATCCCCATTTAATCACCAGTTGAAGAAATTCTGCACAAGGACTTACCACCCACTTGCTTGGAAGGTGGACTCCCTATCCTTCAGTTGGAAAAGCCTGACAGCATACGCATTCCCACCACTTCCTTTGATGCACAAGGTGCTTCTCAAGATCAAAGAGGGACGTCCGAGGATCATTCTGATAGCCCCAGACTGGCCAAGACAACATTGGTATCCACTGCTGAGGAGCATGTCCCGGGAACAAATATGGACACTGCCCTGATCCCATTACTGCTGACACAGAACAACTACAACATCCTGCATCCAAACCTAAAACTCTGCAGCTAACTGCCTGGAACATTACATAACAGCAATTAACCCAAATTTATCCCAAAGGGTTAAAGACATAATCCTGGAGGCTCGTAGACCTTCAACAAGAAAGAATTATGCAGCAAAATGGAAAAGATATCTCATCTGAGTACTGCAAAGGGGCAAGATGTGACACTGGTGAACATAGCCAACATCCTGGAGTACTTGGCGAGCTCTTCCATACAGGCCTGTCCTATTCCTCCATCAAGATACATGCATCAGCTATTTCAGCAGAATACAGCTTGGATCCTCCTGTCTTCTCATCCTCTGCTCAGACAATTTCTGAGAGGAATTAAAATGTAAAACCTCCCAGGAAACCTCCATTGCCAGCATGGGACTTGAACTTTGTGCTAGAAAACTGACTCTACCTCCTTTGAACCAGCAGCTACAGCAGAATTACAATACTTATCCTGGAAGACTGCTTTCCTGCTGGCAATAACTTCAGCAAGAAGGGTCTCTGAACTACAGGCATTAATGGCAGTACAACCCTTCCTGATCTTCCATCAAGATAGAGTGTCCATGAGAACAAATCCTACATTTATGCCTAAGGTGGTATCCAGAGTCTCTTTAAATCAGGCTATCCACCTTCCTACATTCTTCCCCAACCCACAGAACAGGGGAGAAAAGCTCTTGCATACCTTGGATGTACACAGACAATTACGCTACTACCTGGACAGGACAAAAAACAATAGAAAAGCTGACCAGCTTCTGGTAGCATATGCAACAGGAAAGGAAGGAAAACCAATTTCTAAACAGACAATCTCCAAATGGATAGGAAATTGCATTAGATTTTGTTACTCCTACCATGGAAAGAAAACTCCAGAGAACATCAGGCCTCACTCCACAAGGGCTACAGCCACTACCACAGCTTTCTTACGAGGAGTGGCTACCAAGGACATTATAGAGGCTGCTACTTGGACCTCCGTGCATACATTTGCCAAGCATTATAACTTACCTCTATACTCTAGATCCCGTGCTGGTTTTGCCACTGCTGTTTTGCAAGGGATCCTGACTACACCATAATCTATTCTCATTTCCTCCTCCCTAGTTTAGCTATGGTATTCTACCCATTTGTAAAGACTGCAGATGCATCCTTGAAGGACATAGTACAGTTTTGTACCTACCATAAATGTAGATGTCCGAGAGGAATGCATCTGCAGTCAGGATTACCCACCCTCCTTCCCTCTGAGGTACTCCTAGGGTACTTACCAATCTTCAGCTAGCTTGGGGTGATCTATTATGGTGTATTTGTTTGTATATATGTACATACATGCTTATTTTGTGTGTTTGCTCTCTACTATTTGGAAACTTTGGCATTTATCCAAATTTAGCCATCCAAGAGGGCACCTGGCATCTGGGGCAAGAAACACTGAGGAAAATGGCGTCGGCTGATGCCTTTATACCCGAATAACTGCCGCAATGACGTCGGGTGAAGTGCGACACCAGCCGAAGCCAGACCCAGACTTTGGAATCCGGCCGACCGAAGGGCTGCCTGACGACAGGACAACCCATTTGTAAAGACTGCAGATGCATTCCTCTCGGACATCTACATTTATGGTAGGTACAAAACGGTACTTTCTTCGCACTACCAATATTTGGCACAAACAGATTACTTCTTTGGCGTCTTCAGATGTTCTTCGTGTTTCACTGTTGCAGTCATTACATTTGGGTAATCTGCTGGCAGGTTGCCCTCATTCGGCCTGATTAACAAAGTCTTGGGTCCTGCGTCGGTTGCTGTCCTTTCTTCCATGACGTCAGGTTGTCAGGGGTATAAAACATGCAGACTACGCCATTACATCAGTCTTTCTTGCCACGCGGTGCCCGAAGTAGAAGCAGTTTACAAGTGCCGGTCGGCCGACTCCAGAAATTTTCGTTTTCGAGTTTCAGAACCGAAGTCTTCAACTAAAAAGCTTAAGTACCCCATTGGGGAAACTTTTTCTTGCTCCTTACCGATGTCAGTAAAAGTTAATAATTGCATTACTTGTGGGAAGCAAATACCTCATAAGGATTTTCATTTGTACTGTATTCCTTGCCTAGGCCCTGACCGCAACGTACCTTGCTGTCGGTTTTGTGCTAAATTTAATCAACGCATTATTAAATGTCTGTATATTTTTGCTTCTAAATATTTTGGCTCACGCTTTAATTATCCAGAAATGTCAGTTAGCATTCCGACTACCAGAATACCTAAAAATGCAAAGAAAAAGACAGAGACAGGCCGTCTAGGTCCAAAACTGACTACGCTTCTCCTAAGCTAGTCGCCAGTTCGCCGGTACTCAGTGAGGTGCTTTCGCAGCCCCTGATACCCGCTGCTTCTGATTCGCAGGCCTCTACCGAGACCCAGTTGGAGTCCGGTATGCTGCAAGATGCTTAAATTATGGAACCCGCGGATGTCTCTACCTTGGATGGGTCCAGAGCCGCTGTGCAGGCACCGGCTTCTGAGGGTGTTTTCAGGCCTACAGATTTGTATATTAGACCAACGCCATCTTCAGAACTAAGGCCAAAATCTAAATCTGTGTCTAAAAAAACGACGCCTGGTCCACATGTGCAGGCCCCTATGCCTAAAAAACAAAATGATTAAAATGGCTGAAGATTTAATTACTTTAATTACTCTGATCAGGGGAAGCCAACCCTCCCCCTTCTAAGAGGCCTAGGCAAGACATTGATTATTAATCTTCTGAACAGGATTCTATTTCTTCTGATTCTTCTAATGAACAGGATTTGTCTATACCTACTTATGAGGACTGTGATGCAGAAGATTCCATTCCTTCTGCTTCTCCCCTTGAGGATTTTTCCTTTGGGGAAACTTTACATACCTTACTGGTACATTTCCACTGGGAAGGTCAGGATTTCTCTGAATCTAAAAAGAGACTTGGGGATTTTCTTCTTCGACCTCAACATAGGCCTTTGGCTATACCTCCTGTCCCAGACATGGTTGATGATGTTTTTTCAGAATCTAGTATGGCTCCTGATTCTCTGTCTCCGGCTCCTTGTAAGCCAGACCGATACTACAGGGTTCCTGACTCCCACAAGTTTCTTTTCAAAAATCCTATTGCAGATCCTGAAAACATTTCTCAGGGTCCCAAGGGCATTAAGGCCTCTACTGCTAAAAATCCTATCCCTTCTGATAGGGATTCCAGGGTGCTGGATAGATTGGGGTAAGAAGGTTTACACTTCTGCAACCTTGGCAATCAGGGCTTTAAACTGTCAATTTCATATGCTTAAATACCAGCAGCATATCATGGGACTCCTTAAACAGAAAATGTTAATTTCTGACTATGTGGAAAATAAAGATTTACAGGATTTATTGCATTCAGCTGAACAAGTTGGAAAACATACTTTGTAATGTGGTGTTGATTCCTTGGAGGCCTCTTGCAGGGCTGCTGTAACTGGCTCTGTGTTAAGAAGGCATGCTTGGCTCAGAGCAAACTCTGCCTGATCATGTTAAAGCAATTGTTGGATGCTCCTTTACAACAGGACCGTCTCTTTGGTAATAAGGGTGAAGAAGTTTTAAAAAAGATGGAAAATAAAGCTAAATCTATGCAAACTGTGAAAGATTTCTTACAAGTGCAGCCTCCAAGATTTAGTAGGCACTGGCCTACTAAGAACTGGTCCTTCCCAGCTCCGAGAGCCACTCAAGTCAAACCCAGACATTCCAAAGGCTCCAGGTTTCAGTCACAAGGGACTTTAGAACAAAACAATGGGGTGCCTCCTCCTCCTCCAAATCTGGAAACAACCAGGCACCTCCCTATGGTAAGCAGTCTCAATGACTTCCCTCTACACTTACCAAGCACTTACCTTTCAGCCGCCCCTTTGGGGGGAAAACTGGCACTTTATGCAAGAAACTGGCAAATTATAACCCAGGACAAATAGCTTTTAAATATAGTATCCCAGGGATACAGATTTCATTTCCCCATGTTGCCAATGCCAAACGGATGGCCAGACCTGTCCCCCAAATCAGTGGGTAGAGGCCCAGAAACAAGTATTGTCTCTCATGAACATGGGAGCTATTCAACCAGTCCCAGAAAAGGAAAAGGGACAAGGTTTCTATTCAAGACTTTTCCTGGTACCCAGAAAAGACAAATCATGGTGTCCAATTTTGGACTTATCCACTCTAAACACATTTCTGGACATTCCAAAATTCAAGATGCTGACTCTTCAACAATTACTTCCTATGCTAGGCAAAGATGCCTGGTTGGTAACGCTAGATTTAAGAGGCTTACCTGCATATCCCAATCAGGGAATCTTGCAGAAGATAACTCTGCTTCAAAGCAGGCTATTTGCATTACCAGTTCTCTGCACTGCCCTTTGGCTTATCTGCTACACCCAGGGTCTTCACAAAGTGCCTGGCTCCAGTAATTGTATTTTGCAGGCAAAGAAATATTCAAGTATATCCATACCTGGACGATTGTCTAATTCAGGCAGAAAACAGGGACATTCTTCAAAAACATCTGGCGTTTGTAAAAAAATTTCTAACTTGTCTAGGGTACACCATAAACGAAAATAAATCACAACTGGTACCCTCTCAAAAAATTACAGTCCTGGGTGCAAGCTTGAATACAACTGCCCAGATGGCTTACCTTACACCAGAAAAGCAAATTCATTTGGTGAATTACTTCAGACAGGTGGCCACAAAAACCCTGCTATCTGCAAGACAAATTCTGCAAACCCTGGGGTTCATGGCCTCCTGCATTTTTCTAATTCCATATGCAAGACTAGTTTATGGAGTCAACATTGTCACAGCCTGGAAACAATGATTCCTATCATACCTTTCCTGCAACTAGAGTTCTATGGTGGGCAGGGCCTGCCACCAAAACAGGGGACTACCATTCACTCCACCCCTTGCTGCCCAAACCCTAACTACAGACGCATCAGACTATGCTTGGGGTCTCATCTGGCAGGGAAGTGCATTCAGGGCAAATGGAGCCCAAATCAAATGCACCTTCATATCAATCAAAAAGAGATGCTAGCTGTACAGAATGCACTGACAGCCTTCAAGGACTACCTTCATCCAGGACATTTAATGATAAAGACAGACAACACCACAGTTGTGTGGTACATAAATAAGCAGGGGGGGGGGTGCACACTCCTACTCCCTTTGCAGACTAGCCATGGCATTGTGGAACATGGCCTTGACCTACCAAATACAACTACAAGCTCAATTCCTGCCAGGAAAGCTGAATACTCTGGCAGACGAACTAAGCAGAAATCTCATGGACCCACACGAATGGAAACTGGAGCCATGGATTTTCAACCTGTTGGCAAGCAAATGGGAGTCCAGACATAGATCTTTTTGCTTCACCCCAGAACTATCAGTTGGACAAATTCTGCACAAGAACTCATCACAAAGAAGCCAGGAGAGTGGATGCTCTATCATTCAGCTGGAAAAACCCATCAGTCTGTGCCTTCCCCACTCTGCCTCTGCTCTCCAAAGTTATACTAAAAGTCAAACAGGACAAACCAAAAATTATTTTGATTGCTCCGAGCTGGCCTCGCCAACACTGGTACCCACTCCTGCGCAGTGTGTCACACCTTCCACCGTGGCACCTGCCTCTGACATCTTACTTACTGTCTCAGCAGAACAACCAAATTCTGCACACTCAGCTCCAAATTTTGAATCTTGCAGCGTAGCTAATCACCTAAAATCACCTTTGGCATCCCTCAGGAATCTGTGATGGATGTCATTGTGGAGGCAAGAAGGCCTAGAACTAGAAAATCTTATGCTGACAAATGGAAGAGAGTCTGTGCCTGGAATCAATCACAAGGGATAAGCACAACAGTGCCCAATATTCCTCAGATTTTACAATATTTAACTGAGATCCTTCACAAGGGCCTGTCCTTTTCTTGCATAAAAATCCATGCCTCAGCCATTTCAGCTCATTACAACACAGAACCTCCCCTCTTCTCTCATCTTCTGCTAAAGCAGTGTCTTTGAGGGGACAAAAACTTAAGACCACCCAGGAGAGCTCCAACCCCTGCCTGGGACCTCAGTTTTGTATTGGAAAAACTCACGCTCCCTCCTTTCGAGCCAACTGCTACTGCAGACTTAAAATTTCTCCTGGAAAACAGCTTTCCTTTTAGCAGTCACTTCAGCTAGAAGGATTTCCAAATTACAGGCTCTCTTATGGCAGTGGAGCCTTTCATTATTTTTCATGCAGACAATGTGTCTCTCAAGACCAATCCATCATTCATGCTTAAGGTGTTATCCAGTGTGGCTCCTAATCAGACCATCCATTTGCCAGCTTTCTTTCCCAATCCACACCACAAGGTGATATGGATTCTGCACTCATTGGATGTACACAGACAACTTAGATTTTACTTAAACAGGACAAAATCTCAAAGACAATCTGAACAACTACTGGTAGCATTTACAGGGGCAGAGGGAAAGGCTGTTTCAAAGCAGACTGTTTTCAAATGGATAAGCCATTGTATTAGTTTCTGCTATATACACCATGGTAAAACTATCCCCCAGGGAATCAGATCTCATTCCACCAGGGCTGCATCTACTTCTACAGCCTTTCTCAGAGGTGTTCCTACCAGAGACATTCTAGAAGCTGCTACCTGGAGCTCAGTTCATACATTCACCAAACATTACCATTTACCTTTCTTTTCTAAATCCAGAGCTGGCTTTGCCTCTGCTGTTCTGCAGGGCCTTATAGCTGGTCCTAATGCTGTATAAATCCATCCTCCCAACCATAGCTTTGGGAATCTACCCAAATGTAATGACTGCAACAGTGAATACACTTGAACATCTACATTTATGGTACGTGTACACAACTGTACATCTGAAGTAGTTAACTTCATTTGTTCATCACCCTGTGGGTATCTGATCCGAATTGGATCCGAGCCGGCAGCTTTATTCAGCTAAGATCTGAGCTCCTCCCCCTTACCCATAACCCCCTGCCATCCCTCTCTGTCCTCGGATCTCATGTGCCGCGGCTTATTCAAGCATCTAGAACGAGTTTCCAAGCATAGGGCTTCGTGAGTTTATATCAAAAATTTACTTTTTTTGACCTGGTTTTTAGTTTAATCGATAGACGAGTGAGTGTTTCCCCTCTTCTCTTAAATTGCTAAACTTGTTAGTAATTTTTTTCTATTTTTTAGTTGGTTTAGTCCCCCCCCCCCGTGTGTGTGGGTTGAGCCTATCTTTTACCACCATGTCTGAGGCCCTGAAAGCAATTTTTTCCAAATGTACCGAGTGTGGCCATAAGCTATCCCCAGCGGATGGCCACACTTGGTGTGTTATCTGCCTTGGGGTTGACCATCTCTCCTCGGACTGCACAATTTGTGCAGCCTTCAACCCCAGGGCTTTGAGGGACAGGAGGTCGAAGCTGATTCTGGTGGGACTTCTGCCCTCGGACTCTGCTTTGTCCTCTTCTTCCTCGGCGGCACCGGCTGCGACCGTGGCGGTCCCGCCTTCCATCCCTGCTCCCCTGGCCGGGACTCACCCTCCCACCTTGGCTCAGGAGGAGAGGGAATCTAGGAGGGAGAAAAGGAGAGAGAAACGCCACAAGCGGCGGGCCGAATTTTCCTCCTCTGCTCCACCGGCTAAACAGATAGCCTCTCTTAGGACGTCCGGGCCTTCTCCTTCCTGGCTTCATTCACCTCGTTTTTCCCCAGAGCCGGAGGAGGAGACCCGGTCGCCTTCGAGGTCATCGAGGTGGCACTCCAGACCAGCCTCGGTGGCCTCGTCTAGATTGACCCCTCCCGAGGAGGTTCCTCACAAACATATGTGCAAGAGGAGGCACTTGGACTCACCCGAGTCCCTGCCAGAGGACACAGACTTAGAGGGAGGGAAAGGTTCCCCAAGGTCACCCCCGAGGACGTCTCCTTCGGAGACATTATGGAAATGCTTCGTATTAGAGGGGGGTGGTCAGCCCAAAAACCTTCCTCCGATGAGTCTGTTTCTGGTGGCATTTGACGCAGGCCCATCTACCTCTTGGGTGTCCCCTCCCGCCGATCCTCTGGTAGATCTAATCACTACCAGGGCATGGAAGGAACCGGGCACTGTGGAGCCCATACCAAAGAGACCAGACAAAATCCTCAGTCCACCCACAGATAGGACGGTTTGGAGCAAGGGTGCTTCGGTAGATGCCATGTTGGTGACGGCTGCCACCAAGAAGGAACTAGCCCAGGAGAGTTCCTCGGTCCACCCTCCCGACAAGCAGTCTCGACGTTAGACCGCCTAGGGAAGCGGATGTTCGCTTCAGCTACCTTCTCAGTCAGGTCGCTGAACTATATGGCACATGTGATATGACTCCAGCGGGATCTCATCAAGGAATACGCCGGGTCGCCCCCAGAGTCGATGTTGGCTGAGGATAAGAAAACATTCTCAGCTCGAATGGCCACTCAAGTCCATTTTGAATACTTCTTTACGGCTTCTTTTCCATGCTACGTAAAGAGCCGCTAGAGTTAGTGGAGGGCATAGTCTTACGATGGCATGCTTGGCTCCGTCTCTGCGACTTTGTGGAACCCTTCAAGGCATCCTTCGCAAATGCCCCTTTTGACGGCTCTTCGCTGTTTTACAAGACCGTCCTCGACACACTGGTCCAGAGCGAGAAAGACTGGAAGACATCTGCCGTTGGAATCTGCTTCTCTGCTCCCCAGAGGTCCTTCTCCAGGAACCAAAGGGGACAAAAGATGTGGCTCCGGAAATCTCAACAGTCCCGTTTCACTCCGGACCCCTCGTCTTTCAGAGGCAGAGGAGGACAGGGTGGACGCCGGGCCCAGAGGCAGAAGGGGACTGAAGAATTTCGGGTCGAGAGAACCCATTTCGGATCGGCCCGCGCAGCAGCCCTGAGGGGGTTACCTGACTGCTCCACTCTGGAGGCAGTCAGGGGGTGTTTCTCGAGGCACCTAGCAGTTTGGGAGTCCATTACAACGGATCGCCGGGTGCTTCGAGTCATATCCAGAGGTTACACTATCCCCTTTCTGAATCTCCCTCTCGGACCCTGGAGCCTCCCCGATGTCCCACCCAATCAAAGGGAGGCAGCAGCCACAGAAATAAAGCAGCTGCTAGAAAAAAGAGCAATCCAGCCCGTCCCCCAAGATCAATCCGGATCAGGCTTTTACTGCTAGCTCTTTCTGGTGCCAAAAAAGACAGGGGACTTGAGACCAATCCTCGATCTGTCCATTCTAAACCTGTCGGTTGCCAAAGAAAAGTTCCGGATGGTCACCATTCAGTCCATTCTCCCACTCCTGCAGGAGAACGACTGGATGTGCTCTATAGACCTCAAGGATGCGTACTACCACATTTTGATGGACAGACGATCCAGAAGGTTTCTCCGCTTCCGGCTGGGAGCCAGCCACTGTCAGTTCAGGGTCCTCCCCTTTGGTCTCACCACAGCCCCCAGGGTGTTTACCAAAGTTATGGCAGTTGTAGCGGCCCACCTGAGGCTTCAGGGAATGCAGGTCTTTCCCTACCTAGATGACTGGCTCCTGACCGCCCCCACCAGACATCTGCTAAGTTCAGCCAGGAATTACTTCCTTCACTTGGCCTCTCATCTGGGAATCTCAATCAATCTCAAGAAATCCTCCCTTCAACCAACTCAAATCTTGGATTTCATAGGGGCCAGGTTAGACACAAACCTGTTGAGGGTCTTCCTAACTCCGGACAGGCTTCGAACTTTGACACTCCACGTGCTGGCCCTCCTAAAATCCCCGGCTCCTCCAGCAGAATTGGTCCTGAGGGTGCTAGGTTCCATGTCTGCAGCCATCACTCTGTCACCTCTAGCTCATCTAAACATGAGGGTCCTACAGTGGACCTTGCAGATTCAATGGTCCATCCTGCAACATCTGTTGAGTGCATCTATCCCCCTCAGCAAGGTTTGCAGGAAATCCCTGCTCTGGTGGATCCAGTCCTCGGATCTCCGGGAAGAGCATCCTTCTCAATGTCCCCACCCCAAGCCACGGTGACCACGGATGCTTCTTGCCTCGGGTGGGGGGGGGGCACTGCATGGGCAGAGAACCGTCCAAGGCATGTGGACCCACTCGGAGACCTTGTTGCACATCAGTGTCTTAGAGATGAGGGCGGTGCTTTAAGCATTGAAAGCACTCCAGGCCCTTCTTCCCTTAGGGACAATTGCAATTCAAACAGACAACATGTCAGTAGTCTGGTATATCAACAAACCGGAGGGAACCAGATCGTATCCACTTTGTCGAGAGGCCATGAGAGTTTGGGAATGGGCGATCGCCACCAACCGCTTTCTCACAGCAACGCACATCCCGGGTCGGTCGAACATTTTGGCAGACAGGCTGAGTCGAACCATCCTCTCACCATACGAGTGGTCTCTGAACCCGAGAGTAGCGAAGCAAATCTTCAAGTGGAGTCAACCTTGCTGCGATCTCTTCGCGTTGCCTTCGAACGCAAAGTGCAGCGAGTACTTCACTCTACTTCCCCCCTCCCCTCCAGGGGAATTCCCCAGAGACGCTCTAGTGCATGTTTTGCCATCCGGTCTACTTTATGCTTATCCGCCTCTTCCTCTGATGGTAAAATTCTTGCAGAAAGCTAGTCAGTCGGGGAGCAGAGTGATCCTCATAGCCCCACTCTGGCCTCGTCAAACGTGGTTCCCTTGCCTATGGTCTCATCTAGTGAATCCTCCATGGATTTTGGATCCCACTCCGGATCTGATATCTCACCCCCTAGAGTTGACAACCCCAAACCTGGACAATCTCAAGCTCACAGCTTGGTTGATCCAGCTACAATAATAGCTAGGACTCCCGGCATCTCCTCTTCTGTTAAGGCTATTTTAGTAGCCACTCATAAACCTTCTACTAGGAAGGTCTATCGAGTTTCTAAGGCCCAGAGTACGAGATACACCTAAAAAAAAGATGACCCAAACTCATGCGCCTGCTTCCTTGTCACAATCACAGACGCTTAAAATGGCGGAAGACCTTATCATGCTGATTAGGGGAAGCCAGCCTTCCCCTGCTAAAAGAAGGAGACTTGTCCCCAGCAGCTTTATCTGACCAAGAATCCAATGACTCTGAGGTTTCTGATTATGAAGACATGCCCTTATCTGCTTATGAGGATTCAGATGCAGAGGAATCCAATTCTTCTGTCTCTCCTCCAGTGGATTTTTCTTTTGGTGAAACCCTGCATACTTTGAGAGAGCACTTCCATTAGGAATGCCAGGATTATCCTCAGTCCAAAAAGAGACTCTGGGAATTTTTAGATTTACCACAGCACAGACCCTTAGCTATCCTCCTGATGTTCATCGTGTTACCCTGCTGCAGTCATCACACTTGGGTTATCCTGATGTCCTTCATGGATGCATCTGCAGTCATAACAACTGGGTTGTCCTGTCGTCAGGCAGCCCTTCGGTCGGCCGGATTCCAAAGTCCGGGTCCGGCTTCGGCTGATGTCGCACTTCACCCGACGTCATCTCTGCTGGTCTTCTGGTATAAAGGCATCAGCCGACGCCATTTTCCCCAGTCTTTCTTGCCGCGTGGCGCCCGAAGCAGAAGCTGTTCGCAAGTGCCGGTCGGTCAGATCCAGAGATTACTACTTCCGAATACTACTTTGAAGACTTCTAAAAGCTAAGTACCCCGTTGGGGACTCTTTCTTGCCTCAGCCGATGTCAGAAAAAGTCAATAACTGTTTAACTTGTGGGAAACAAATACCTCATAAAGATTTCCACTCTTACTGTTTGCCTTGTTTAGGCCCAGACCACGACGTAGCAGCCTGTTCAGCCTGTGCCTCATTCAACCGACGCTTAGGCGCCGGTCGGAGTTTGCTGAACAGTTTTTCGCTCAGATTTTGGGTACAATATGCCGTCGGATCCTCCGACTACCCAGATAGTTAAAAAACGCAAAGAAAAAGACCGACACTCGCGGTCCGCGGTTTCGGCCGAAACCATGGTTAAGCAAACCGCGAGTGTCTCTGTTTCGGCCGAAACCGAGAAAACTGATCAAAGCACAGCTGAATCAATGACTACTACTGAGGCTCCTGCTACCTTACTTGAATCAGCCTCAGAAATCTTACCTACAGTGGTTACTAGTGACTTATTAGACACCATCCCTTTGGATGTCTCTACCCCAGCACGTGGTGCTGCTAGGCCTCCTGCAGCCATGTCTATTAAGGCCTTTACCAGGGCTAAAGCAGCCAAATCTACTAAATCAGTGCCTGTTAAACCCCCCTCAACTAGGCCCACTTCTAGTTCACAAATGCTTACTCTGGCAGAAGATTTAATATCCTTAATTAGGGGATCTCAATCTCACCCAGACAGGGCCTCTCAGCCCCCAGAAAAGAGACCTAGAGCAGAGCCCCCCAAGCCTGTGTCCTCTGATGATTCCGCGGAGGACTCCGACATTACAGACCAGCCAGAGGCTCATTTCTCCAATTATGAAGACTCAGATGCTGAAGAATCCATTCCAGCTGCTTCTCCACCAGAAGAATTCTCCTTTGGGGAAACCTTACATGCCATGCGAGAACAATTCCAATGGCAGGAACAGGATTTCTCAGATTCCAGAAAAAGACTTAGGACTTTTCTGCACCTCCCACAACACAGGCCTTTAGCTATACCTCCTGTCCTCTCTGTTGTGGACGATGCATTTAATGATGTCTGCACTGCACCAGATTCCTTACCTCCAGCCCCTGCCAAACCAGACAGATTTTACAGGGTTCCAGACACTCATCACCACTTATACAAGGCCCCACTTGCAGACCCCGAAACTATATCCCAGGGGCCTAAGGCAGTAGCCTCGACCACAGCAAAAAACCCTATTCCTTCTCAAAGGGAAGCCAGGTCTTTAGACAGATGGGGCAAAAAGGTTTACACCTCCGCTACTCTCTCAGCTAGAGCTTTAAATTGTCAGTTTCACATGATACAATACCAAGAGTTTATGCTTGATCAGTTAACTAAAAAGCTATCCTCTGATGACTCTATAGATAAGAAATATTTATTAGAAATGGTAAATAACATACAACAGGTTAGTAACCATTCCTTAAAATGTGGCTATGATGCACTGGAGGCTTCATTTAGATCAGCCATGACTGGCACAGTGATAAGAAGACATGCATGGCTGAAGGAACAGGTCTTACGGATCATGTTAAAGCTAAGTTATTAGATGCACCTATGGATAAGGCCAGTTTGTTTGGTACACCTGCCCAGCAGGTAATGAAGAAAATGGAAGAAAAGGCAAAATCTGTACAAACGGTTAAACATTTCTTGCAGGTTCAACCCCAAGGTTTAGCAGGAACTGGCCTGCCAAAATTGGTCCTTTCCTGACTCCACAAGATCCCAAAGGGGCAGGAATAGACGTCCCAGAGGCAGAAATCAATCCAGAGGGGGTGCCTACAGAGAACGACAGTGGCAAGGTAATAACAGAGGCACAGACACGGCCACTGCCACTACAACAGCACAGTGACTTGATTCTAACTCCGCCTACCAGGGAACAAATAGCAGCACCATTAGGCGGAAAATTAACCTTATTTTCGAAGAACTGGCACTATATCACAAAAGACAAGTGGATTCTGCAAACCATAGACCAAGGATACCGGTTCCACTTCCACACTTTACCAGTCAAAGAGGAATGCCAAACCTGCCTCCAAATCAAAAACAGAAGCTCTACAGCAGATAATGCAACTAACAAAGATGAGAGCTGTGGAAAGAGTGCCAATAACAGAACAAGGCAAAGGATTCTACTCCAGACTATTCCTAGTTCCAAGAAAGGAAAAAAGCTGGAGACCTATTCTCGACCTGTCCATCTTAAATACATACATCATTGTCCCAAAATTCAAAATGCTGACCCTCCAGCAACTTCTTCCCATGCTGGGCAAGGAGTGCTGGCTGGTAACTCTAGATCTCAAGGAGGCATACCTGCACGTCCCCATACGACCAATTTGCAGAAGATACCTCAGATTTCTTGCAGGATCAGAGCACTATCAATTCTCAGCATTGCCCTTTGGCTTATCTACTGCGCCCAGAGTATTCACAAAATGCCTGGCATCAGTAATCGCCCACTGCAGACTACAGGGAATCCAAATTTATCCATACCTGGACGACTGCCTGCTACAGGGGACAACAAAAGCAAGCTGACAACAGATTTACAAAGGGTCATTTACTTGCTACAAGCACTGGGATACAGTCAATTTACAAAAGTCAAGGCTGATACCATCCCAAACAAGGACATTCTTGGGCGGAATTGGACACAGTAAAACAAATGGCATTCCTAACTGCAGAAAAACAAAAGAACTCCCTCTTTACTTCTTGGCACTAACAAAACAGAACAAGCTAACAGCAAGAAAAGTTCTACAGGCCTTGGGCTTCATGGCATCCTGCATAATCTTGGTTCCACATGCCAGACTACATATGAGAAAACTACAGTGGTACCTAAAGAATTTATGGTCCCAACACAGGCACAGCCTAGAAGCAGAAATTCCTCTAATCCCATGCCTAAAACAGGAGTTCCTATGGTGGGCTCAAGCATGCCAGTCAAATCCAGGCCTACCCTTTCACAACTATCAAGCAAGCCAAACCATCACAACAGACGCCTCAGACCTAGGATGGGGGGCTCACATGCTGGACAAATGCGTACAAGGATTGTGGACACAGGACCAGCTCCATCTGCACATCAACCTAAAAGAAATGCTGGCAGTAAAACTGGCAATCCAAAAATTCAGACCATTCCTCAAAGCAGGACATTTGATGATAAGGACAGACAACACCAGTCATGTGGTACATCAACAAACAGGGAGGCACTCATTCATACCCCCTATGCAGAATGACTTTGGACCTTTGGAATCTGGCTCAGCTACAACATCCAGTTACAGGCAATATTCGTACCAGGAAAGGAGAATACTCTAGCAGACATGTTAAGCAGAACCACCTTGGATGCTCACGAATGGATGCTACACCCGGACATCTTCAAGGCCATCTCAAAGAAATGGGGCATGCCACAGATAGATCTATTCGCTTCCTCTCTCAATCACCAGCTCAAAAATTCTGCACAAGGACATTCCACCCACTTGCATGGAAAGTGGACTCGCTCTCCTTCAGCTGGAAAGGTCTGACAGCATATGCATTCCCACCTCTTCCCTTGATACACAAGGTATTACTAAAAATCAAGGAGGAACGTCCAAGGATAACCCTGATAGCTCCAAACTGGCCAAGACAACACTGGTACCCATTGCTGAGGAGCATGTCTCGGGACAAAATGTGGTCAATACCCTGATGCCTTTGATGTTAACTCAGAACAACTACAGCATCATGCATCCAAACCTAAAAACGTTGCAACTGACTACATGGAACATCACATAGCAGCAACTAATCCAGAGCTTTCCCAAAGGGTTAAAGACATTATCCTTGAAGCCCGCAGACCTTCAACAAGAAGGAACTATGCAGGAAAATGGAAAAGGTTTGTCATTTGGAGTGCTGAAAGAGGAAAAGATGTGTCGAATATAGACATTGCTAACATTCTGGAGTATTTGGCAGAGCTTCTACATACAGGCCTGTCCTACTCCTCCATCAAGATACATGCATCAGCTATTTCAGCAGAATACAGCTTTGATCCACCTGTCTTTTCACATCCTTTACTCAGGCAGTTCCTCAGAGGGATCAAGAATGTAAAACCTCCTAGGAAACCACCATTGCCAGCTTGGGATTTGAACTTTGTGCTGGAAAAATTGACACTCGCACCTTTTGAACCAGCAGCAACAGCAGACCTGCAGCATCTATCGTGGAAAACTGCTTTCCTCCTGGCAATAACCTCAGCAAGAAGGGTTTCTGAACTTCAGGCCCTAATGGCAGTACAACCCTTCCTAATCTTCCACCAAGATAGTGTCCATGAGGACTAATCCTACATTTATGCCTAAGGTGGTATCCAGAGTGTCTTTAAACCAGGCAATCCACCTACCTACCTTCTTCCCAAACCCACAAAACAGGGGGGAAAGAATGCTGCATACCTTGGATGTACATAGACAGCTACGCTACTACCTGGACAGAACAAAAAGTAACAGAAAAACTGACCAGCTGTTTGTAGCCTATGCAACAGGAAGGGAAGGAAAAGCGATTTCCAAACAGACAATCTCCAAATGGATAGGAAATTGCATACGATTCTGTTACTCCTTTCATGGAAAACCAATTCCACAGAACATAAGGCCTCATTCTACAAGGGCAACAGCCACTACCACAGCCTTCTTACGAGGAGTGGCAACCAAGGACATTATTGAGGCTACTTGGACCTCCGTGCATACATTTGCCAAGCATTATAATTTACCTCTGTATTCCAGATCCCGAGCAGGGTTTGCCACTGCTGTACTGCAAGGGATCCTAACCACACCATAATCTATTCTTCCTCCTCCCTAGTTGGCTATGGTATTCTACCCAGTTGTTATGACTGCAGATGCATCCATGAAGGACATAGTACAGTTTTGTACCTACCATAAATGTAGATGTCCGAACTGGATAGCATCTGCAGTCAGGATTACCCTCCTCCTTCCCTCTGTGGTACTCCTAGGGTATTTACCTCCTAATAGCTGGCTGGGGGAGTCTCTTATGGTGTATTTGTTTGTATATATGTACATACATGCTTATTTTTTGTGTTTGCCTTCTATCTTTTTGGAAACATTGGCATTTACCCAAAATTTAGCCTTCCAAGAGGGCAACTGGCATCTGGGGCAAGAAACACTGAGGAAAATGGCGTCGGCTGATGCCTTTATACCCGAAGACCAGCAGAGATGACGTCGGGTGAAGTGCGACATCAGCCGAAGCCGGACCCGGACTTTGGAATCCGGCCGACCGAAGGGCTGCCTGACGACAGGACAACCCAGTTGTTATGACTGCAGATGCTATCCAGTTCGGACATCTACATTTATGGTAGGTACAAAACTGTACTTTGTCAGGCTGTCCCGCAGTTGGCCAGAATTCCAAAGTCTTGGTCCGGCGTCGGTTGCTGTCTCTTCTTCCCTGACGTCAGTGCGCCAGGGGTATACAAGAGGCATCCAATGCCATTTTCTTCAGTCTTTCTTGCCACGCGGTGCCCGAAGCAGAAGCAGTTCGCAAGTGCCGGTCGGCCGACACCTGAGATTTTCAAATCGAATTTCAGTCCGAAGTCTTCAAAGCTAAGTACCCCATTGGGGAACCTTTTCTTGCCTCCGTCCGATGTCAGAAAAAGTTAACAATTGCATTTCTTGTGGGAAGCAAATACCTCATAAGGACTTTCATTCTTATTGTATACCTTGCCTAGGCCCAGACCACGACGTCACTGGTTGTCGGTTTTGTGCTAGGTTCAATAAGCGAACTATAAAGCGACTCTTTGATTTTGCACGACACTACTTCGGTAGGAAATTTAGTTACACTATGCCGTCGGAGCAACCGACTACCGGCGTGCATAAAAACCGCAAAGATAAAGACAGGCAGCCTAGATCCAAGCCAGACTCCGAGGCCTCAGCTGGGCTGGTCGCCGGTTTTCAGTGAGGCGCCTATGCAACCCCTGGCGACCACAGAATTGCAACCCCAGTCCAGTTCGGATTCTCAAGCAGAGAGTTCTAGGTCGACGCAGCCATTTTCTTTAGGCCCTACCGACAACATTGCAGAAGGAGAAGCCGGTGCTGTGGAAACACCTTCGGTTACAGTAGGTGTCTTCAGACTGACTACTCTACTCTCACCATAAAATCTTATGCTTAGCTTAAGACTCCTCTAAAACCAAAAAAGACTGGACATCAGTCTCCAGTTCAAGGACCCATGCCTAAGAAACAGATGCTTAAAATGGCTGAATATTTGATTTCTTTAATCAGGGGTTCCCAACCCCCCCAGACAGAAGGCCTAGACAAGAGGAGGATTATGCTTCCTCTGATCAAGTGTCTGTTTCCTCAGGCTCCTCTGAGGAACAGGATTACTCCTTTCCCCCTTATGAAGATTCTGATGCTGAAGATTCCATTCCCTCAGCTTCTTCCCCTGAAGACTATTCCTTTGGGGAAACCTTACATACCATGAAGGAACACTTCCACTGGGAAGGACAGGACTACTCTGACTCTAAGAAAAGGCTCAGAGAGTTTTTTTACTCCCCCAGCACAGACCACTTGCTATCCCTCCAGTTTTAGACATTGTGGATGATGTTTACTTAGAATCTAGTCTAAATCCAGATTCTCTGCCTCCTGCTCCAGCCAAACCAGATGGATATTATAGAGTGCCTGACTCGCACAAATTCCTTTACAAAAGCCCTGTTGCTGACCCAGAGACCATCTCCCAGGGTCCCAAAGGGGCTAAGGCTTCCATGGCTAAAAATCCTGTACCCTCTGAAAGGGACTCCAGAGCACTAGATAGGTGGGGAAAGAAGGTTTACACCTCAGCTACTCTAGCTATGAGGGCACTAAATTGTCAATTTCACATGCTGAAATACCAGCAATTCCTAATGTCTCAAATAAAACAAAAGATGAGCACGCACCCTCAACAGTCTGAATTCAAGGAAATGCAGGATCTGTTGCATGCAGCTGAACAGGTGGGCAAACATACTTTACAATGTGCATTTGATTCCTTGCAAGCTTCTTGTAGAGCAGCTGTTACTGGGTCTGTTATACGTAGGCATGCTTGGTTAAAGGAACAAACTCTGCCTGATCATGTTAAAGCAAAGTTACTAGATGCACCCTTACAGCAGGATGTCTTATTTGGAGTTAAAGCAGAAGAGGTTTTAAAGAAAATGGAGGATAATGCAAAATCTATGCAGACGGTCAAAGATTTCTTACAGGTACAACTCCCACGCTTCAGCAGAAATTGGCCAACAAAAAATTGGTCCTTTCCAGCTTCTGATAGACCACAGAGGGGTAAATACAGACGCCCAAGGGGCAGAGGTCAAGCACAGATCCCTTACAAACCTCGCCAATGGGGCACTGCAACACAGAAGGGAAGAGAAGACAGGTCCCAAACTACTAGAAGACAAACACAATGACTTGAACCTCAAACTGCCAAGCAAAGCTCTCTTGGCAGCTCCCTTGGGAGGAAAATTAACACTTTTTTGCAGACAACTGGCACATCATCACAAAGGACAAATGGGTCCTAGACATTATCTCACAAGGATACAGATTCCATTTCCACACCTTGCCAAGGATAAAAGGAATGCCAAACGTGCCACAAAATCAATGGGCAGAGGCACAAAAACAAATTACAGCTCTCATGGACATGAGCCATTCAACTGGTACATACACAGGAGCAAGGCCAAGGATTTTACTCAAGGCTCTTTCTAGTCCCCAGAAAGGATAAGGCTTGGAGACCCATTCTGGACCTTTCGATTCTAAACACCTTCTTGCAAGTACCCAAATTCAAGATGCTAACACTACAGCAGCTTCTTCCCATGTTGGGCAAGAAAGCTTGGCTAGTAACGTTGGACCTCAAGGAGGCATACCTGGAGGCATACCTGCATGTCCCTATCAGACAAAATTGCAGAAGATACCTCCGTTTCATTGCAGGTTCAACCCATTACCAATTCTCTGCACTGCCCTTTGGCTTATCTACTGTCCCCAGGGTCTTCACAAAATGCCTGGCACCAGTAATTGCATACTGCAGACAAAGAGGAATTCAAATATACCCATACCTGGATGACTGTCTCATCCAAGCAGAAAGCAAGGACATTCTCTTACAACATCTGGCTTTTGTAAAACACATTCTAAGTTGTCTAGGGTACACAGTAAATGAAAAGAAATCAAAACTAGTGCTTTCACAAAATATGACATTCCTGGGTGCCAGCTTGAATACAACGGCCCAGATGGCTTATCTGACACCAGACCAACAACTACAATTAACTCAGTACTTCAATATAATGGCAACAAAGACCGAACTCCCTGCAAGAAAAATTCTGCAGGCCTTGGGCTTCATGGCATCTTGCATACTACTAATACCATTTGCAAAACTGCATATGAGGAAATTACAATGGTACCTGAAAAGCGTATGGACTCAACACAGCCACAGCTTGGAAACAATGATACCTCTCATTCCCTCCCTTCAACAGGAGTTTCTGTGGTGGTCACAGGCATGTCACCTCAACAAGGGTCAGCCTTTCACCTTACTCCCAGCCAGGCAAACTGTGACAACAGATGCATCGGACTATGCCTGGGGGGCACACATGGCAGGACAGTGCGTTCAAGGCATATGGACTGCAGATCAAAGAAATCTGCACATCAATCAAAAAGAAATGCTAGCTGTACAGAATGCTCTGACAGCCTTCAAAGACCTCTTACATCCAGGACAGCTTATAATAAGGACAGACAACACCACAGTAATGTGGTACATAAACAAGCAATGGGGTACACACTCCTACCCTCTATGCAGGCAAGCAATGACCTTGTGGAACACAGCACTGGCTTACCAAGTTCAATTACAAGCTCAATTCCTGCCAGGAAAAAAGAACACATTGGCAGACGACCTAAGCAGGAACATCATGGATCTCCACGAGTGGAAACTGGATCCACAAGTATTTGCAATGATAACTGAAAAATGGGGGCGCCCAGACATAGACCTGTTTGCCAACCCCCAAAACTATCAGCTAGCAAAATTTTGCACCAGGACATTTCACCATCAAGCTTGGAAAGTGGACGCACTCTCATTCAGTTGGAAAATGCTGACAAGTATATGCCTTTCCTCCATTGCCTCTTCTCACAAAGGTGCTGCTGAAAGTCAGGATGGAGAGACCCCGAATGATACTCATTGCCCCAGACTGGCCACATCAGCACTGGTACCCACTACTGAGGAACATGGCCCTCTATGGATTTTACCACAAATTCCTCATCTGCTCACACAGCAAGACAGTCAGATTCTACACAGCCAGCTCAAAACCTTAAATTTGGCTGCATGGCAAATCACCTGAGCAATCAGCCAGCTCCTCTTTCACAAGCTGTTATGGATGTCATTCTGGAGGCCAGGAGGCCCAGCACCAGGAAAGCCTACTCAGACAAATGGAAAAGATTTTGAGCCTGGAACCAAGCTAAAGGCCAAAATACCCTTGAGCCGGACATACCTCAGATTCTACAATATTTAACTGAGATGTTACACAAAGGACTTTCTTTTTCATCTATTAAAATCCACGCCTCAGCTATTTCAGCTCACTACAACACGGATCCTCCCTTATTTTTACATCCACTTCTAAGGCAGTACCTCGGAGGGGCCAAAAACATTAGGCGTCGCAGGACAGCACCAACACCAACTTGGGACATCAACTTTGTTCTGAAAAAACTTACGCTGCCACCTTTTGAGCCAGCTTTCTCAGCTGATTTAAAGTTTATATCATGGAAGACTGCCCTGCTGCTAGCAATTACTTCAGCCAGAAGAGTCTCAGAGCTACAGGCACTAATGGCAGTAGAGCCTTTCCTCATTTTTCATCAAGACAAGAGTTTCTCTACGAACTAACCCCTCCTTTATGCCAAAGGTGGTATCCAGTGTGGCTCTAAATCAAACCATCCATTTACCCACCTTCTTCCCAAATCCACAGAACAAAGGAGAAAGACTCCTGCACTCCTTGGACATTCACAGGCAACTACGTTACTACTTGGATAAAACTAAAGTTTTCAGAAAATCTGACCAGCTTTTTGTATCCTATGCTACAGCATCACAAGGAAAGGCTATCTCAAAACAGACCATTTCCAAACGGATAGGACATTGCATACGTTTTTGCTCCACCCATCATGGAAAACCAGTTCCTGCTAGCATAAGGCCCCACTCCACTAGGGCAGCAGCTACATCTACAGCCTTCCTCAGGGGGATGCCAACCAAGGATATTCTGGAAGCTGCAACTTGGACTTCAGTACACACCTTCACCAAACACTATCACTTACTATTTTACTCTAAGTCTAGAGCTGGCTTCGCCACTGCAGTTTTCCAGGTCCTTCTAACCTCCTCTAACCTTGTTTGACTCCACCTCCCATCCTTAGCTTTGGGATTCAACCCAAGTGTGATGACTGCAGCAGGGTAACACGATGAACATAGTACAGTTTTGTACCCACCATAAATGTAGATGTTCGAGTGTATACCCTGTTGCAGTCCAGGTTTACCCTCCCTCCATCCCCTCTGACCTAACTGAAACCTTTCAATTCCTTACAATCTGATACAGCCTTTGTGGTGTATTTGCTTATAGCTGGAGTGATGTTTTGTTTGTGCTAAACGTTTATTATTGGTACTATCTACTGACCACCTTTTGGGGGGGCACCTGACATCTGGGGCAAGAAAAACTGAAGAAAATGTCGTTGGATGTCTCTTGTATACCCCTGGCGCACTGACGTCAGGGAAGAAGCGACAGCAACCGACGCCGGACCAAGACTTTGGAATTCAGGCCGACTACGGGACCGCCTGACGACCGGATAACCCAAGTGTGATGACTGCAGCAGGGTATACACTCTAACATCTACATTTATGGTAGGTACAAAACTGTACTTTCTGGATGTTGTGGATGATGTCTTTATGGAATCCAGTCTAACTCCTGATACTTCACCTCCTACTCCCAGGAAACCTGACAGGTCCCTGACTCAACACACATTTCTTTTCAAGAATCCTACTGCTGACCCAGAGGTCATTTCCCAAGGGTCTAAAGGAATAAAAGCAGCCACAGCTAAGAATCCCACCGCCTCGATCAGGGATTCTCGAGCATTAGACAGATGGGGTAAAAAAGTATATACCTCTGCAGCTCTTGCCATTAGAACATTAAATTGTCAGTTCCACATGCTGAAATACCAGCAACATACTATGGAACTCATTAAACAAAAATTATCTACCTTCCCTGACTGTGCAGAAAATAAAGATTTACAGGAACTTATGCATTCTGCAAGCCAAATCAGAAAGCATACACTGTAATGCGGGTTTGACGCCCTAGAAGCATCCTGCATGGCAGCAGTCACAGGTTCTTTTCTTAAATGACATGCTTGGCTTAAGGAGCTGACCTTGCCAGGTCATGTCAAATCAAAATTATTGGACGCACCAGTGAACAAAGACTATCTGTTCGGCACAAAATCAGAAGGGGTTTTAAAAAAGATGGAAGAAAAAGCGAAGTCTATGCAGACAGACTTTTTGCAAGTTCAGCCTCCAAGAATCAGTAGGCATTGCCCCTCGAAACATTGATCCTTTCCAGCCCCCTCAAGGCCACCTTAGACTAGACCTAGGGGAAATGGATCACCCAGACAGCGATCTCAGGGTATGCGGAGATCTAAGCAATGGAGTACCTCCATTTCTAAATCAGGGAGTGCTAAGCCACCCCTTTATGGAATGAATTCACAATGACTTCTCAACTCCTCCTCTCATCTCTGCCCATCTGCTCATGCCCCAAGAGGAAAACTTGTAAATAAAATGGGCCTCCATCACCAATGATCAATGGGTCCTCAACATAGTGTCCCAGGGGGTACAAATGTTATTTCCACACGTTGCCAACCCCAAAGGGATTCCCACATCTTCCTCCAAACCAGTGGGCAGAAGCACAAGTTAATTCCCTGCTCTCCATGAGGGCAATTCAGCCTGTTCCTGTAGATCAGTTAGACTAGGGTACCCAGAAAAGAGGGTACCTGGCACCCAGTCCTATATCTATCTATTCTAAACACCTTCCTGGTGGTACCAAAATTCAAAATGCTCACACTGCAGCAGCTTCTCCCTATGCTGTCCAAACATGCCTGGTTAGCCACTCTAGACCTCAGAGGCCTATCTGCATTTCCCAATCAGAGATTCTTGCAGAAAATATCTACGTTTCAGGGCAGGATCTATGCATTATCAGATGTTCATCGTGCATACAGCTGCAGTCATAACAGATGGGTTCTCCTGCCGTCAGGCGGGTCCTCGGTCGGCCGAATTCCAAAGTCTAGGTCTGGCGTCGGTTGTCGTCGCTTCGGTTGACGTCAGTGCGACAGGGGTATAAAGGAACCAGCCGACGCCATTTTCTTCAGTCTTTCTTGCCGCGCGGTGCCTGAAGCAGAAGCAGTTAGCAAGTGCCGGTCGGCCAGCTCCTGAAATTACGAAAATTTTGAAACCGAAGTCTTCTTGAAAAGCTAAGTACCCCGTTGGGGAAACTTTTCTTGCCTCAGACCGATGTCAGACAAAGTTAATAATTGTATTTCTTGTGGGAAGCAAATACCGCATAAGGATTTCCATTCCCTCTGTATTCCTTGTTTAGGCCCAGACCACGACGTCTCGGTCTGTCGCTTTTGTGCTACATTCAACAAACGCACCATTAAGTGTCGGGCGGAGTTCGCCCAGCATTATTTTGGCAAAACATTTAACTATATTATGTCGTCGGATACTCCGACTCCAGTTTTGTCTAAAAAGCGCAAAGATAAGGACCGACACACGAGGTCCGCGGCCTCTACAGACACCACACCAAAACCAAGTACACGTGGTCCGGTTCTCAGCGAGGTGCCTACGCAGCCCCTGACTACCGACGACACTTCATTGGTGGTGTCTCCTGTGCCCGAGGTCACAGGCTCCTCTGCCCACACCCCGACTACAGATACCGAAGCCACTCTTGGCGTTGAATCTCAAAATGTGGACAGGTCTGCCCTTTCTCAAGGTGTCTTCAGACCTTCCTCTTCTTTTTCCATCAAGGCTTTCACTAAGTCTAAAGCAGCCATGCATTCTAAGAGACAAGCTACACAGGGCCCATCTCCAGGCCCCATGCCTAAAAAACAGATGCTTAAAATGGCTGAGGATTTAATTACTCTTATCAGGGGTTCTCAACCCCCACCAGACAAAAGGCCCAGAGTGGAGGAAGAATCCCCTCCTCTGATCAGGGCTCCATTATTTTAGAGCACTCTGATGATCAGGAACATTCTTACTCCCCTTTTGAAGACTCTGATGCAGCGGAGTCCATTCCTTCTGTATCCCCCCAGAGGATTACTCATTTGGGGAAACTTTGCATACCTTAAAGGAACACTTCCACTGGGAAGGCCAAGATTATTCAGATTCCAAGAAAAGGCTTAGGGAATTTCTCTTGCTACCTCAGCACAGGCCTCTGGCTATACCTCCTGTCTTGGACATCCTAGATGATGTTTACTCGGAGGCCTGCCTTAACCCGGATTCCTTACCTCCAGCCCCAGTCAAGCCTGACAGGTACTACAGGGTTCCTGATTCACACCAATTTCTATACAAAAGCCATGCTGCTGACCCAGAAACCATCTCACAGGGACCCAAGGGAATTAAGGCCTCCACTGCTAAAAATCCATTACCTTCCGAGAGAGATTCCAGATCCTTAGAAAGGTGGGGAAAAAGGTATATACCTCGGCTACCTTAACCATGAGGGCCTTAAACTGTCAGTTCCATATGCTAAAATACCAACAGTTTTTGTTATCACAATTAAAAAGTAAAATGTCACAACCTGAACAGCCAGACTTGAAGGAGTTGCAGGATTTGATGCATAGTGCAGAACAAGTGGGTAAGCATACCTTACAATGTGGTTTTGATGCTCTAGAGGCCTCATGTAGAGCTGCTGTTACAGGATCAGTCATACGTAGACATGCCTGGCTCAAGGAACAATCCTTGCCAGATCATGTCAAAGCAAAATTACTAGATGTCCCTCTACAAAAGGATGTATTATTTGGTGCTAATGCTGAGAAGGTATTAAGGAAAATGGAGGAAAAGGCTAAATCAATGCAAACTGTGAAAGATTTTCTACAGGTACAACCCCCACGTTTCAGTAGAAATTGGCCTTCCAAAAATTGGTCCTTTCCAGCCACAGACAGACCCCAAAGAGGTAGATACAGGCGCCCGAGGGGCAGAGGACAATCCCAAGGATCGTTTAGAGGCAGACAATGGCAAGCTCCTACACAGAGGTGGTGAGGATAACTCGCAACCATTCAGAAAGCAAGCCCAATGACTTTCCCCTTTGCATGCCAAGCAAGACTCAAACGGCAGCACCCTTAGGAGGAAAACTGGCCTTATTTTCAAAAAATTGGCATATTGTCACAAAAGACAAATGGATCCTGGACATTATAAACAGAGGCTACAGATTCCATTTTCACACCCTTCCAAAAATGAGAGGCATGCCAAACCTGCCACACAATCAAAGGGCAGAGGCACAAAGGCAAATTACAGATCTCATAGACATGAAAGCTATTCAAGAGGTACCTACGCACGAACAAGGTCAAGGTTTTTATTCCAGACTATTCCTGGTACCAAGGAAGGGAAAAGATTGGAGACCTATTTTGGACCTATCCATCCTAAACACAAGACTCATACCAAAATTCAAGATGCTCAC
Organism: Protopterus annectens; assembly: GCF_019279795.1. NCBI lineage: Eukaryota > Metazoa > Chordata > Ceratodontiformes > Protopteridae > Protopterus > Protopterus annectens. The sequence goes on from NC_056743.1 coordinate 1,766,357,396, forward strand.
TCTACAGCAGCTTCTTCCCATGCTGGGCAAGGAGTCTTGGCTGGTAACATTGGACCTCAAGGAGGCATACCTGCATGTCCCAATCAGACAAAATTGCAGAAGATACCTCAGATTTCTTGCAGGTTCAATCCATTATCAATTCTCTGCATTGCCCTTTGGCTTATCGACTGCGCCCAGAGTATTCACGAAATGCCTGGCATCAGTAATTGCCTACTGCAGACTTCAAGGGATACAAATATACCCCTATTTGGATGACTGCCTGATCCAAGCGGACAGCAAGCACATTTTTCTGAAACATCTGGCTTATATAATAATGTTATTAAACTCTCTGGGATACACAGTCAACAAAAAGAAATCAAGACTAATACCCTCTCGGAAAATAATTTTCCTGGGTGCCAACTTGGACACAAACACCCAGATGGCCTACCTCACGCCAGAGAAGCAGGGGCAACTAACTCAATACTTCAGAGGACTAGCAAATTGCACCAGGCTGACTGCAAGGAAAATCCTGCAGGCTCTGGGATTCATGGCATCTTGCATCTTGCTAATCCCATGTGCAAAGCTGCATATGAGGAAACTTCAATGGTACCTGAAAAACCTATGATCTCAACACAGCCACAGTTTGGAAACAGTAATACCACTAATTCCATGTCTTCAAAAGGAATTCCTGTGGTGGGCTCAAGCATGCCAAACAAACGCAGGTCTTCCATTCAGCAAGCCTCAAGCAAATCAAATCATCACAACAGACGCCTCGGACTATGCCTGGGGGGCGCATATGACAGATCGGTGCATTCAGGGCAAATGGTCCCAAAAAGAAAAGCACCTTCACATCAGTCAAAAGGAAATGCTAGCAGTAATAAATGCTATTATAGCTTTCAAAGACCTCCTGAAACCAGGTCAACTATTGATAAGAATGGACAACACCACAGTTATGTGGTACATAAACAGGGAGGAACACATTCATACCCCCTATGCAGACTGGCCATGTCACTTTGGAACATGGCCATGGACTTACAAATCGAACTACAAGCACAGTACTTGCCAGGCAAGGAAAACACGCTGGCAGACAACCTAAGCAGAAATATGACAGATCCACATGGATGGAAGTTGCATCCAAAAGTTTTTACAGAGATAATCCATGCATGGGGAAGGCCAGACAGATCTCTTTGCCTCCCACAAAAATCACCAATTGACAAAATTCTGCTCAAGGATTTTCCATCCAAAGGCCTGGAGAGTGGACGCTCTCTCTTTCAGTTGGACATCAATGACAGTTTATGCCTTCCCACCTCTTCTTCTGCTGCCCAAAGTTCTATTGAAAACCAGAGCAGACAGACCAAAGATGATTCTCATTGCTCCAGACTGGCCAAGACCACACTGGTACCCACTCCTGAGGAGCCTGACGCATTCCCCACCATAATGCCTCTTCTCCTGACTCAGCACAGCTTCGAAACTCTTCACAGCCAGCTAAAAACACTCAATCTAGCCGCATGGAAGATTCCTTAGCATCACAGCCGACCCTACTCTCCAAGGAGGTGCAGGATGTCATTTTGGAGGCCAGAAGGCCACCAACTAGAAAAGCTTACTCCGCAAAATGGAAGCAGTTTTGTGTCTGGAATGAGAAAAAGGGCCAGGATCCTGGAAAACTGAATTTACCTCAAATATTACAGTATCTAGCTGAGCTGCTAAGCAGTGGACTTTCATTCTCCTCCATCAAAATCCATGCCTCAGCCATTTCTGCAGAATACAACACTGCTCCACCCTTATTCTCTCACCCCCTCTTAAGACAGTTCCTCAGAGGGGCTAAGAATCTAAAACCCCCAAGGAAACAACCAATACCTGCTTGGGATCTCAATTTCATTCTGGAAAAACTGACCTTGCCTCCCTTTGAGCCAGCTGCCTCATCAGATTTGCAATATTTGTCCTGGAAAACAGCTTTCCTTCTGGCTATTACCTCAGCTCGTAGAGTTTCAGAACTACAAGCTCTCATGGCTGTGCAGCCTTTTATCATCTTCCATCAGGACAGAGTCTCCTTACGAACCAACCCGTCCGTTATGCCAAAAGTGGTATCCAGGGTAGCTTTGAATCAGGCCATACACTTGCCTACCTTTTATCCTAATCCTCAAAACAAAGGGGAGAGATTACTACATTCCTTGGACATCCACAGACAACTGCATTATTATTTGGACAGAACAAAGCCTTTCAGGAAATCAGAACAGCTCTTTGCGTCATATGCTGTAGGAGCTCAAGGAAAGCCAATTTCCAAACAGACAATCTCAAAATGGATAGCCCACTGCATACGTTTTTGCTATTCTTTTCATGGCAAAACTGTACCTACAGGCATCGGATCTCACTCCACAAGGGCCACAGCTACCTCTGCAGCTTTCCTCAGAGGAGTTCCTACCAAAGATATTTTGGAAGCAGCCACTTGGAGTTCTGTGCATACCTTCTCCAAGCACTACCACCTACCATTATACTCCAAAACTAGAGCAGGCTTTGCCACGGCAGTCTTGCAGGGCATCCTGGCTCCTCCTAGTTCCACCTAGTGCCTACCACCCCTTTCTTAGCTTTGGGATTCTACCCATCTGTTATGACTGCAGCTGTATGCATGATGAACATAGTACAGGTTTGTACCTACCATAAATGTAGATGTTAGAGTGCTAATACAGCTGCAGTAAAGGTTTCCCTCCCTCCTTCCCCTCTTGGGACAGGCCTGTTGGCTAACACCTCCTCATACAACCTGATTGGGGTATTCATTTATGGTGTATTTGCTTGCAGCTATTGTATTTTGATTATATTGCTTTGCTTTATTACACAAATTTATGTATTGCCTTCCTTCTGGGGGCACCTGACATCTGGGGCAAGAAAAACTGAAGAAAATGGCATCTGCTGGTTCCTTTATACCCCTGTTGCACTGACGTCAGGGAAGAAGCGATGACAACCGATGCCGGACCTAGACTTTGGAATTCGGCCGACCGAGGACCCGCCTGACGGCAGGAGAACCCATCTGTTATGACTGCAGCTGTATTAGCACTCTAACATCTACATTTATGGTAGGTACAAAACTGTACTTTCTCTGCACTTCCCATTTGGCTTATTCACTGATCCCAGAGTTTTCACAAAATGCCTGGCTCCAGCCATTGCTTTTTGCAGACAAAGAAATATTCAAATTTACCCTTACTTGGACAACTGTCTGATTCATTCAGACAGTCAGGAAAAGCTGTTACAGCACCTGACATTTGTAAAGGACCTACTAACCTCCCTGGGGTACACTATCAATGAAAAGCAATCCAAATTAGTCCCCAGTCAAAAAAAATGTATTACTGGGAGCAAGCCTGGACACAACATCCCAGATGGCATTTCTAAATCCAGAAAAACAAGCCTATCTGACTGGGTTCTGGTTGTCCACCAGAACCCAGTTATCCACAAGGAAAATCCTGCAAGCTCTAGGGTTCACAGCCTACTGCATTCTACTAATTCCATATGCCAGACTGCATATGAGGAAACGTCAGTGGTACTTAAAAAGCCTTTGGTGTCAACATTCTCAGGACCTAGAAACTATTATACCTATGATACCTTGTCTAAGGAAAGATTTTCTTTGGTGGGCAGCAGCATGCAACCACAACAAGGGACTTCCCTTTTCACAACCCCATGCCGCCCAGACCCCAACCACAGACGCACGCCACCCAGACCCTAACCACAGACGCATCAGACTATGCCTGGGGTGCTCACCTGGACAGCAGGTGCATTCAGGGGCACTGGAGCCCAAACCAAATTCATCTGCACATCAGCCAAAAAGAGATGCTAGCTGTTAAGCACGTTCTGACAGTTTTCAGATCCCTGCTCTCTCAGGGGCCTGTGCTAATCAATACCGACAAATCCACAGTAATGTGGTACATCAACAAGCAGGGGGGAACCGACTCTTAACCACTCTGCAGGCTAGCCGTGACCCTTTGGAACACGGCCTCAGCCATGCATATTCACCTGCAAGCTCAATTCCTGCCAGGCAACCAAAACTCTGTAGCAGACAACTTAAGCAGAAATCTCCTAGACCCACACTAGTGGTAGTTAAACCACAACACCTTCAGCCTTGTGACCCAAAAATGGGGTACCCCAAAAGTGGACCTAGTTGCCTCTCCCTACAACCATCAGCTCAGCAAATTCTGCACCAGGGAACATCCCAGCAAGGCCTGGAAAGTGGATGCCCTATCCTTCCAGTGGGAAAAAACTCTCAATCTATGCATTTCCCCCTCTGCCTCTTCTTACCAGAGTATTACTCAAAATAAGGGAGGAAAGACCAAGGGCAGTCCTGATTGCCCCAGACTGGCCACACCAACACTGGTACCCACTACTGCGCAGTCTGTCCCCATTGCCTGCATGGCACCTCCCCCAGATTCCAACTCTCCTGACTCAGCAGGAGGGAGAGTTCTTGCATCCACAGTTGCAGACCCTGAACCTAGCTGCCTGGCTTATTCTTTGACTTCTCCAGTGGCCAGCCTAAGCAAACAGGTCATGGATGCCATACGTGAAGAAAGATAACCCAGTAGTAGAAAATCCTATGCTGACAAGTGGAAAAGATATTCTTCTTGGATCCAGACTAAAGGAGCTGACCTAGCACAGCCCTCCTTACCTCTAATTGTGAATTACCTTGCAGAACTACTCCACAGGGGCCAATCCTTCTCTTTGATTAAAATTCATGCTTCTGCCATCTCTGCACATTACAGCACTGAGCCACCTCTCTTCTCACACCCTCTCATCAAACAGTTCCTGAGAGGGGCTAACAACTTAAGGCCACCAAGAAGAGCCCCTACTCCTGCTTGGGACCTTAACCTTGTGTTGGAAAAGCTCACCCCCCCCCCCTTTGAGCCTGCAGCTTCAGCAGAGGTAAACTTCCACTCTTGGAAAACAGCTTTGCTTCTGGCCATCACTTCAGCTAGAAGAGTGTCTGAGGTACAAGCACTTATGGCTGTGGAGCCTTTCATCATTTTTCATGTCGACAGGGTCTCCTTCAGGACTAACCCAACTTTCATGCCTAAAGTGGTGTCCAGTGTGGCTCTCAGCCAATCTATTCATTTGCCCACCTTTTTCCCTAAACCTCAAAATAAGGGGGAAAGGATCCTGCTCTCTTCAGATGTGCACAGACAGCTCAGATCCTATCTGGATAGGACTAAGCCCTTTAGGAAATCTGACCAGTCACTAGTCAGCTTTGCACCAGGGGGAGAGGGCAAAGCCATATCCAAACAAACCATCTCCAAATGGATAGCACACTGCACCCATTTCTGTTACAAACACCATGGGAAACCACCCCCGCAGGGGGTCAGAACACATTCTACTTAGGCAACTTCAACCTCTACAACCTTTCAGGCAGGCTTTGCAACCGCAGTCCTGCAGGGCATACTAGCCAGCCCCAACTGTTCCTGACTGCCTCCACCCGTTCCTTAGCTTTGAGAATCAACCCAAGTGTGATGACTGCAACAGTGAAACATGAAGTACATAGTACAGTTGTGTACACTTACCATAAATGTAGATGTGCAAGTGTATTCACTATTGTAGTCCTGGTTTTCCACCCTCCAGCCCCCTTGTCTCTCTCTCTCTCTCTCTCTCTCTCTCTTCCTCACCCTTACAGGGCTATTGGTATTTACTTTGGGTCTATGTTAGAACACCGAATGTTCAAAATTTCCAGTGTTCTAATATCAACCTGTTTTCAGTGAACGCTGAAAATATCGAAAAAACAGAAAAACAAATTTTTTCCTTGGGAAAGAATTCAGTTGTCCGTTTCTGTTGCTTCAGTATTTTCAGCGCTGTGGTGGAAAGTTACGGGTTGGGTTCAGGTAAGTGTGGACGTGAGGGTTAAGGCGGGGTAGGTGAGTTAGGGTTAGGGCGCGGGTGGAGCGACGAACCTTAGGGTTTGTGTTAAGTAAGTGGATAGTTAGTGGTTTATGTATAGTTTAGTGTAGAGTTTAGGTGTATGTGTGTGGATTGCTGTTTGTTTGGTGTGCTTGTGTTGTATGTGTTTTGGAACAGCAAATTTTTCCCTAGGAAAAAATTTGCTGTTCTGTATGTTCGATGTTTTAAATTTTCAGTTCATAGGGTTCAATATTAGAACACTAGAAATTTTGAATGTTTGGTGTTCTAATATAGACCCTTTACTTTCTACTGGTGGTGTTTCTCCACCATAACTTAGCTCCCTATTTTGGGCTCCTGACATTTGGGGCAAGAAAAACTGACGTAATGGCGTCGGCTGTCTGTTTTTATACCACTGACGACCTGAGGTCAGTCTTGGAGCAACAGCAACCGACGCAGAAATACTAAGCCTCTGGTATTTAGGCCTACTCAGGGCTACCCCTGGCAGGATAACCCTAGTGTGATGACTGTAACAGTGAATACACTCGGAACATTTACATTTATGGTAAGTGTATACAACTGTACTTTTCCCTCCCTCTATCCCCTTGTCTCACTTTCTCTCTCTCTTCCTATCTCCTTACAGGGATTTTTTGGTATTTACTTTCTACTGGTTGTGTTCTTCCATCATAACCTAGCTCCCTATTTGGGGGGCTCCTGACAGGGCAAGAAATACTAATGTAATGGTGTCGGCTGCCTGATTTTATACCACTGATGACCTGACGTCAGTCCTGGAGCAACAGCAACCGACGCAGAAATACTATGCCTCTGGTATTCTGGCCAACTGAGGGCTACCCCTGCAGGATAACCCAAATGTGATGACTGCAACAGCGAATACACTTGAACATCTACATTTATGGTAAGTGTACACCAGTGTACTTTTGCGCGCACTTGTTTCTTCCATCCTCTGCATGTCGAACGATTTCTCACATTCTGTTTGCCTTCCTTCACAAGGTCTAATATTTCTAGAAATAATTACAATTCTAATAGACTTGAGATTAATTTGATGTATTGAAATAATGTGCATCTTGTTTGTGATATAAAGAAAAACTGGTCAATCTTGATGATGGATGAAAAATCTAAAACACTTTTAGGTGATGCTTCTTATTTTTGTTTCAAAAACAGTCGTCCTTTGAAAAGGAGAATATATTATTATTCTTGTAAAAAGGTGGGTTCCATCTGACAGGGCGCTTTTGCATGGAGAACACATAATATGTACAAGTTTCTTTAGTGAATCTTGTTATGTTCAACCTTCCACTGGTCGTGTATATCATTTTAATTTTTATGCTGTTTGCAAAAGTAGCAACGTAGTGTATTTGGCTGTCTGCAAATTATGTAAGAGTTTCTATGTTGGGAAACCCAACGGAACATTTAAAGATCGCATCAGAGAACATCTTAATGATATTAAGAAATGCAGTCTGAAGAATGCTTTAGACAGACGCATACATATAGCTGGAAATAACTACACATTTCTATTTTTGGTTTTGCAACTGCATAAAATTAGTAATGGGGGAGGGAACATTAGGAATCGCACAGAATGTATTTAAGTAGACTGGATTCTTGAGCTGCAAGCTGATAAGAGCTTTAGGACTCAGTGAAGCTGTTCCTTTAAAACAGATACTGAAATCACATGCATTATCCCACTAAATTTGTAATTAGTGAATTTATTGATAGTCTGAAGAAGCACCTGTTAGGCATGAAAGTGCTTACCATTTTGTGTAATAAAAAGTTGATTTTAAGCAGTGTTAACTGTTTTTAGTTTTACTTTTACCTTGTTGCTACATCCATATTTATCCTAACCAGGATAACCCCTCATCCAGATTTCCTCCTTACAGGAGATGGGTGGATATTAGGCCCTATTTATGTACATTTTGACCAGTCTAGGGCTTTCCTTCTCAACTTTCCAAAATCAAGCCTGAAACCAACTGAGACTACAAAGATCTTCAAGAAAGCAGTTTGGGATTTGGAGAGGAATCTATTTTGACTGCTCACAGAAAGAGGGAGAACGTCAGTGCTGATGACCTTTTTCCCAAATGTGCCTCAGAATGAAGGCATTGCATTCAGAGAAATACTGGGATCTTCAGGTCATAGAAAATCCAGAGGGATTTGAGCAACCAATTGCAATCAGTTTGGTCAGTGGGTGCTACTTATCCCTGCAGTCAGGAATTTTCGTGGTGGACAACAGCCTGGGCATACAGATGACCCTCCCGTTGGAGAAGGAGAGCCTAACCAGGGTGTCTTAGACATTTTTGGAGGGGCAGATTTGGTACTTCTCAAGAGGACTGGGACCTCAAGCAACAGGACAGTGCTAGGCAAGCACATAAATTTGAATGAGGTGATGGCATTTCTGCTGACCTTTCACACTTCTAGGTTGATGGTGTTTTCCAGGGACATCGAGAGTGATTAAAGACCATACTCGGTGGTATGGTGTATGAACAGGAAAGGTGGGGGGGGGGCTCATTCTTATTAGCTATGCAGGTTGACTGTGGTAGTATATGGCAACAGCTCAAGTGGAGTTGCAATGGTGAGCAACCTACAGTCTTTCAGATTGAGCTTCGTGATAGTCTGTGAGCATATCCAGAGGTGTATTAGGAAATCTTTGTGGTGGGTTAGCAGCAAGCCTCAAGCAAATCAAATCATCACAACAGACGCCGGAGTATGCCTGGGGCGATATGACAGATCGGTGCATTCAGGGCAAATGGTCCCAAAAGAAAAGCACCTTCACATCAGTCAAAAGGAAATGCTAGCAGTAATAAATGCTATTATAGCTTTCAAAGACCTTCTGAAACCAGGTCAACTATTGATAAGAATGGACAACACCACAGTTATGTGGTACATAAACAGGGAGGAACACATTCATACCCCTATGCAGACTGGCCATGTCACTTTGGAACATGGCCATGGACTTACAAATCTAACTACAAGCACAGTACTTGCCAGGCAAGGAAAACACGCTGGCAGACAACCTAAGCAGAAATATGACAGATCCACATGAATGGAAGTTGCATCCAAAAGTTTTTACAGAAATAATCCAAGCATGGGGAAGGCCAGACAGATCTCTTTGCCTCCCACAAAAATCACCAATTGACAAAATTCTGCTCAAGGATTTTCCATCCAAAGACCTGGAGAGTGGACGCTCTTTCAGTTGGACATCAATGACAGTTTATGCCTTCCCACCTCTTCTTCTGCTGCCCAAAGTTCTATTGAAAACCAGAGCAGACAGACCAAAGATGATTCTCATTGCTCCAGACTGGCCAAGACCACACTGGTACCCACTCCTGAGGAGCCTGACGCATTCCCCACCATGGACCCTGCCTCTAATGCCTCTTCTCCTGACTCAGCACAGCTTCGAAACTCTTCACAGCCAGCTAAAAACACTCAATCTAGCCGCATGGAAGATTCCTTAGCATCACAGCCGACCCTACTCTCCAAGGAGGTGCAGGATGTCATTTTGGAGGCCAGAAGGCCACCAACTAGAAAAGCTTACTCCGCAAAATGGAAGCGGTTTTGTGTCTGGAATGAGAAAAAGGGCCAGGATCCTGGAAAACAGAATTTACCTCAAATATTACAGTATCTAGCTGAGCTGCTAAGCAGTGGACTTTCATTCTCCTCCATCAAAATCCATGCCTCAGCCATTTCTGCAGAATACAACACTGCTCCACCCTTATTCTCTCACCCCCTCTTAAGACAGTTCCTCACAGGGGGTAAGAATCTAAAACCCCAAGGAAACAACCAATACCTGCTTGGGATCTCAATTTCATTCTGGAAAACTGACCTTGCCTCCCTTTGAGCCAGCTGCCTCATCAGATTTGCAATATTTGTCCTGGAAAACAGCTTTCCTTCTGGCTATTACCTCAGCTCGTAGAGTTTCAGAACTACAAGCTCTCATGGCTGTGCAGCCTTTTATCATCTTCCATCAGGACAGAGTCTCCTTACGAACCAACCCGTTGCCAAAAGTGGTATCCAGGTTAGCTTTGAATCAGGCCATACACTTGCCTACCTTTTATCCTAATCCTCAAAACAAAGGGGAGAGATTACTACATTCCTTGGACATCCACAGACAACTGCATTATTATTTGGACAGAACAAAGCCTTTCAGGAAATCAGAACAGCTCTTTGCGCCATATGCTGTAGGAGCTCAAGGAAAGCCAATTTCCAAACAGACAATCTCAAAATGGATAGCCCACTGCATGCGTTAATTTGCTATTCTTTTCATGGCAAAACTGTACCTGCAGGCATCAGATCTCACTCCACAAGGGCCACAGCTACTTCTGCAGCTTTCCTCAGAGGAGTTCCTACCAAAGATATTTTGGAAGCAGCTACTTGAGTTCTTTGCATACCTTCTCCAAGCACTACCACCTACCATTATACTCCAAAACTAGAGCAGGCTTTGCCACTGCAGTCTTGCAGGGCATCCTGGCTCCTCCTAGTTCCACCTAGTGCCTACCACCCCTTTCTTAGCTTTGGGATTCTATCCATCTGTTATGACTGCAGCTGTATGCATGATGAACATAGTACAGTTTTGTACCTACCATAAATGTAGATGTTAGAGTGCTAATACAGCTGCAGTAAAGGTTTCTCCCTCCTTCCCCTCTTGGGACAGGCCTGTTGGCTAACACCTCCTCATACAACCTGATTGGGGTATTCATTTATGGTGTATTTGCTTGCAGCTATTGTATTTTGATTATATTGCTTTGCTTTATTACACAAATTTATGTATTGCCTTCCTTCTGGGGGCACCTGACATCTGGGGCAAGAAAAACTGAAGAAAATGGCATCTGCTGGTTCCTTTATACCCCTGTTGCACTGACGTCAGGGAAGAAGCGATGACAACCGATGCCGGACCTAGACTTTGGAATTCGGCCGACCGAGGACCCGCCTGACGGCAGGAGAACCCATCTGTTATGACTGCAGCTGTATTAGCACTCTAACATCTACATTTATGGTAGGTACAAAACTGTACTTTCTCTGCACTTCCCATTTGGCTTATTCACTGATCCCAGAGTTTTCACAAAATGCCTGGCTCCAGCCATTGCTTTTTGCAGACAAAGAAATATTCAAATTTACCCTTACTTGGACAACTGTCTGATTCATTCAGACAGTCAGGAAAAGCTGTTACAGCACCTGACATTTGTAAAGGACCTACTAACCTCCCTGGGGTACACTATCAATGAAAAGCAATCCAAATTAGTCCCCAGTCAAAAAAAATGTATTACTGGGGGCAAGGCTGGACACAACATCCCAGATGGCATTTCTAAATCCAGAAAAACAAGCCTATCTGACTGGGTTCTGGTTGTCCACCAGAACCCAGTTATCCACAAGGAAAATCCTGCAAGCTCTAGGGTTCACAGCCTACTGCATTCTACTAATTCCATATGCCAGACTGCATATGAGGAAACGTCAGTGGTACTTAAAAAGCCTTTGGTGTCAACATTCTCAGGACCTAGAAACTATTATACCTATGATACCTTGTCTAAGGAAAGATTTTCTTTGGTGGGCAGCAGCATGCAACCACAACAAGGGACTTCCCTTTTCACAACCCCATGCCGCCCAGACCCCAACCACAGACGCACGCCACCCAGACCCTAACCACAGACGATCAGACTATGCCTGGGGTGCTCACCTGACAGCAGGTGCATTCAGGCGCACTGGAGCCCAAACCAAATTCATCTGCACATCAGCCAAAAAGAGATGCTAGCTGTTAAGCACGTTCTGACAGTTTTCAGATCCCTGCTCTCTCAGGGGCCTGTGCTAATCAATACCGACAAATCCACAGTAATGTGGTACATCAACAAGCAGGGGGGAACCGACTCTTAACCACTCTGCAGGCTAGCCGTGACCCTTTGGAACACGGCCTCAGCCATGCATATTCACCTGCAAGCTCAATTCCTGCCAGGCAACCAAAACTCTGTAGCAGACAACTTAAGCAGAAATCTCCTAGACCCACACTAGTGGTAGTTAAACCACAACACCTTCAGCCTTGTGACCCAAAAATGGGGTACCCCAAAAGTGGACCTAGTTGCCTCTCCCTACAACCATCAGCTCAGCAAATTCTGCACCAGGGAACATCCCAGCAAGGCCTGGAAAGTGGATGCCCTATCCTTCCAGTGGGAAAACTCTCAATCTATGCATTTCCCTCTGCCTCTTCTTACCAGAGTATTACTCAAAATAAGGGAGGAAAGACCAAGGGCAGTCCTGATTGCCCCAGACTGGCCACACCAACACTGGTACCCACTACTGCGCAGTCTGTCCCCATTGCCTGCATGGCACCTCCCCCAGATTCCAACTCTCCTGACTCAGCAGGAGGGAGAGTTCTTGCATCCACAGTTGCAGACCCTGAACCTAGCTGCCTGGCTTATTCTTTGACTTCTCCAGTGGCCAGCCTAAGCAAACAGGTCATGGATGCCATCGTGAAGAAAGATAACCCAGTAGTAGAAAATCCTATGCTGACAAGTGGAAAAGATATTCTTCTTGGATCCAGACTAAAGGAGCTGACCTAGCACAGCCCTCCTTACCTCTAATTGTGAATTACCTTGCAGAACTACTCCACAGGGGCCAATCCTTCTCTTTGATTAAAATTCATGCTTCTGCCATCTCTGCACATTACAGCACTGAGCCACCTCTCTTCTCACACCCTCTCATCAAACAGTTCCTGAGAGGGGCTAACAACTTAAGGCCACCAAGAAGAGCCCCTACTCCTGCTTGGGACCTTAACCTTGTGTTGGAAAAGCTCACCCCCCCCCCCCTTTGAGCCTGCAGCTTCAGCAGAGGTAAACTTCCACTCTTGGAAAACAGCTTTGCTTCTGGCCATCACTTCAGCTAGAAGAGTGTCTGAGGTACAACCACTTATGGCTGTGGAGCCTTTCATCATTTTTCATGTCGACAGGGTCTCCTTCAGGACTAACCCAACTTTCATGCCTAAAGTGGTGTCCAGTGTGGCTCTCAGCCAATCTATTCATTTGCCCACCTTTTTCCCTAAACCTCAAAATAAGGGGGAAAGGATCCTGCTCTCTTCAGATGTGCACAGACAGCTCAGATCCTATCTGGATAGGACTAAGCCCTTTAGGAAATCTGACCAGTCACTAGTCAGCTTTGCACCAGGGGGAGAGGGCAAAGCCATATCCAAACAAACCATCTCCAAATGGATAGCACACTGCACCCATTTCTGTTACAAACACCATGGGAAACCACCCCCGCAGGGGGTCAGAACACATTCTACTTAGGCAACTTCAACCTCTACAACCTTTCAGGCAGGCTTTGCAACCGCAGTCCTGCAGGGCATACTAGCCAGCCCCAACTGTTCCTGACTGCCTCCACCCGTTCCTTAGCTTTGAGAATCAACCCAAGTGTGATGACTGCAACAGTGAAACATGAAGTACATAGTACAGTTGTGTACACTTACCATAAATGTAGATGTGCAAGTGTATTCACTATTGTAGTCCTGGTTTTCCACCCTCCAGCCCCCTTGTCTCTCTCTCTCTCTCTCTTCCTCACCCTTACAGGGCTATTGGTATTTACTTTGGGTCTATGTTAGAACACCGAATGTTCAAAATTTCCAGTGTTCTAATATCAACCTGTTTTCAGTGAACGCTGAAAATATCAAAAACAGAAAACAAATTTTTCCTTGGGAAAGAATTCAGTTGTCCGCTTCTGTTGCTTCAGTATTTTCAGCTGTGGTGGAAAGTTACGGGTTGGGTTCAGGTAAGTGTGGACGGAGGGTTAAGGCGGGGTAGGTGAGTTAGGGTTAGGCTGGTGGAGCGAATTTAACCTTAGGGTTTGTGTTAAGTAAGTGGATAGTTAGTGGTTTATGTATAGTTTAGTGTAGAGTTTAGGTGTATGTGTGTGGATTGCTGTTTGTTTGGTGTGCTTGTGTTGTAGAACAGCAAATTTTCCCTAGGAAAAATTTGCTGTTCTGTATGTTCGATGTTTTAAATTTTCAGTTCATAGGGTTCAATATTAGAACACTAGAAATTTTGAATGTTTGGTGTTCTAATATAGACCCTTTACTTTCTACTGGTGGTGTTTCTCCACCATAACTTAGCTCCCTATTTTGGGCTCCTGACATTTGGGGCAAGAAAAACTGATGTAATGGCGTCGGCTGTCTGTTTTTATACCACTGACGACCTGAGGTCAGTCTTGGAGCAACAGCAACCGACGCAGAAATACTAAGCCTCTGGTATTTAGGCCTACTCAGGGCTACCCCTGGCAGGATAACCCTAGTGTGATGACTGTAACAGTGAATACACTCGGAACATTTACATTTATGGTAAGTGTATACAACTGTACTTTTCCCTCCCTCTATCCCCTTGTCTCACTTTCTCTCTCTCTTCCTATCTCCTTACAGGGATATTTTGGTATTTACTTTCTACTGGTTGTGTTCTTCCATCATAACCTAGCTCCCTATTTGGGGGGCTCCTGACAGGGCAAGAAATACTAATGTAATGGTGTCGGCTGCCTGATTTTATACCACTGATGACCTGACGTCAGTCCTGGAGCAACAGCAACCGACGCAGAAATACTATGCCTCTGGTATTCTGGCCAACTGAGGGCTACCCCTGCAGGATAACCCAAATGTGATGACTGCAACAGCGAATACACTTGAACATCTACATTTATGGTAAGTGTACACCAGTGTACTTTTGCGCGCACTTGTTTCTTCCATCCTCTGCATGTCGAATGATTTCTCACATTCTGTTTGCCTTCCTTCACAATGTCTAATATTTCTAGAAATAATTACAATTCTAATAGACTTGAGATTAATTTGATGTATTGAAATAATGTGCATCTTGTTTGTGATATAAAGAAAAACTGGTCAATCTTGATGATGGATGAAAAATCTAAAACACTTTTAGGTGATGCTTCTTATTTTTGTTTCAAAAACAGTCGTCCTTTGAAAAGGAGAATATATTATTATTCTTGTAAAAAGGTGGGTTCCATCTGACAGGGCGCTTTTGCATGGAGAACACATAATATGTACAAGTTTCTTTAGTGAATCTTGTTATGTTCAACCTTCCACTGGTCGTGTATATCATTTTAATTTTTATGCTGTTTGCAAAAGTAGCAACGTAGTGTATTTGGCTGTCTGCAAATTATGTAAGAGTTTCTATGTTGGGAAACCCAACGGAACATTTAAAGATCGCATCAGAGAACATCTTAATGATATTAAGAAATGCAGTCTGAAGAATGCTTTAGACAGACGATACATATAGCTGGAAATAACTACACATTTCTATTTTTGGTTTTGCAACTGCATAAAATTAGTAATGGGGGAGGGAACATTAGGAATCGCACAGAATGTATTTAAGTAGACTGGATTCTTGAGCTGCAAGCTGATAAGAGCTTTAGGACTCAGTGAAGCTGTTCCTTTAAAACAGATACTGAAATCACATGCATTATCCCACTAAATTTGTAATTAGTGAATTTATTGATAGTCTGAAGAAGCACCTGTTAGGCATGAAAGTGCTTACCATTTTGTGTAATAAAAAGTTGATTTTAAGCAGTGTTAACTGTTTTTAGTTTTACTTTTACCTTGTTGCTACATCCATATTTATCCTAACCAGGATAACCCCTCATCCAGATTTCCTCCTTACAGGAGATGGGTGGATATTAGGCCCTATTTATGTACATTTTGACCAGCCTAGGGCTTTCCTTCTCAACTTTCCAAAATAGAGCCTGAAACCAACTGAGACTACAAAGATCTTCAAGAAAGCAGGTTGGGATTTGGAGAGGAATCTATTTTGACTGCTCACAGAAAGAGGGAGAACGTCAGTGCTGATGACCTTTTTCCCAAATGTGCCTCAGAATGAAGGCATTGCATTCAGAGAAATACTGGGATCTTCAGGTCATAGAAAATCCAGAGGGATTTGAGCAACCAATTGCAATCAGTTTGGTCAGTGGGTGCTACTTATCCCTGCAGTCAGGAATTTTCGTGGTGGACAACAGCCTGGGCATACAGATGACCCTCCGTTGGAGAAGGAGAGCCTAACCAGGGTGTCTTAGACATTTTTGGAGGGGCAGATTTGGTACTTCTCAAGAGGACTGGGACCTCAAGCAACAGGACAGTGCTAGGCAAGCACATAAATTTGAATGAGGTGATGGCATTTCTGCTGACCTTTCACACTTCTAGGTTGATGGTGTTTTCCAGGGACATCGAGAGTGATTAAAGACCATACTCTGTGGTATGGTGTATGAACAGGAAAGGTGGGGGGGGGGGGGCTCATTCTTATTAGCTATGCAGGTTGACTGTGGTAGTATATGGCAACAGCTCAAGTGGAGTTGCAATGGTGAGCAACCTACAGTCTTTCAGATTGAGCTTCGTGATAGTCTGTGAGCATATCCAGAGGTGTATTAGGAAATCTTTGCGGTGGGTTATCCCCCTAATAGGTCTATTTCCATGGGAGAGAAGTCGTAAGTTTCAGATTTTTTCAAACCCTTTCTGCCCAAAGAATAGTGAGATGGTCATTTTAAGCTACTTTGTAAAATAGTGAGAGGAAATCAGCAAGACAAATGGGTGGTTTAGACTTTGTGGCTGGGGTGCAGATTATAATTTGTAAGAAGACCAGAGTTTACAGGTATCCTTCTGGGCTCCCAGGGATCAAACATGCTTAGTCCAACCCCTGCTACAAGACTTACTGTTGCAGGGTGCCATAGTCAACAACAGAAGTAGGAACAGACTTCTTCAAACAGTTCCTAGTTCCAAGAAATGGATGTACAATATGGAAACCGCTCTTGAGCTTTGGAAGGCTAAACAGGTTTCCAAAGATTAAAAAATTCAAACTGCTAACCTACCAGGATCTTTTTTATCATTCATCCACCTTGGACCTAAAAGATGTCTACCTACATAGGCCTGCAGCCAGTGTGGACAAGAAGTTTTTAGATTCGAAATGGGGGGGGGGGGGTTGCCATTACAAGTTCCCTTCCTTTCCATTTGATTTATTTGCTGTAGCCTGGGATGCTCCAGTAATTGCATTCACATATGCCTTTACCTGGATGATTATTTCATTTAGCCAGCGACTCTAAGGGAGATTCAGTAGAGCCTACAATTCAGTACGACTTGCACCCAAAACCAAGGTGTTTCTCTTTGAACTTTCCAAATTCCCATCTACTACCTAGTAAACAAGTCCTGCAGCTAGGATTAATGCCATACATATAATCAGAGGACTGTCCTCCCTTCTGATGAAATGTTTGCCCGGTCGTACTACTTCATGTCATTAACCTGAGAAACAGATAACTGCAAGGGCATCTTAAGTGCTGGACTTCATGACCTCTTCCATTTTGATGGTACCCCTAACAAAGCTACTCAGGAAGAAGCTGCATTGGTATGTTGTAGAAACGTTCTCTATTAACTGAGCAGATCTGTTTCTCTGCAGTTTTATTTTAGTGTCCTTAATCACTTAATTGATACAGAAGATAAGAGTGCAGGCCAGAAATGCAAGTCATAGCTCCCTTTTTAGCCTAGATAGTATTGTCTTTCCCTTGTGGTAAGTCTAGTAATGACAGAACCTGTAATGTTGCTGCAGTGTATGGACCCGTTAATACAAAACAAGGGGTCATGCATACACCCCAACTTGAGAACCTTAAGACTAGATAGCATGGATGATATGTCATCCATTCCATTTATGCATATATGTACACCCTAGCATCTGTCCACTAGGTGGCTCCCTAGCTCCACCACTCTTGCTTCTCACATCTATTACCTTAAAGCCTACTTTAAACATCTTCTAACTTTCCTGCTTTCTTTTTTTTTTTCCTTTCTCTTTAACATCTTAAGTAACACTATCCTGTTAAACCCATTGGCCCTTGTACTTACCTCTCCATACAATAGTCCACTGATAGGTTCTCGCTCTGCCTCCCTTGGCTCTTATTCCTGCTACTACCTCAGGTTACTCTCTCTTCTTTTACCCTCCCTACTTCCCTATCTGTTTGACTCTATCAATAGGTGCTATACCTCAGCTTCTACTACTCTGACCTAACTTACCTCTCCTATACTTCCTCTATCCACTCACATACACAATCCATGCTGACTTTTGATCTCCTGGTCTGTACCTGACTACACCATCCCAGTTCCTCCTCCCGTCTACCTTACTCCCTCCCAGAGGTTATAAATCCTCCCTGTCCCATGACGCCATCTTAATGTACCTGGTCTGTACCTGACTACACCATCCCAGCCCCTCCCCCCGTCTACCTTACTCCCTCCCAGAGGTTTTAAATCCTCCCTGTCCCATGACGCCATCTTAATGTACCTCTGCCCCCTCGGCTGCTGAGTATCCTCGTGCTGCATCGGCAACTATAGCAAGGTAATGAACTGTCTCTGTTTATGAAATGTATCACATTCTGCTTTAAAATAATGGAAAGTTCATATTGAGATTTTAGGATACTCCTGTTTTTGTCTGTTACAATGTTTCATCATACTAACTAATAGGTTATTAGATGTTACAGAAAGCGTATTTACTTATACTGTGTCAACGCTGAGTTGTTTTGGTAGATTAGCCTTATTGTGGCCAAGCGGACACTCGCTAGTAAGTTATTAGACGTTAGGGGAAACGGCATTACTTATACTGTGTCATCGCTGAATGGCTTTGATAGATTAGCCTTATTGTTGCCAAGCGGACACTCGCTAATAAGTTATTAGACGCTAGAGAAAGCGACATTACTTATACTGTGTCATCGCTGAATGGGTTTGGTAGATTAGCCTTACTGTGGACACTCGCTAATGCTTATATACTCCTGTTAGTAATGCATGTATTTCTCATGTCGACGCTGTCTCCTAAGATTCCATGTGGTAACGCTATGTACCATAGAGCAGTAATTAATGTACTTTAAAATAGTTAAGCGTTACTAAATTGAAAGGTGCTCACAAATCCCATTTCACCACCCACCTGTATTGCCTCTATTGTTGAGCGTTTTAATGGTCTTAGCACTAACGCCGAATTGTCGGCAGTGTAACGCTATCTTCTCAAAACCAGCACCAAAGTGCTGCACAGCTTAACTTTTTGGCGCCAACCCAAGTACTAATGCTGGCTAAGTGTTGATGTGGATTACTGGTGCAGTAGCCTAGTATATCCTCTGCGCAAATCCATATATTTTGGCCTGAGTGAACAGATACCATTTAATCTGCCTAACAGATACTTAACGTCAAAGAACATACTTTGTTCTTGTTGGTGTGCTGATACAAGTGCTAACCAAGCGTTCCTGTAAATAACTGTCGTGCTAACCTAGTATATCCTTTGGTTTATGTACATAACTGTTGTACTAGCCTAGTATATCTTTTGGGGCAAATCCATATACTGTGTCCAGCAGAGCGCTTATCACATACACAACAACAAAGATTGTTGGATAGGATACCTATCACATATTGTACTGCCTCTCAGAGTACTGACTGTTTATTTTTACTGTAATAAACACTGCATAACCTAATGTTTTGTATGATTAGCTAGTGTTGATCTGTATCTGCCCAGTGTATGCTACAGTAAGGATAAATGTGTTCACATTTATTTTTCTTTTACCTAAGTGTAACCAAGTGGTATAAGTATAAATTGCTTCCTTTTCTTATCTCTTTAAGATGCATTGCATATGTTAATTGCTATTTCCTTACATTTACTTGTTAAAGTTAGCTATTGTGCTTCTGTACTGCCTATTAAAGTGCAATCTCTCTCTCCTATCCTCCAGCCTTTACCCTGAAATACCTCCTTGTGACTACGCCTGGCCTGGATACCTAGACCCAAAATAATATAGGAAAGTTCCACTGCCATATCCCTTGTTTATGAAAAGACCTACATTGTCACAGAAGGAATTAAGAAAGTATGTACAACCACTGCTACATTTCTGTAATACTGTATTAAAAGCCCTGCTAGGTTCTGTATGCTCCCTTGCCAGGACAGCTCAGCAGCCAAACCCCACTCCAGACTACTTTTTCAACTATTCCCTTGTCCTCCTCAACAAGTTTCAGCCTAGCGATCTACCTTGGTAGAATCCCTGGTACACCCTAGCATCTGTCCACTAGGTGGCTCCCTAGCTCCACCACTCTTGCTTCTCACATCTATTACCTTAAAGCCTACTTTAAACATCTTCTAACTTTCCTGCTTTTTTTTTTCCTTTGTCTTTAACATCTTAAGTAACACTATCCTGTCAAACCCATTGGCCCTTGTACATACCTCTCCATACAATAGTCCACTGATAGGTTCTCGCCTGCCTCTCTTGGGCTCACTCCGCTCCCCTACCCTGCCCCTATTCCCACCGCCCCCAGTACATCTACATTTATACCTACCCAACCACACCCACTAGAACTCCTAACCAATTATATTCCACAACTCTCAAATTCCTCCCTATCCCACTCATAATCATTCATCTCTCCACCCACTACTACACCCAACCTAAGCAATCAATCTTCACTGCCCAGCCCACATCCTCTACCTAACCTATCTAATCCACTACTCCTCAACATACTCCCCAAAGTCAGAGCCTAAGGCCTACCTACTCCCCAAAACCTACTACAAAACTAGCTTACTAACCTACAGCATAGTAATTACTAACATCCCCTCACTTTTCACTTTAAATAACCTCCTACACTATGTTCTCAAAACCCTTAACCTACACCCCACAACTATTAGTACTCCTCAACCTATCCTACATCTACTACCTCACTCAACCCACACATACTAACCATACTCAAGCCTTCCACATAACTACTGACTTCAACACATTTCCATCAAAACCACATCACAATATTTCCTCACCTCTATCCTATAAAAATTCAACTATTCTTTACTTTTAAACTCATTAACCCTATAAACACTCATTCACAACAGCAGCTAATCCATACGTTACCAATGCATCAAAGTTCAACCCAGACTTTACCAATGCATTAAAGTACAACACACACTCTAAGCAATCCAAACACCTAACCAATATTATTCTATATTTAATTACTACCCTACTATCAGGAGACATACATCCCAACCCTGGCCCCTCAAACCCTCCAACATTGACAAGTCTATACTTATTGCCTCCCTAAACTCTCAAAGCATAGTAAACAAAATCCCAAGCCTCCATGCCTGGCTCTCACACAACAAACCCAACATTTTATCTATATCTGAAACATGGCTAAAGTCTCACATAAAAGACCATGAGATAACACCACCAAACTACTATATCATCCGAAAAGACAGATCCCACAAAAAAGGTGGTGGTGTTGCTCTTCTGTATTCATCCTCCCTGTCAGTCACCCCTTATACAAGCCTATTCCCAAATTCAACAATGCAGAAATACTCTTGACAAAATTTCAACTTAATAAACACAAACACATAGTAATAGTCTCCTCTACATCCCCCTGGAGACAATATTACCACATTAGAAAATATACTTTTCTGGCTCCACAAATATTAACAACGAAATAATAATCCTAGGTGATACTAACATAAACTGGTCCTCCATTCAGTCAAACACAAGTCCACTTAGCATAAACCTTACAACTTCTCACAGCTAATTAATTCCACAACCCCCTCCAAAACTCTATCTTCAGGTAGCATTCTAGACTGGATCTTAGTCTCTCACCCTCATTACTTCTGACAGTGGTACACTTCCAGACTCCTCAGTGATCACCTGCCCACCTTTGCATACCGACTCCCTACACCTTTACTAAGAACACATAACTATATTACCATACGCAATCAAAAAACTTTCAACCAACAGCTTTCAATGACTCTCTAAAAGGAATCAACTGGGATATTCTAAAACTCTAACCCTAGATGATGCCGTAGCTCACTTTAACACAACCTTTTAAATATCCTAGATCACCATGCTCAAAAGAATAAAACTAAAACAACCCTTGGCTAACCAAAACTACTCTGGCAGCTATGAAACACAGAGATAAAGTCTGGGCACTTTACCATAAAATAAATCTCCCTCTCCCATCTTGAATTCAAAACACTCAGAAATAAAGTAAAAAGCTCATTATTGCTGATCGACAAAACTATTTCTCCAAACTTCAAAACAATAATAAAACAAACCCTCAGAAGTTCTGGAAAGGAATATCTACCCTTATCAATCCTGGCAACTTACTCAACCCCACTCCTGACCCCAATGCTTCTGACAAGGACTTAGCTACACAATTCAACACATTTTTCATAGATTCCATCTCCAAACTAACATCTTCATTCTCCAATACCTCTCCATCCTCCACTTCTCCCACCAGCACTCCTCCCTACTCCTCCATCTCCACTCTCTCCATCTCAGTCACCCCTCTTCACACACCTCCTCCCCTCCTCCAACTCTACTACCACTCCTCTCCATCTCTATCACCCCTCTTCACACACCTCTATCACTAAAACCAATTCCAACAACCACAATAAAAACTTTTACAAAACTAAAACCATGCTCCAATGCCCCTGACAACATTCCTTCTTACTTCCTCAGCATTTCTGCTGAGGCCATAGCCTACCCCATCAGTATACTAATTAACCTATCCAAGAAAACATGGTACCCCAAATCTGGAAAAGCTACATCATACCTTTACACAAAGGTGGAAATAATAACAATATTGCAAACTTCCGCCCATAGCTATCCTATCCCCATCTCTAAACTCCTAGAAAAGTGTATCCATTTACAGCTACTACCTTACCTCTTGGGCAATAATCTGCTCACTCCAACTCAGCATGGTTTTAGACCCGGCCACAGCACTATGTCAGCCCTCCTCTCCTTCATAGAAACTGTAAATAAAGCTCGGGACTCAGGTCATATTGTCTCTACCCTCTTACTTGATCTTTCAAAGGCCTTTGACACTATCTCTCACAAGCTCCTTCTAACCAAACTCTCTCAACTCAACTTATCTCCTTCCTCACTGTCCTGGTTCTCTAGCTACTTATCAAATAGACATCAAGCAGTAAAATGGAAAAAGGCCACATCCTCTTTTCTAAATACCCCAACCGAGTTCCCCAGGACTCCATACTGGGTCCTCTCCTATTTAATATATTCATCAACCACTTCCACAACTCTATTCCATTCTCCAAGATGATTCAACTATCATCTGCACTGCTACATCCTTCCCAGTACTACAAAAGCTTACACAAGATGCATTCTCTTCCACTGAACTTTGGATGAAAGATAACCACCTTGTTCTTAATGCCTCTAAAACCAAACTAATGGTATTTACCCCCTCTAAACACATCTCTACCAGTACTAATTCTCTATTAATTAACAGCCACAATACATCCCTGGAATTGGTGTCCAATGCTAAATTACTTGGTGTTCAAATAGACAGTCACCTTAAATTCAACTATCACATTCAACTCAACGTAAAAAACACATCAAAACTAGGCATGCTATACCGACAAAATCCCTCCACTAAAATCACTCTCTACCTCATTCCTCATCCCTCTCTTCTAAACCAACATCCAATCTTCCCTTAAAACAAAACTTTCCTCCTGTTACAATAAAATTGCTAAATTGCTACCAGCCATAAATCTTCAAGCCATCACTGCTCTTCACTCCATAAATTAAAATGGCTTGAACTTCCTAACCAACTTATCTATTCTCAACTTACTCTTTGCCTATAGCTCATTTTCAAACCTGACCTCTGTCCATCTCTTTCTTCTGCATTTAAATTTCACCTTCCCAGCAGGGTACTTAGATCTAACAACCAAAATCTAATCGAATTATATAAACCAAAGCGCCCTGGTAAAAATCTCCTAAACTTTAGCTTTGGTAGACTCTGGAACTCCTACCTCCTGCCATTCGCACCACTTTCACCCACCCTACATTCAAAAAATCTCTTCACTCTCACCTACTTTCCCGGTGGGAATGCTCATGCTCACATCCTTCATGATCCATACTGAAAAAAAAAAAAAACAATTTTTGTTCACTACATTGTCAGCTCTGTTGCAATTGTTTCTTACTTTTCTAAATTGAAATGCTTACCTTCTCTAGACTGTATCATCTAAAATGTTTACCACCTGTTGTTCTTCCTAAAAGTGTTTGCTCTAACTTTAATGTGAACAGTACTCTGTCTACCACATATTGTATATTATATTTGTAGAATTCTTGTAATTATTGTAATATGGATGTAAATCCTACTGTAACCTTATTTGGAGCTTTTCTCCCCAGGACTCCATTGAAAATGGGTTCATTTGGCCCAATGGACTATCCTGGTAAACCAACTGCAAATAAATAAATAAATAAATAAATATATTTTCAGAGGATGTGTTCTACATTCTAAGCTGAGGCTAGAAAATCAAATACAAGAAAATCAAACCTAGTTAAATGGAAAAGATTGTGCGTTTAGTGCCGAAGGAGAACCCAGTTGCACTTCTGTGTACTTGTTGCCAAGTTGTCTGTCAGACTTTTACAAAACAGAGTTGTCTTATACTTCAGTGAGGGTACACATTTTAGCCATTTCAGCCAGTCTGCCTTGAGGTCACCCTCTGTGTTCATTGTTATCAGTAAAATAATTGCTGCAATTGAGGTCCCCTGAGAAGAATCTCAACTCCCATCAAATCCCAGCTATGTGTTGGAGAAACTAACTTTGCCTCCCACGGAACCAGCTGTCACTGTCCCCCCACCCCAATTTATCTAATCTGGAAAACTGCCCTGTAGTGACAGTTACTTTTGTTAGAACAATTTCAGAACTGCATGCCTTCTTAAAAAAAACTACATCTCATTCTCAAGGATAGGATCACCCTGTGAACTAATTTCACCTTTATGTGTAATGGTGACAGAATTATCTCTTAATCAAGGTGTCTAATGTCTCTATTTCTTCTGCCACCCTAGAACAAAGGGGAAGAGAGTATTTTATACTCCTTAGTGAGTGTAGGTAGGCAATTGAGGTTTTACTTGGACATGAAATAAAATGTGAGCAGCTGTATATGTCATTTGTAAAGCTTAAGGAGGTGAAACATGTTGGCAAACGGACCTTAGCCAAATAACTATCACACTATATTTGCTTCTTTTACTCCTTTCATGGCAAACATGTTGGGCTATATTATGGTCCTTCGACTAGGGACAGTGAAACCAACATTGCATTCCTTAAGTGGTCATTACCCAGTCTGTCCTGGAAGCGGTTATGTAGTCATCTCTCCACATCTTCTCCAGGCACTTGCAGTCTAGGCATTGTATCTAGAGCCAAGGTAGAATTTGCCACTGCCATTCTGCAACTTACTCATTCCAATGACAAGGCCCACCCACTGGCACATAAACTTTGGGAGTCATCTTAAGAGTTGCTACTGCAACAGTGAGCTTTATGGCGAACTTAGTGCATTTCTGTTTGGAACACAATCATTTTAGACGTTCGAATATGCCCATTGTTGTAGTACAAATTCCCTCCCTCCCTGCCTACTCTCCTTTCTGTTGGCAAGCTTAGATAGGGGTTAGTATCCTAATCCCCCTTCTTCCTGCCTTGCCTTCCCACCATGCTAACCTAACCAGGCAACTTCCCACCTCATGTCGGTATAGAACCTGGGGAAGCAGTTTGGGAATGCCTCTGATTGGGGACTACTATTGTATTCTTTACATGGGGATTACTTTCCCAGGCCAGTTAGTGCTCTGACATCCACATAAAACAAATGGTACTTCAAATCTGTTAAAGGCTCTAGACCAGATAAATAAGACATGGAGTGGTAGATTAATATCACAACGTATTCCCCCATTCTGGAACAAACTTCTGCTACTGTATTAAGCAAAGTAGTACCCTTGCCACCTTCAAGGTCAATCTAGATAACTGGATGGGCAGCCTCAAATTCTCCCCCGGTCTACCTTGTGTTGCTCTCCTTGAAGCTAGAGGTAACTTTTGAATAGGGTTCTTTGGGGGGCTAGTAATGGGTCTGCAGATGGATAGCCTAGTACTTGCCTATGAACTTAAGTGCATCTGCCCAGATGGAAAGGGCCGGATATGAAGTTCCGAATGTTGATTTGGGCATTGCCCCTTCTGAGGTAAAAGTCCCAAGTATTACTGCAACAGTGAACATTTTCAGTTATGGTAACAACCATAATTTCTCCACACTAGTCCACTTGGTCCAACAAGAGCTCATTCCTTTACCTCAATGAGGCTTCGAGCTTGAGTGAGGAACCTTGGTGTCTGGACACTAAGGATTGCAGCCAAGATCCTCTTGGCATAATATCAGTTAACAACAGGATGACAGACGAGGTTGTTGATCTCCTTCAGGAAGTCAGAAGGCCTACCATTATGAAATCTTATGTAGCTCCAGGTCATATATTTCCTAGAAGAGCTTTCCTCAAAGGGTTTCTTCACCTTTCCAAGATTTGCATAGTGCTGAAGTAGTTCTTGAAAAAGGTACTGCACTTTAAACAAATTCCAAGGCTAGTGTCCCCTCCATTGGACTTGATTTGAAGTATAAAATTCATTAGGAGTGCCAGTTTGGGGGCTCACTACCACAGTTACAGCCCTGACTATGCCAGTTTTGCAAAAATTACAGCTAAGAGAATGTTAGGCTGGCCCTTGGTAGACATGAGAACCCTTTTGTGTGCTTTGGGATTTATGTCAAGTCAGCAAAGGTAATTTTGGTGAATGGAAACAAATCTAAAACCATTCGCTGAAGTGACCTTTGAATACAACAGAATTTTTTTTCCAATGGGCAAACCCATCTGCACCCTCCACACCCTGCAGACCATCTAGGAAGTTGCACAGCAGTGGAGGAAATGGGCAAACTCCACTGTCTGCAAACATAGATTTGGCAAACTGTACATGTTTTGTGTTCAACTAAACTACTTTCATTGAAGTGACTGGTTCCCATGCTGTGTAGTCCCACCTTAAAACATTGCACATGAAAAGGCAATCTTGTATGTTGTTGACATTTAAGAATGCCAGATTTTGCTTTGTTGGGGGTTCTGTTTTGTGCTGAAAGGTCTGAGCTCAGAAAAGGAAAAAGGTGGGTTGCATATTAAGAATTTTTCCATTTTTTCCCCTGAGGTCATGTGATCTTGGTTATATTTATATCTATATATTTATATACATGCATGGGCATACATACAGGTGTGTGTGTGTATAAATGAATATTCACATACATATGTATCTGTGTGTGTGTATGTGTGTGTGTGTATGTATATATATATATATATATATATATATATATATATATATATATATAATTATGTGAACATACAAATGTGTATTTGTGTGTATATGTATGTGTGTGTGTGTGTGTGTGCGTGTGTGTGTGTATGTATATATATATATATATATATATATATATATATATATATATATATATAAAATCTGATATTGTAAATCTTTATTCGTTCCTTACTGTTAGGACTTCAGTTCCGTCATGGCTGTTTCCAAGCTCACTCTAGTCAAAAACTCTCAGCTAAGACCTACCCATAACGCTCCTCTCATAGTCTCTTCAGATCTCGTTTGCCGCGTTCCTCATCAGACGTGCCAAGCCTTCTCTCTCAAGCTAATTGTAGCATTTTTTGTGATTATCTGTATCAGTACCTTTTTTTAGTCCATTTTCCTTTCGTCTGTAAACTCCTATACTTTTTCTGTATCCTACCCTCTACCTTTGGTAGTTCCCTTTATACCATTGTTGGTACTGTCCCTCTCCCCCTACCTTTGGTAGGCCCTTTCCTACCACTTGTGGTGTTTCTAAGTACCATTGTTGGTACTCCTCACTTTTCTATCTGTTCGCATATAAAAAAAAAAAAAAAAAAAAAAAAAAAAAAAAAGTTAGGATTTAAACAGTGTGGTAAGTGCGGGAGTAAGATGCCCAACTCACTGTCACGCTCGGTGCATTTATTGTTTGGGCATTGACCACATCAGTGCTTCGTGTTTTTTCCAACTCCAGCAACCAGACTTCAGCTGAGCGTAAGAACAAGCTGATTCTGAAGGGTATGATTAAAACTCCCTTCTTGGAGGTGCTTTCTGGGACAGAGGTCTCACCACCTCCTAAGACTAAGAAACATAAAGGGGAAACGGAGTCACTCTGTTCCTACTTCTCTGTCCTCCTTGGAACTGAGTAGACACCGAGCTTCTCCCATGCCTTCGGCGCAGACAGCTTCAGCACCAGGCTCCATGTCTTCTCCGTCGGTGCCGCCCTTAATTTTGACTCCTACCACTGTACAAGCTTTGGCACCACCCCCTCTGTGCCGACCTTGGTCTTGACACAGGCTCCGACTACCATACCTGCATCGGCACCGTCCCTGGCCATGGTGCCGATGTCTTATACAGCTCCACAGACACTGTTCGAAGGTCGAACACCTTCCCAGAACCAGATATTCTCCCACTTATGACCCCTTTTTGGGACACCAGTTTAGTCCTTTTCTCGAGAGACCTGACTCTCCTTCAGCAGCTTCCTTCAGATCCACCAGAAGTCTTTCAGAAAAAGATGTAGTGAGGGTTGTGAACCAGCTTTTGGCAGCTAGAGGATTGCCCACCCCTTCTAGGTCTTCATTCCCTCTTGGAACGGATGCTTTCACAGCATATTCACCTGTATATCCTCCGGCCTCTTCCCAGGCCCCGGAGACTTCAGTACCGATGACCATCCCGGTGCATTCTGTCTCAGCTCCGACTGTGGAGGTTCCCCTCTTAGCACCGATTACTCTTGGTGCAACGGTTCCATTGGAACTGATGCACTCTCGGAACAGTGATTGGGCTGTCTGCACCATGGCTCCTAGTTCACCTATTTTTTCGCTGGCACCAGCTATGGCCATGGCTCCCCCGGCAGCTACCAGTCCTCTCGGAGCTCCTCGCCTGGAGGTGGGCTCCTCAGGGCGGGGTGTGACCCTGGTTCCGGGCTCCCATCCCTCCTCAGGCGGGCCTGCTTTTCAGGTGATGGAGAGGGTCCTTGCCTCAACAGGCTCGCAGTTGGCACCGAGACCAGAACCCCCCTCTAGCATGCAGCTGTCCCATCCCCCTACTCTGGGATCCTGAGCATGGGAGCCGCAAGACCTTCCCTTGAAGGGAACCCTTTCTCCAGAGTCCACCTCAGAAGATCCCACTGGGGAGCCACTCCAGAAGAAACTGTGCTAGAGGAAGCACCTTGATTCCCCTGAGGAATCCATCACTGAGGGCACCGATTGCGATGAGGGAGAATGGTCCCCAAGGTCACCCCCGGAAGACGTCTCATTTGGAGATATTCTTGAGGTTCTCAAGCAGAGGGGAGACTGGAAGTCCTCTAACCCTTCTTCAAAGGAATCTGTGATGATCTTCGTGTTTCACTGTTGCAGTCATCATACTTGGGTTATCCTGCCAGGAGTAGCCCTCAGTCTGCCCAAATACCAGAGACTTAGTATTTCTGGGTCAGTTGCTGTCACTCCAGGACTGATGTCAGGTCATCAGTGGTATAAAATCAGGCAGCTGACTCAATTACATCAGTCTTTTTTGCTGAGGAGCCTGAAGCAGAAGCAGTTCGCACAAGTGCTGGTCGCCTGCTTACTTGAGTTTTTGTTTTCAGATTGAAGATGAAGTCTTCTAAAGCTAAGTATCCTGTTTTCTTGTTCTAACCGATGTCAGAAAAAGTTAGCAATTGTCTCACCTGTGGAAAGCAAATGCCACACCGAGATTTCCATTCTTACTGTGTCACCTGTATAGGCCCAGACCACAACGTCCCTCGCTGTTGGTTTTGTGCTTTGTTCAGCACCAGAACTGTACATTGTCGGGCCCTTATTGTAGCTAAATATTTTTGCTGGTCTGTCTGTGTATTCCGAAATGGCTTCGGTAAGCCATCCGACTACCGATCTTCCGAAAAAATGTAAGGATAAAGACAGAGGCCGCACAGGTCCAAAACTGCTGGTGAAGCTTCCATTAAGCTAGTCACCAGTCCTCAGTGAGGTGCTTTCACAGCCCCTGATGTCCGATTCTGTGGATTTGCAGGCCTCTACCGAGACCCGTTCAGAGTCTGGTATGCCACGAGACTCTCTTTTTGACTATGGATCCTGCGGATGTGTTTACCTTGGATGGGTCTGGAGCCGCTGAGCAGGCACTGGCTTTCGAGGAAGTTCTTTACACTACCATTGTTCGACACAAACCGACAACTTCTTTCGTGTCTTCAGTTCTTTCTAAAACTACTGAGTTTCTAAGGGCCAGGGTACAACCTACGCCTAAAAAAAGGATGACCCAAGCTCAAGCACCTGCTTCCATGCCACATTCTCAAATGCTTAAAATGGTGGAAGACCTTATCATGCTTATTAGGGGAAACCAGCTTACCCCTTCCAATAGAAAGAGATGTCCCCAGCAGTTTTATCTGACCAGGATATAGAAAAATCTGACCAGGAGTCCGATAACTCTGAGGTTTCTGATTATGAAGCTATGCAACCGTTGTCTACTTATGATGATTCAGATGCAGCAAAATTAATTCCTTCTGCCTCTCCTCCAGAAGATTTTTAATTTGGTGAAACTCTACATACTTTAAGGGAGCATTTCCAGTGGGAATGTCAGGACTATCCTCAGTCCAAAAAGAAACTCTGGGAATTCTTAGATTTACCACAGCACAGACCTTTAGCCATTCCTCCTGTTCTGGATGTTGTGGATGATGTCTTTATGGAATCCAGTTTAACTCCTGACACCCTCCCACCTGCTCCCAGGAAACCTGACAAGTATTACAGAGTCCCTGACTCGCACAAATTTATTTTCAAAAATCCGTCTGCTGACCCAGAGGTTATCTCCCAAGGACTTAAAGGAATAAAAGCAACCACAGCTAAGAATCCCACCCCCTCAGACAGGGTTTCCCGAGCTTTAGTTAGATGGGGTAAAAAAGTATACACCTCTACAACTCTTGCAATTAGAGCACTAAATTGACAGTTCCACATGCTGAAGTACCAGCAACATACAAGGGAACTCCTTAAACAAAAAATATCTACTTTTCCGGCTTGTGCAGAAAATAAGGAATTACAGGAGTTTATGCATTCTGCAAGCCAAGCTACTTAAATGCACCTTGCAATGTAGCTTTGATGCCCTAGAAGCATCCTGCAGGGCAGCAGTCACGGGTTCTGTACTTGGAAGGCATGCTTGGCTTAAGGAACAGACCTTACCACTCCATGTCAAATCAAAGCTATTGGACGCACCATTGAACAAAGACAATTTGTTTGTCACCAAGGCAGAAGAGGTCTTAAAAAAGATGGAAGAAAGGTAAATCTATGCAGACAGACTACTTGCAGGTCCAGCCTCCGAGATTCAGTAGGCACTGCCCCTTCAAGCACTGGTCCTTTCCGGCCCCCTCAAGACCAGCTCAGACAAGACCATGCCACCATGCCCCAAGATTCTCACTACACCTTTCTAAACATACTGGACAATATTAAGATACAACCAAACACCCTAATACTGGGTGATTTCAGCTACCCTGCCATTAACTGGGAAAACTACTCTGGTACCAACACCTGTTCCCAACGGTTCTTGGAATTCATAAATTCCAATGTCCAGGATCAACTAATCCATTGACCCACCAGGGGCTCCAATATCCTAGACCTGGTCATTACCAACGTGGGTGATAGATGCTTCACGGCAGCGGTCACCCCCTCATTGGTCAGGTCTGACCATAAGCAAATCACCTTTGACATCCACATTCCACCCATACCCCCCAGTAAAGAAACATCTGTAAAAAAACTTCTCCAAAGCCAACTTCATGCTACTCAGGTCAGAAGTGATAAACTTCATGACACCCATGCAGATGGGAGCTGAAAGTTCGACTGCTGAATCCTACACTAAGGCACTGTACGAGCACATCCACTCATGCATGAATCGTGCCACCCCAAATAGAACCAAGACGCTCTCCTCCAAAAAAAGGAAGCCAATCTGGTGGTCCCCTGCCATAAATAAACTATACAGCTAAAGAAAGAAACTGTTGCAGAAAAGAGGAAAATCCCAGGATGCAAAAAACTCCCTTACCAGCCTCAGTAAGAAGCTGAGATCCCTCATAAAATCCTCCAAATCTAGTTACAAAAATAAAATTGCCAAAAATGCCAGAGAGAACCACAAGGCATTCTATAGTTATGTCAAGAATCTAAATGGCAATGCTCAGATATGCTCTGAGCTACAACAGAATGGCATTAAATATACTGATCCCAAAGATATTGCCAATATCTTGACAAATCGATTTAGTGCAAACTTCACCCTCTAAAGGGCCCATCTCAATACCAAAAGATTGCCAAATTCCAGTAATCACGGCCACACAGGTAGAAACCGCACTCTCCCAAGCTAAGAATACAGCATCCGTGGGACCAGATGACATCCTGGGCTGTGTACTACATGAACTACAAAATGAACTGGTGCATCACCTAAGTGTCATGTTTAATCATAGCCTCACCTCCGGTTTCATGCCCACTGAGTGGTGCACAGCTACAGTTATCCCATTCCACAAGGGGGGATCCACCTTGGATCTCGGGAACTACTGTCCCATCAGTCTGATGAGCCTGATCTGCAAGGGCATGGAACGCATTATCATGGAACTTCTAAACAAAGACATTGGCAACCTTCAAACACTGGACCCCACCCAGTTTGGGTTCATGAAGGGCCGATCTTGTCTCCTGAACCCAATTGACTTTTTCGAATCAGTCTCCAGAGCTGTGGACAAGGGTAAGGCGGTCCACACAGACTGTTGGACCTCGCCAAGGCCTTCGACACCATTCCCCCACTCTGGAATCCTAGATAAACTTACTAAGCTGGGCATAAATCCCTACATCACTCTATGGGTTGCCAGCTGGCTTACTGACAGAACCCAGACTTTAAAAGTAGCCGACTCCAAATCCAGCTCCAGACAAGTGATGAGTGGAGTACCTCAGGGCTCAGTCCTGGGATCGCTCTTGTTTGGTATCTATTTCTCTGAAGTACAGTCCAACACTAAGCGACTCTGGCTAACAACGTTCACAGATGACTGCAAACTGGGAGCCATTACTGAATCTCCAACAGATGTGGATATTCTACAAAAGGGCCTTGCAGAAACAGATGCTTGGTGCCAGAGCCATGGGCTCAAGCTTAATGCAAAGAAATGTGTAATTATCCATTTTGGGAAAAACTATGTACCCATGAATTACCACATAGGTGGCAGTACACTAAACACCGAAAGTGTGATGAGAGACTTGGGGAAACAGGTGGACAGTGGTCTCACCTTCGACAACCACATCGCCACAACAGTCAGGAAATCCTATGTGGCACACCTCATCACTAAAGGCTTTTCATCCAGAAAAAAGGATGTCATTGTCCCACTGTACTCATCCCTCATTAAACCCATTGTAGAGTACAATGCCCCATTTGGTATATACCTCACAAGACATCTGCAACAGCTGGAAAGGCAGCAGAAATACCTCACTAAAAGAATCACAAGCCTAAAGCAGATGCCCTATACTGACCATCTAAAAAAACTCCAGCTGTACTCTGTGGCATATCGTCTACTCAGAGGCGATCTCTGCTTAACATACAAGGCCATGTCAAACCCTGAGCTGTTGGACATGCTCCACTTAAAGAAATCCCAATCCCTCAGAGCCACATGCTCCAGGGATTTAAACCTTGTCATCACAATGAACAAAACATGCTGGAGGGATAGGTTCCTGACCCAGAGACTCCCCATACTCTGGAATAGACTGCCCATACATGTCAAGCAGAGCGCCTCCTTGGCGCTCTTCAAAAGGAACCTTGACTGGATGGGAGATAGGAAATTCACCCCAGGGATCACGTCAATTGCCCTGCTAGACAAGGGTCCAGGGATGCAAATTTTGTGGGAAGAAATATCCAGGGAATTGTTTTGGCTAGCCTTGTATAGGCCCTAGGGCCGATAGCCTAGTACCAACCTATGAACCTAGGGGAAGCAGACCCCCCACCCCCAGGCACCAGTCCCAGGGAATGCAGAGATCTAAGCAGTGGAGTTCCTCCACTTCAAAAACAGAGTGCGCTAAGCCACTCCCTTATGGAAAGAACTCCGTGACTTTACAACTCCACCCCTTACGTCTGCCCACCTGTTTGTGCCCCTAGGAGGAAAACTCTCCTCCCGTGCAAAAAACTGGACCTCCATCACCGACGACTGATGGGTCCTCAACATAGTGTCCCAGGGATACAGATTTTATTTCCACACTCTGCCAACCACAAAAGGGTTCCCAGATCTTCCTCTAAGCCATGGGTAGAGGCTCAAAACTAAGTCCATTCCCTGCTCTCCATAAGGGCAATACAGCCTGTTCCTGTAAACCAGATAGGCCAAGGTTTCTATTCCAGGCTTTTCCTGGTACCCAGAAAAGAGGGCACCCTGGTGCCTAAGCCCCGATCTATCAATTCTACACACCTTCCTGGTGATACCAAAGTTCAAAATGCTCACCCTCCAGCAGCTTCTTCCTATGCTATCCAAGGATGCTTGGTTAGCCACCCTAGATCTAAGAGACCTAGCTACACATCCCAATCATGGATTCTTGCAGGAAATATCTACATTTCAGGGCAGGATCTATGCACTTTCACTTCTCTGAGCTTCCCTTTGGCTTAGCCACTGCTCCCAGAGTTTTCACAAAATGCCTGGCTCTAGCCATTGCTTTTTGCAGACAAAGGAATATTCAAATTTACCCCTACTTAGATGACTGCTTGATTCAGGCAGACAGCCAGGAAAAGTTGTTACAGCACCTGATCTTTGTAAGGGACCTACTGACCTCCCCTGGGGTATACTATTAACGAAAAGAAATCCAAACTAGTCCCCACTCAAAAAATTGTGTTCCTGGGAGCAAGCCTGGACAAAGCATCCCAGATAGCATTCTTTACTCCAGAAAAACAAGCCTGTCTGACAGGCTACTTCTCTCAACTAGCCACCAAAACTCAGTTATCCACAAGGAAAACCCTGCAAGCTCTAGGGTTTGTGGCATCCTGCATTCTACTCATTCCATATGCCAGATTGCATATGAGGAAACTTCAGTGATACCTAAAAAGCCTTTGGTGTCAACACTCTCAGGACCTGGAGACGTCATACCTACGATACCTTGTCTAAGGAAAGATTTTCTTTGGAAGGCAGAAACATGCAACCACAACAAGGCCCTTCCCTTTTCACAGCCCCATGCCACCCAGACCATAACCATACGTGCATCAGATTATGCCTGGGGTGCACACCTGGACGGCCGGTGCATTCAGGGCCGTTGGAGCCCAAATCAAATACATCTGCACATCAACCAAAAAGAGATGCTAGCTGTCAGCACGGTCTGACAGCTTTCAGACCCTTATTCTCCCCAAGGCCTCTACTGATCAAAACAGACAACACCACAGTTATGTGGTACATCAACAAGCAGGGAGGAACTCACTCTTATCCCCTCTGCAGGCTAGCCATGACCCTTTGGCACACTGCTTCAGCCATTCAAATTCACCTGCTAGCACAATTCCTGCCAGGCTCCCAAAACTCTCTGGCAGACAACTTAAGTAGAAACCTCCTAGACCCACAAGAGTGGCAGCAAGACCACAGCACCTTCAACCTTGTAACCCAGAAATGGGTCACTTCAAAGGTGGACCTCTTTGCCTCCCACAACAATCACCAGCTCAGCAAATTCTGCATCGGGAAACCTCACATCAAGGCCTGGAAAGTAGGTGCCCTATCCTTCCAATGGGTAAACCTCTCTATCTATGCATTTCCCTCTCTACTTACAAGGGTACTACTCAGAATAAGGGAGGAAAATCCAAGAGCAATCTTGATTGCCCCAGACTGGCCATGCCAGCACTGGTACCCACTGCTGCGCAGTCTGTCACCCATGCCTCCATGGCACCTACCTCAAATCCCAACTCTCCTGACCCAGCAGAATGGCAAATTCATGTATTTTCAATTGCAGACCCTCAATCTGGCAGCCTGGCTTATTCCCTGACCTCTCCTCCAGTTGCCAGCCTAAGCAAGCAAGTTCTGAATGTTATACATGAGGCCAGACACCCCAGCACTAGAAAATCCTATGCTGGCAAGTGGAAAAGGTGTTGCACCTGGATCCAGGCTAAAGGAGCTGAAACAGCACAGCTCTTCCCTACCTCTCATCCTGGATTACCTAGCAGACCTAATTCACGGGGGCCCAATCTTCTCTTCAATTAAAATTCATGCCTCTGCCATCTCTGCTCATTACAGCACAGAGCCACCTCTCTCTTCTCACCCTCTCATCAAGCAGTTCCTAAGAGGGGCTAACAATTTAAGGCCACCCAGAAGAGCTCCTACCCCAGCTTGGGAACTTAACTTTGTGTTGGAAAACCTCACACTACCCCCCCCCTTGAGCCTGCAGCTTCAGCAGAGTTAAAATTCCTTTCTTGGAAAACAGCCTTGCTTCTGGTCATCACTTCAGCTAGAAGAGTTTCAGCGCTACAAACACACATGGCTGTAGAGCCCTTCATCATTTTTTCATGCTGACAGGGTCTCCCTCAGGACTATCCCAAGTTTTATGCCTAAAGTGTTGTCCAGTGTATCTCTCAACCAATCTGTTCATTTGCCCACCTTTTCCCCTAACCCACAAAACAAGAAGGAAAGGACTCTGCATTCTCTCGGTGCACAGGCAGCTCAGATTCTACCTGGATAGGACTAAATATTTTAGGAAAACTGACCAATTGCTAGTCAGCTTTGCAGCAGGGGCAGAGGGCAAGGCCATATCCAAACAGTCTCCAAATGGATAGCACAGTGTATCCATTTCTGCTACAAATACCATGGGAAACTGCCCCCTAAGGGGGTCAGGATGCATTCCACCAGGCAACCTTTTTTGATCCAAGCAGCTAGTAGTTGATTCCATGGTTGTGGCAGCGTCCTCAGAAAATAGTTCCACTTGTTCATCCCCCGAACAGGGAGTCTTGGGTTATGGACAGACTGGGGAAGCAGGCCTATGCTTCAGCGACCTTTGCCTTTCGATTGGAGGCAAGTAAAGTGTGCCAGATAGTTCAGCAAAGAGACCTAATCTCAGAACTTGCCTCCAAAGAGACCTAATCTCAGAACTGTCTGCCTCTTTGGTGGGGGGTACTGCCTGACAAGGCGCTTGACACTGTTGCCAGAACTTGCCTCCAAAGAGACCTAATCTCAGAACTGTCAGCCTCTTTGGTGGGGGGTACTGCCTGACAAGGCGCTTGACACTGTTGACTCTCAGCTGGCTACCTTGGACTCTATCTCAAACTCCTCAATGCGCTTGATCTCTCGCACTACCAAGGGGGCAGCTCGAGCAGCCCCATCAGGCATAGTCATGAGATGGCATGCTTGGATGCGTTTCTGTGAATTTGCGGACCCCTTTAAATCTTCCTTTGTCAACGAGACTGTTCATGAATCTTCCCTTTTTGGTCCCATAGTAAGACGGGCACTATCGCATAGTGAGAAGGACGGAAAGACCTTGTCTGCTGTGGGCATATGTTTTTCCACTCCCCAGAGATCCTATTCCAGGAACCAGAGGGGAAGAATATTGTGGTTCAAGAAGTCCCAAAGATCTTTTCGAGACACTCGTGGTAAGCAATTCACCCGGGGCAGAGGGGGCAACTCATCCGGAAGATGCCCCTTTCGGGGCAGAGGGGGGTCCACGCAACCAGGGCCCTAGAGATTCCTTCTCTGGCAGACCCTACCAGCGCTCCTGAATAGTGGCCCGATTGCTTTCCCCTGGAAGCAATCGGGGGTTGATTTTCCCTGCACCTACAGGCTTGGCAACACAACGGATGCATGGGTGCAGAGAATAATATCCAGAGGCTATCATATTCCATTCGATCTTACTCCCAGACCCGTCAAACGAATCCCTGATGTTCCACCCAGTCAGAGGGAGGCAGCAGCCTTGGAAATTGAAAAGCTGCTAAGAAAGAGTCATCCAGTCAGTCCCACCAGACCAGATAGGATCCAGGTTTTACTCTAGGTTCGTTTTGGTGCCAAATAAGACAAGGCATTGGAGACCAATCCCGGACCTCAGCTTACTAAACAAAGTCATAAAACCTCAAAAATTCCAGATGGTCACGGTTCTGGGGAAGGACAACTGGATGTGCTCTGTAGCCCTCCAGGACACGTATTACCACATAAAGATGGACAAACGCTCTGAGATTTCTCCACAGCCCCCAGAGTGTTCACCAAATGTATGGCAGTCTGTAGTAGCTCATCTCCGACTACAAGGATTCCAGGTGTTTCCATATTTAGACGATTGGCTCCTTACCGCCACGACCAGGAATCTTCTCATTCACAGCCTCTGTTACACTCCAGGCCTTACTCTTCACTTGGGTATCACGATCAACATGGACAAATCTCAAATTTCCCTAACAAGAGCACTGGAATTCATTGGAGCAATCTTCGATTCAACATCCTGTCAAGCTTCCCTTCCTCCTCACAGGCTCTCAAAAATAAGAAGCCAGCTTCAAGTCCTCCTTCCACAGACATTTGTACCAGCACACCTTGTACTACAGTTATTGTGATATATGGCAGCAACTATTACTTTAGTTCCGCTGGCGAGGTTGCACATGAGACTGGTACAGTGGCTCCTTTCATCACAATAGTCATTCGTAACCCACCCACTCAATCACAGGATACGCCTTACAAACATTTGCAAGAAAGAAATGCTTTGGTGGATGAAGCCTGAATCAAATCTTTGGTGTCGACTGTTCTGCCTTCCCCATCCCAGGGCCATGGTGACCACGGATGCTTCCTTGCTGGGGGTGGGCATTTCCAGTGAAAGAAAGTCCAAGGCACCTGGTTTCCCATGGAGGCCAATTTGCACATAAATATCCTGGAATTGAGGGCAGTTCTCTTAGTGTTGCAAGGCTCCACACATACCTTCTTTCCAAGACCATTGCAGTTCAATCGGACAACATGTCAGTTGTCTGGTACATCAACAAACAAGGCGGAACCAGGTCTTCCCCTGTGTCGGGAGGCCATGAGAATTTGGCACTGGGAAATGGCTTCCAACCGCTTTCTTATAGCGACACACATTCCCAGGAGTTCCAAGCTTGTGGACAATCTGAGCAGGAACATTCTGATGCCTCACGAGTGGTCCCTCAGTCCTATAGTAGCAGATCAGAGCTTCCACCATTGGAGCAGGCCTTGCTGCGACCTGTTTGCCCCCCCCCCCAAACAACAAATGCAGAAACTACTTTGCCTTGATCGCCACAGGGGGGAGTCCCCAAGGGATGCTCTGATGCACGATTGGCCCCAGGTCTGCTGTATGCCTTTTCTCTGTTCCCCTCATCCCGAAATTCCTCCAGAAAGCTTAAAGGTTGAGAAGCAAGGTGATACTCATTGCCTCTTATTGGCTCTGTCAAGTCTGGTTCCCTTTCCTGTGGCCTCATTTGATTCACAGCCCATGGATCCTGGATCAATCCCAAGGACTGCTGTCTCACCCTCTGGGACTGATTCACCCCAATCTCCACAGCCTCAAGCTCACAGCTTGGTTTCTCCACTTCTGATGATTGCCAGCCTACCTTATATTTCATCTGCTGTTCGTGAGATTCTTCTGGCTTCACACAAACCTTCCACCAGAAAAATGTATTCTAGTAAGTGGGCTAGGTTCTCTACATGGGCCAGAGATCATAACATAGACCCCTTCTCCATGCCTGTTCAGAAGAGCCTACAGTACCAGACTACCCTATTACGTGCAGGAGCTTCAGAATAGACCGTTACTGTGCATTTAGCAGCCATCGCAAATTTTCACAATGGATTTGATAATTCTTCTGTTATGTCGCACTGTGCAAAACCTTCTTGAAAGGAGTATTACATGTTAAACCTTCTGTCAAGACCCCTATAGAACCTTGGGGCTTGACATTGGTGCTTCAGTCATTAACAAGTCCTCCTTTTGAACATTCTAATTCGTGATATGAAATTTTTGTCTTGGAAGACTCTACTTCTAGTAGCCCTTACCTCAGCAAGAAGAGTATCTGAGTTACAGGCCTTGAGTGTCGAGAGACCTTACTTGATTTTTCATAGGGAAAGACTGTCCCTACGTACTGACCCTTCCTTTTTGCCCAAGGTCATTTCTGGGTTTTCAATTAACCAATCTATTGACTTGCCGGTTTTCTTCCCTCATCATTCAGATAGAGGGGATTATCTGTTGCTTACCCTCTATGTTCATAGGCAACTTCGTTTGTACTTGGAGAGAACTAAATCTTTCAGGAAAATGGATCAGTTGATGATATTAGTGTTTCACTGTTGCAGTCATCACAGTTGGGGCATCTACCTGAAGGTAGCCCTCAGTTGGCCTGAATACCAGAGACTTAGTATTTCTGCATCGAATGCTGTTGCTCCAGGACTGATGTCAGGTCGTCCGGGTTAAAAAAAAAAACAGGCATCCGACGCCATTACATCAGTCTTTCTTGCCAAGGAGCCTGAAGCAGAAGCAGTTTGCAAGTGCCGGTCGGCCGCTACCTGACTTTTCGTTTACGAATTGAATAATCCTGAAGTCTTTTAAAGCTAAGTACCCCGTTGGGGATCTTTTTTTCTTGCTCTAACCGATGTCAGAAAAAGTTAATAATTGTCTTGCCTGTGGAAAGCAAATACCACACAGAGATTTTCATTCTTACTGCGTCACCTGTCTAGGCACAGACCACGACATACCTCACTGTCGGTTTTGTGCCTTGTTTAATGCCCGAACCATTCATCGTCAGGCCCTTATTGTCGCTAAATACTTGCGTTCTCAATCTCCATTTTCCGAAATGGCTTTGGTAAACCATCCGACTACCAATATTCCAAAAAAAGTAAGGATAAAGACAGAGACAGACCGCACAGGTTCAAAGCTGCCAACGACGCTTCCATAAAGCTAGTTGCCAGTTCACTGGTACTCAGTGAGGTGCTTTTGCAGCCCCTGATGCACTCTTCAATGGATTCACAGGCCTCTACCGAGACCTGTTCTGAGTCCGGTATGCCGCGAGACTCTTCGACTCTGGAACCGGTGGATGTTCTTCATGCTTCACTGTTGCAGTCATTACATTTGGGTTATCTGCTTGCATTAGCCCTCAGTCGGCCTGATTAACAAAGTCTTGGGTCCTGCATCGGTTGCTGTCCCTTCTTCCATGACGTCAGGTCGTCAGGGGTATAAAACATGCAGCCAACGCCATTACATCAGTCTTTCTTGCCATGCGGAGCCCGAAGCAGAAGCAGTTCGCAAGTGCCAGTCGGCCGACTCCTGAAATTTTCATTTTCGAGTTTCAGAACCAAAGTCTTCAACTAAAGCTAAGTACCCCATTGGGGAAAACTTTTTCTTGCTCCTTACTGATGTCAGTAAAAGTTAATAATTCCATTTCTTGTGGAAAGGAAATACCTCACAAAGATTTTCATTCGTACTGTATTCCTTGCCTAGGCCTTGACCACGACGTACCTTGCTGTTGGTTTTGTGCTTCATTTCACTTCTAAATATTTAGGTTCTCGGTTTAATTATCCAGAAATGTCATTGATGAGCCATCCGACTACCGGGATTCCAAAAAAATGCAAAGATAAAGACGGAGACAGGCCGCCGAGGTCCAAAGCTGCCAACGACGCTTCTCCTAAGCCAGTCGTCAGTTTGTCGGTAATCAGTGAGGTGCTTTCGCAGCCTCTGATACCCACTACTTCTGACTCGCAGGCCTCTACTGAGACCCATTCGGAGTCCAGTATGCCACGAGATGCTTCAATTGTGGAACCTGCGGATGTCTCTACCTTGGATGGGTCCGGAGCCGCTGTGCAGGCACCGGCTTCTGAGGGTGTATTCAGGCCTACGGACTTGTCTATTAAACTGTGACACCTCCTCCTCCATTTAGGCCAAAATCTTGCACCATGCATAAGAAACCGATGCCCAGGCCGCATGCTCAGGCCTCTATGCCTAAAAAAACAAATAAGAATGGCTGAAGATCTTATAACTCTAATCAGGGGAAGCCAACCTTCCCCTTCTAAGAGACCTAGGACTGAAGTTGTTTATGAATCTTCTGAACAGGATTCTGATTTTTCTGATTCTTCTGATCTGGATTTGCCCTTATCTACTTATGAGGATTCTGATGCAGAGGACTCCATTCCCTCTGCTTCCCCTCCAGAGGATTTTTCTTTTGGTGAAACCTTGCATACTCTAAGGGAACATTTCCACTGGGAAAGCCAGGATTTTTCTCATTCAAAAAAGAGGCTTAGGGATTTCTTACTCCTGCCTCAGCGTAGGCCTTTAGCTATACCTCCTGTACTAGACATTGTTGATGCCTTTTCAGAATCTAGTTTGGCCCCTGATTCTTTGCCTCCTGATCCCAGAAAACCTGACAGATATTGCATGCTTCCTAATTCTCACAAGTTCATTTTTAAAAGTCCTATTGCGGATCCAAAGAATATTTCACAGGGACCAAAGGGCATTAAGGCTTCTACTGCTAAAAATCCTACCCCCTCTGATAGAGACTCCAGGGCGTTGGATAGATGGGGTACGAAAGTTTACACTTCTGCAACCTTGGCCATTCGTGCGTATGTTAAAGTATCAACAACATGTTATTGGATTGCTTAAACAGAAAATGTTGTTAATTCCTGACTGTGCTGAAAATAAAGAATTACAGGATTTAATGCATTCTGCTAAACAGGTTGGAAAACATACTTTGTAATGTGGATTTAATTCATTAGAGGCCTAACTGCGGTGGTGGTGCTGTGGTAGCATTGTCGCCTCACAGTAAGACGTTGTCCTGTTCGATTCTCAGCTAAAGCATCTTCTGTGTGGAGACATGCGTGAATGGGCGTACCTTCTTTGAAGGTTGTGCATCAGGGCTGGCAACTCGGTACGTAAAAATCTACTGCCAATCATTAGCGGACTGGAGTTCCGCTGTGGCGACCCCTAACTGGGAAAAGCCAAAAGATACAACAACAATAGGCCTCTTGCAGGGCTGCTGTTACTGGGTCTGTGCTCAGAAGGCATGCTTGGCTTAAGGAGCAAGGTTTGCCTGATCATGTTAAAGCTAAATTGTTGGATGCTCCCTTAAGTCAGGTCCGCCTGTTTGGCAACAAGGCTGAGGAAGTTCTTAAAAAGATGGGCGATAAAGCTAAATCTATGCGAACTGTTCAGCCTCCTAGATTTAGTAGGCACTGGCCTTCTAAAAACTGGTCCTTTCGAGTCCCTTCCAGGTCTTCACAAGCCAAATCCAGACACAGCAGAAACCCCCCGGTTTCAGTCCCAAGGGGGACACAAGACTAGGCAGTGGGGGGTTTCCGCACCCAAACCTGGGAGTAGTAAGACTCCCCCCTATGGAAAACTGTCTCAATGACTTGCTTTTAAAACTAGCAAGCACTTTCCAACTGAATGCTCCTTTAGGCGGAAAGATTGATCTGCAGGCCAGAAACTGGGAACTCATTACCCAGGACAAATGGGTTTTAAATAGTGTCCCAAGGATACAGATTTAATTTCCACACATTACCAACACCAAGCAGGTGGCC
Source organism: Protopterus annectens (assembly GCF_019279795.1). NCBI lineage: Eukaryota > Metazoa > Chordata > Ceratodontiformes > Protopteridae > Protopterus > Protopterus annectens. The sequence continues at coordinate 1,766,400,532 of NC_056743.1, forward strand.
AGATCTACCCCCAAATCAGTGGGCAGTGGCCCAAAATCAAGTACTCTTGCTCTTAAACATGGGGGCTATTCAGTAGGTACCAGAAGAGGAAAAGGGGCAATGTTTCTATTTGAGACTTTTTCTGGTACCCAGAAAAGGCAATACATGGCATCCTATCCTGGACCTTCCTATTCTAAACACCTTTCTGGTTATTCCAAAAGTCAAAATGCTGACACTTCACCAGCTGCTTCCTATGCTAGGCAAGGATGCATGGTTGGCAACACTAGACTTAAAAGAAGCATACCTGCACATCCCTATCAGGGAGTCATGCAGGAGATACCTATGCTTCAAAGCAGGCTACATGCGCTATCAGTTCTCTACACTGCCATTTGGCTTATCTGCTGTTCCCAGGGTATTCACAAAGTGCCTAGCTCCAGTCATTGCATTTTGCAGGCAAAGAAATATTCAAATGTACCCATACCTGGACGATTGTCTAATTCAGGCAGAAAGCAAGGACATTCTTTTGAATCATCTGGCCATTGTTTAAAGGGTACTGACTTGTCTGGGTTTCACCATAAACGAAAAGGAAATCCCACCTGGTACCCTGTCAACAAATTATATTCCTGGGAGCAGACTTAGATATAACTTCCCAAATGGCTTTCCTCACGCCAGAGAAACTGATTCATTTGACAACTTACTTCAAACAAGTGGCCACACAAACCCAGCTATCTGCAAGGCAAATACTGCAAGCCTTTGGGTTCATGGCCTCCTGCATTCTTTCATATGCAAGGCTGCATATGAGGAAACTACAATGGTATCTCAAAAGCCTATGGTGTCAACATTCACAGGATCTAGAAGCAAGGATTCCTATCATACCTTGCCTAAGCCTAGAGTTCCTTTGGTGGGCAGAGGCCTGCCACCGAAACAGGGGACTACCATTCACATTACCTCCTGCCACCCAAATCTTAATAACAGACTTTATCAGACTATGCATTGGGGGCTCACCTGGCAGGGAAGTTCATTCGGGGCAAATGGAACCCAAGTCAAATGCACCTGCACATGAATCAAAAGGAAATGTTAGCTGTGCAAAATGCTCTGACAGCCTTCAAGGACCACATTCTTCCAGGACAACTAATGGTAAAGACTGACAACACCACTGTCATGTGGTACATAAACGAGCAGGGGGGTACATATTCATAACCCCTCTGCAGACTAGCCATGGTGTTGTGGAACACAGCCTTGAGCTACCAAGTGAATCTACAAGCTCAATTCCTGCCAGGAAAACTAAATACACTGGCAGACGGACTAAGCAGAAAGCTCATGGACCCACACGAGTGGAAACGGGAACCAAGGATTTTCAACATGTTGACAAGCAAATGGGGGAGCCCAGATATAGACCTGTTTGCCTCCCCCCAGAACCATCAACTGGACAAATTTTGCACAAGGATTTCTCACAAGCTAGCTTGGAAAGTGGATGCTCTATCCTTCAGCTGGAAAAACCTATCAGTTTATGCCTTTCCTCCTCTGCCTCTGCTCTCCAAGTACTACTAAAGATCAAACAGGACAAGTCAAGGACGATTTTAATTGCACCAGACTGGCCTCACCAAGTCAAGGACGATTTTAATTGCACCAGACTGGCCTCACCAACACTGGTACCCACTGTTGCGTGGTGTCACGCATGGCTCCACGGCACGTGCCTCAGACTCCTTCCCTGTTGTCTCAGCAGGAGAACCAGATTCTGCACCCTCATCTGCAAACCCTGAACCTAGCAGCCTGGCTAATTACCTAATCTCTCCTTTACCATCCCTCAGTAAATCAGTGATGGATATAATTTTAGAGGCAAGAAGGCCTAGTACTAGAAAATCTTGTTCTGCAAAATAGAAAAGATTCTGTGCCTGGAACCAATCTCGAGGAATGAATGCAGCAGTGCCCAATTTACCTCAGATTCTACAATACTTGACTGAGATGCTTCATAAGGGCTTGTCGTTTTCCTCCATCAAAATTCATGCCTCAGCCATTTCAGCTCATTATAGCACAGAGCCCTCCCCTCTTCTCTCTCCCACTGCTCAAGCAGTTCCTTAGAGGGGCCAAAAATTTAAGGCCACCCAGGAGAGCTCGAACTCCAGCCTGGGATCTTAACTTTGTCTTGGAGAAACTCATTCTTCCTCCTTTCAAGCCAGCTACTACTGCAGATTTAAAATTTCTTTCCTGGAAAACAGCTTTCCTTTTAGCAGTCACTTCTGCAAGAAGGGTATCTGAATTACAGGCCCTTAGGGCAGTGGAACCCGAACCAATCCCTCCTTCATGCCCAAGGTGGTATCCAGTGTGGCTCTTAATCAGTCCATTCATTTGTCTTAGATTGGTACAGCTCTATCTGCTTTTAATAAAGTCTAGTGAACCAATATCTTACCTTGCCATTGATGCCAACAGAATGATCTTTTAGAAAACATTTAACGTAGTGTTCAGTTCATTTAATGCTCCATATCAAAGTGGTCATAGTTCATTTAATGATCCATATTAGCCTTTGAGCCATATCCAAAAACTGGCTCAGAACATTATCATTCCCTGGCACCATTGACAGTAAATTTATCGTAGTTGCGTGCTTTACAAATCAGGGTTGCCACAAGCTGCATATTCAATAAATACAGAGACCTCAGATGGATTAAATGGCCGCAGCCATGTGTGTGCCATTTACTCAAATAGAAGCCAATTATTATGAGATGTGCGCAAGACAGGAATGTCAGGGAGGCCTTTTTATTTCTTTCATAGCATTCCCCTAAACCTACAGGACAACAGACAGCACATCGATATCTGGCCCTTCTGATTCAACAAACCCACATCATAACAGCTTTTTCATTTCACAGTTCATCACAATTCCTCTGGGCCGCCTTATAGTAAGTCCCTTAGCAACAATTCCTTGGGGCTGTCTGGCCTGTGGAAGGTCCAGCTGAAGAGTCCTGTGACCCCCCCCCCCCACTTGCTTTGGCCTCCCTTACCTTTCCTGTCTTCCACTTACATGACTGCGACAATCTAGCCTAACCTGTCTATCTTACCCGGAGGAGAACGCAAAAACCTGAAAAACCCAGTGGACAAAAACAGGAAATTACTTCACGATCCCTAGTGTGATCACCTTTGTAGGTCACCGGGTTCCCCAAGTACCTTACCTGGTCCTAAAATAACTGACAGGTACACCCCTGCTTTTACGAGGGGGTGGGTAGGGTGGGACAAGCTGCCAAGGTAGAGGTTGAAAAGACTGATTTGCTTTGTTCCTAGCTTTTTCAACCCTTCCCCTGGACAGCCCAGCCCACCTCAGCCCTCCTACCTATTCTGACCCTACCTGTTCTACACCTCCCCCTCCCCCCACTGAAACCTGAGTCCGAGCTGACCTTCCTCAGACAAATGACGCCTTGCTGCGATTGGCTCGCCAGCCGTTGTTGTCTGAGATTGGTACAGCTCTACCTGCTTTTAATAAAGTTTAGTGAACCAAAATCTTACCTTGCCATTGATGCCAACAGAATGATCTTTTAGAAAACATTTAACATAGTGTTCAGTTCATTTAATGCTCCATATCAAATAGTGTTCATAGTTCATTTAATGATCCATATCAACCTTTGAGCCATATCCAAAAACTGGCTCAGAACAGTATCATTCCTTGACACCACTGACAATAAATGTATCGAAGTTGCATGCTTTACAAATCAGGATTGCCACAAGCTGCATACTCAGTAAATAAACACAGAGACCTCAGATGGATTAAATGGCCGCAGCCATGTGCTTATTGCCATTTACTCAAATAGAAGCTAATTATTATGAGATGTGCGCAAGGCAGGAATGTCAGGGAGACCATTTTATTTCTTTCATAGCATTCCCCTAAACCTACAGGACAACAGACAGCACATCGATATCAGGCCCTTCTGATTCAACATACCCACATCATAACAGCTTTTTCATTTCACAATTCATCACAATTCCTCTGAGCCGCCTTACAATCTGCCAAGGAGCCATTGCCAGGCTGGTAAGTCCCCTGGCAACAATCCCTTGGAGCTGTCTGGCTTGTGGAAGGTCCAGCTGAAGAGTCCTGTTACCCCCCCCCCCCCCCACTTATCTTGGCCTCCCTTACCTTTCCTTGTCTTCCGCCACAGAAGGGAGAAATATTCCTCCCTTCCTCCAGCACATCTCAACCTATCCTAAGTGAATGCCCTTCAAAGCTAAACCAGCTTGCAATTCCTTATAAAAAATCCCCAAACCTTCTTCACATAAATGAACCCCATCCTCATCATACCTGTCTGGCCACCAGACCTGAATGCCAGGGTGAGGAATTGAGGAATGTACAACCCGTTAATGTTCCTTAACACCTTATCCATAGAATTATTAATTCTTCTCATTCTCCCCACAGCTTTAATGAACCTAGCCTCCCTTCATTTCTTTCTCTGTACCACTTCTGACCAGCAGATAATAGCTTGTGGCCAGCATTCATGCATGCAATATACCTCTTGTACCATCAAACCAATTAGCTCTTTTATTGGACGTTGACAAATATTGTTACCCCTTAGGTGCAATAAAATGGCAGTAGGAGATTTATCGCTTCTTGCAGCTTGCTGTAGTACTGCCCTGAGATGGTGCCACCACATTCCTGATATACCAAACCTAACTGCTTTGCAAGAAGCTCATTTTCCTTCTTGGAAGGAGAAGCCCCGCCTGCCCTGGATAAAGCGATGGAGTCTCCGAATGAAAGAATGACCCACTATCCAGATGTATTTTTGATCCAAAGATGTGAGAGCTGAAATATAAAGGACAAGAGTTAAAGCCATTTACACCTTACATAGCCTTTATAAGCATTGGACTTCCACCTGCCCATCTTCATAATGTCGGTCTGTGAAGCTCCCATTGCATGTGCAAATGAGGCTGCACCTATTTGAAAGGAATGTAATGTATATTTATCTGAGTCTAGGCCACTCAACTTGATTGCTTCCGTTAAAACTGCTCTCACCTGATACTGTCAGAGGTTCACCGTGCTGATGACAAAAGAATGGACCATCTGACCTACCCCTATAGTTGCGGTACTCTAGTAGCACTTTAGTCAAGTTCCATGCCAAATCCTTTGGGGATAACCACTCTTACCCACTGACCTTTGCATTCTTGATCCATTTTGGATTTACCCACATAAACCCAAGTGTCCTCCCCCAGCAAATGTCCATGTGCCACTGGTAAAATTGTCTGTTTACCTTTCTTCTTGTTTGGTTGAATAATTTCAGACCATCTAAATGCCCCACAAAAAGACAGCAGAAAGGCAGCCCTAAATAATGCTACCTCATAAGAAGAAAAACATTTGAAACTGCAAGCCACAGCTTGCGTAACACTGCTGGACCTATGGGGTACCTCTTATCAGGCCTCTTGGGTGTTTGTTTCCCCCAGCCCTTAACCATTGTCCGTACCTGAAATGTGTTAGCTAAATTCTTCAGACCCAAGGCCTGATGAAACCAATTCAGCGCTGACAATGTGCTTGTTGCCCTTCCAAAAGTCCATCCTCTTCTTTCATTACCACAATGTAAGCCCTGACTTGGTAAGGTGGAATTGGCCATACTTGTTCCCAACTTCTGGATAATCTGGTCTGCAAGAATTTCTGTATGCATTTATTGTACCTTATCCTTGTTTTTCCACTGAGGGCATTACACATTAGCCACCATTCTCATCTGCCCATAAATGATACAGCACTCGAACCGGAGAAGGATTCGCATTTGGAGCCAACAACCGGAAATGAGACCAATGCAAACGAGAAAGGGAATCTGCCATTGAGTTGTCGATGCTTGGGAATGTGTTGTGCCTTCACTCTGACATTTAATGTTAAACCCTTAAAAGTAAAATATCTCATCATCCTGCCTACCACTCTCTCCCTCCCCTAGCTGACTGACTATGTGTACTACACTGTTGTTGTCAGAGCGAAGCCAAACTACTCTATCTTTCATTTGTACACCCCATATTTCCAATGCAACCACTACTGGTAAAAATTCCATTTCAGCAATTGAAATGCATAACTTATTTTTCACATGAGTCGGCCATGCTGTGTTGAACCAAAGTTCAATGCAGTACAGTATTAGCAATGCATCTATGTACTGTGGGAGAAGAACCCACAGTCTCCGAGCAGAGCCAACGCACTATATCTTTCATTTGCACACCCCATATTTCCAGTGCAACCACTACTGGGAAAAATTCCATCTCTGCAATTAAAATGTTTAAACCTACTTTTCATTTGAGTCAGCCATGCTGCACTGAACCACTAATCTTGAAAATAACCCCAAAAGCCAATTCCCCTTGCTGCATCTGTAAACACTGAAGCAGTAGTTGGTTGTCTCTCTCCTGCCAAATTGTCGTCCCGTTGTAATCTAATAAGAAACGCAGCCACCCTAAATCCTCCATGCCCTGTGAGGCCCTAATCCGGTGGTGTGACCTTGTGCACCCAGACCCTTTAGCAACCAAACGCCTCATAAATGAATGCCCCACAGGGGTCGCTTTACATGCAAAGTTCATCAGCCCACTAATTCTTGGTCCTGTGTAACCCTAAAAGGGGATGTGGCATGCAAAAGTTTATTCTGGGTGGGCTGAGAGATGAAACATATCTTGGCCGCGCAGTTTGTCTTCTGGATGCCATGCGTTGATGCCTAAATTTACATTGCAATTGATTCCAGTAATGGCTAGGTTAGTTAACTTACCGAAATTGTGTACATACATGTACACATATGTATGTACATACACGCATACATACTTATAAACACAAAGCTATAAAATGCATACATACATATATAAATACATATAGGTTCATAGGTAAATACTAGGCTATCTGCCCGAGGGCATCTATAAGCCTAGCCAGAATGTGTTGGCTTTTGCCGCCCCCTTAGATTAGTTCCCTGTGCCTCGGTCCAGCAGAGCCATTAGTTCCCTGTGCCTCTGTCCAGTAGAGCCACTGCAGTGATCCCCGGGGTAAATTGTCCGTTTCCCATCCACTAGTCAAGGTTTCTCTTGAAGAGTGTTAGTGAGGGGCTCTGCCTAATATACAGAAATATCCGTACATATATGTACACATATTAGGCACATATATATATATATATATATATATATATATATACTATACACACCCACACTATATTCATACCTATATCTATACATATATATATATATTTTGCAAATGTATAATACATATATGCATACATATACCCATATATATATATATATATATTTATACACACACACACACACACACACACACACACATATATTTATTTATTTTACATTTGTTGACCGGGCTAGTCTAACTGGATATATGTCCATTTTCAGTAGAGGCCCGGGGAGATGAGCTCCAAGACATGCTCCAATACAATAATGCAAGAACAAATAAGAAATAAAATCAAATATTCTAGTAAATATAGAAATTTTCCTAGTACGTAAAAAAAAAAAAACATCAAGAATGGTAACGTGTATTACAGCATAGAGGTTGTAACAGGATGTAGCACTGAGGTAAAAAGTCATAAACCGTGCAAATTGAAAGAACGGAGACAACAATGCAGGTTAAGTCAGAGGTAGATAAAAGGAAATAATCATAGTAAAAAGAAAAAAAAAATCTTCAGCAATTGTAACATGTGAATTACAGCGTAAAGGTTAAGCAGGATCTAACACTGAGGTCCTGCACCATAAAACAGTGCTATTTTTAAGTATGGAGACATAATACAGGTTAAGTCAGAAGTAAAAAAAAAAAAAGGAAGTTAGATGTGTAGTATTGTAGCAAAGGATTTGCTTAAGAAAAGGTATATAAAAAGGATAGAAATAATGAAAAAAGTAGATCAGAAAAATATAATAAGATGGGAAATATAGTAGAGAATAGTAAGCACTGGATAGGTAGGTCAAGTTAGTAGAGGTAGGCGACTAGTCTGGTTTGGAGCAGGGGCATTAGCCAGTATGTTTTGAGGAGAAGTTTAATTCTGTTTTTAAAGATTCATTTAAAATATATACACACATCCATACACCTACGCAAACACACATACACACACATATATATATATATATATATATATATATATATATATATGTGTGTGTGTGTGTGTGTGCGTACACACGCACCCATGTGCACTTTTATATAATTGCTCCTTGTATTTAGATATTTGATGCAGCATTTGGGTTTGGTTGACTACATATCTGCTACCATACACCTGAAATGTCATTTTTTTTTTGTTTTAACCACTTTGTTTCGTGCCAACATTTATACATCTGGTTGCTAAGAAAAAGGTGAGGGAAGGTCATCAGAGTGTATATAACCCTGACCCATCTTCCTGAATATCTACGAAATAGATATCTGCAGAATAATGGAAATAATTTAAAAATGCTGACAATCTATCTTAACACGCTGTCACTGAGTAGCAATTTACTACACAACAAGCTAAACCATATAGCCTGTATGACGATACTGCATAATAACACCATGTAAACTACCACAGCCAACACCCAAAGTGAATTCTCAGTTGTTTTTTTAATACTCGGAACATGCACACCATCACAGCATCTATGGTCCTCTAACAACTTTCTAAGAGAATTTCATTAATGCTTACAAATGTATTTGATTTTGCCCAAAATTCTTAAACCAAGAAGTAGAAAGGAATGCTGCAACCTCTACTTCATGACAGAGGACCTTCTGGCTATCACCATAGATGAATTATTGTTATTATTGTTATTATTATTATTATCATCATCATCATTGGTCTTAAAGGAGTACCGCACCCACAAACTCAAAAAACATGTTTAAAACATCATGGCATGATGTTTCCTACACTTTAACAGCACTTTGGGATTATTTACAGGATTTTAAATATTTTTATATGTAATTCCAGACTCTGACCACCTGGAGGCCAGCATACTGACGTGGTTTGGATAAACCAGGTTGCCACTCAGTATCCCACAAATCATTGTTTTGTTCATAAATGTTACATCATGCAGGCCTCCGTTTGCCTAAAGCTCCTGTCATTTCATAGATGTTGCATGCGTACAAAGTTCTGAGTAAAATAGAACAGTGAAAGTAACATTCCCTGCTGCTGAATGACTACTTAAAATAGAAACAGTGCAAATATCACAAAACACACTCAAAGTGCTGCTTACTGCTGCCTTTTTCTAATTTAGTTTAAATGGGACTAATTTGTGAGACAATGAATTCCATTCCTTTTACTTCTCCTCCCCCATAACACTTAGCTTCCCTAGCTGTAAAAGTCCTGAGGGTAATTTGACTTGGTAATTCCATTGACTGGCAGATCTCAGCAGGGTGCTTGACTCATGTAATTCAATCTTTGTTCTAGCATTTCCTTTGTTACAGGGACATTTTATTTTGCTGCACTATAGCCATGGCCTTACTTGACTGCATTCGCATCCATTTTATGTAGCAACTCCTGTAAGATCTTGCACCAGGAGCTAAATAAACATTTACACTATTAACCACTTTAGATCTTTATTAATGTAAGTGTTTAAGGTATCACTACATGCTTCCACATTGTTAAAAATGATTTACATGTGCAAAGTGTGTTGGTATTCAGTGTTTGCCTACATATTTTTGTTTACTACACTGGTTGGTTTGCAAAAAAAAACCTTTTGCAGTGTCCCTGGGTTTGTCTTTGTACATACAAGCAGTGCTATATTTTCCCCTTCCTTTTTCTTGTGCCCAGTAGTCACTTATAACAAAGTACATTTTTTTATATTTATTTTTTTATATAAAGGACATAATGGTTAATTAACCTTGAATCAGGTAATGGATGCCACTGCAAAGAATCACTGTTGAAATATTTGTGCATGGACTAAATCCCTTACTAAAATTTGCCAGACTCCAGTTCAATTGGTGCTATGGCTTTAATATACTCGTGTGTTTGCTCATGCCTTCCAAATATCCCCACCATTACATACCAGTTTTGCAGTGTAGTAACCACCTGACATGCCCATACACCTTTAGCTATCAATATGCAGCTACTCCTGTTCATGTGAGTATGTGAATTCATTTTCAGACTTAAGGTGTTGAAGCTGCACTCATACCTCTCATGTGTACCTCATTATGAGGAACGTACCTCATTTGGGGTCTTAAAAAGTACATGTTCTCGAAGTTCCTCAAAGTTCCACATTGAAAGATTCTGTCAAACATTCAGTGTTAGGAATTTTTTAAGTGAAATCCATGGTAAATAGAAATTAATCATACTAATTCATTAACAGATCTTCTTTATAAGTAAAACCAACCTATTTTAACCATCCCATGACCTTCCTAGTTGAAGTTGTTAGTAAGCCATTGGTATGTGTTCCACATTTTGCCCATCTGTTCCACATTATGAGGGCTAGTGCTCCTCATTTTGGAGATGGTGGCTGCACTGAATAATTCTAGGTGCTTGTTCAGGTTTCACATGGTGCTTGCTTAAAGCTATTCTCAGGTTAAGCCACTATGAATATGTTGCACTGCCACCTCTGAAACAAGGGTAATGTTTTAATCTTTTTATTCCTGCACTGCACACTAGTGGTATCTGGTGCAAATACAAGAGAAGTATGTGATACACCACCTAAGCATCATTTGCCGTGCAGAATGTACAAGTATTCATACCAAATTTGTGTTTCCAAACATCGGTGTTACTACACTACTACTGAATAATTCCTATATCAGGCTCAAACTGTTTGACTTCGTTTCTTACCTTAGTATTTTCGGGACAGCAATCCAATCTATTCACACACTGTAAAACACAGCAGCCACTACTCATTTCTCATGTTCATCCATTCTTGAGCTAGCATTATCCACATCACATAGCGCCACGTGACATCCCAAACTTGCCTGTTATTATCCAATACCTGTCAGTACAGGAGAAGATGAATGCATACACCTAACTATATAGCAGCAGTCAAAGGCAGTACTTACATGATGCATTCACAAGCTGGCTTTTGGTTACAATGTGCATATCCAGCAACTGCAACTACTGCATATTGTACTATCATGACAAGCCTCTGTACCACTTCACGGTAGCCAGCCTCACAGAGGTCTACTCACACCACAGCATTACTTGCAGCTGCAGCCAGATCCACTCATCTCACCACTATCATAACACTCATGCAGCTACGCATGCTACCCCAAACATGCCTCCTCTTGCCATTTATGCATTATGTATATCTCACTTCTGTCCTCAAAGACCAGTCTGTGCAACTGCAGCTGCCAATAAGTGCCACTACACTGCACCACTTCACGGTAGCCAGCCTCACAGAGGTCCACTCACACCACCACATTACTTGCAGCTGCAGTCAGATCCACTCATCTCACCACTATCATAACACTCCTGCAGCTATGCATGCTACCCCAAACATGCCTCCTCTTGCCACTTATGCATTATGTATACCTCACTTCTGTCATCAAAGACCAGTCCAGAAACTGCCAATCTGAGGTAAACTGGGTGCTGCTGTGCTCATGCCTTGAGATTGGTTCCAGGCACAGAAATTTTTCCATTTTTCAGCATAAGATTTTCTAGTACTAGTCCTTCTTACATCTAAAATGATATCCATCACAGGTTTGCTGAGGGATGGTAAATGAGAGATTAAGTAATTTGCAAAGGCTGCAATGTTCAGTGTTGGAAGCTGAGGGTGCAGAAAATCTGGTTCTCCTGCTGAGACAGCAGGGAAGGAGTGTGAGGCAGGTGCCATGGAGATAATCGTGACACTATGCAGGAGGGGGTACCAGTGTTGGTGCAGCCAGTCTGGAGCAATCAAAATCATCCTTGGTTTGTACTGTTTGATTTTTAATAGTACTTTGGAGAGCAGAGGCAGAGGGGGGAAGGCATAGACTGATGCTGAAGGACAGAGCATACACTTTCCAGGCTTGTTTATGGCGAGTCCTTGTGCAAAATTTGTCCACTTGGTAGTTCTGGGGAGAGGCAAACAGGTCTATATCTGGGCTGCTCCATTTGCTTGTCAACATGTTGAAAATCCTTGGTTCCAGTTTCCACTCATGTGGGTCCATGAGGTTTCTGGTTAGTCCATCTGCCAGTGTATTTAATTTACCTGGCAGGAATTGAGCTTGTAGGTGCACTTGGCAGCTCAAGGCTGTGTTCCACAATGCCATGGCTAGTCTGCAGAGGGGGTAAGAATGTCTACCCCCATGCTTGTTTATGTACCACATAACAGTGGTGTTGTTCGTCTTTACCATTAGTTGTCCTGGAAGAATGTGGTCCTTGAAGGCTGTCAGAGCATTCTGTACAGCTAAATTTTTTTTTTGCTTGATCTGCAGGTGCATTTGACTTGGGCTCCATTTGCCCTGAATGCACTTCCCTGCCAGGTGAGCCTACCATGCATAGTATGATGCATCTGTTGTTAGGGTTTGGATGGCAGGGGGTGGTGTGAAAGGTAGTCCCTTGTTTTGGTGGCAGGCCTCCGCACACCAAAGGAACTGTAGGTGTAGGCAAGGTATGATAGGAATCATTGTTTCTAGGTCTTGAGAATGTTGAGACCATAGGCTTTTTAGGTACCAGTGTAGTTTCCTCATATGCAGTCTTGCATATGGAATTAGAAGAATGCAGGGGGCCATGAACACTAAGGCTTGCAGTGTTTGTCTTGCAGATAGCAGGGTTTTTGTGGCCACTTGTTTGAAGTAGGTTGTCAAAATAATTTGCTTTTCTGGCATGAGGTAAGCCATCTGGGATGTTGTATTCAAGCTTGCTCCCAGGAATATAACTGGTTGACAGGGTACCAGGTGTGAGTAGCCTACTTTGAAGCGTAGGTATCTTCTGCAAGATTCCATGGTTGGGATGTGCAGGTATGCTTCTTTTAAATCTAGTGGTGCCAAACAGGCATCTTTGCCTAGCATACGAAGTAATTGGTGGAATAGTCAGCATTTTGAATTTTGGAATCTCCAGAAAGGTGTTTAGAGTAGACAGGTCCAGGATAGGACATCATGAATTGTCTTTCTGGGTACCAGGAAAAGTCTCTAGTAGAAACCTTGTCCCTTTTCCTCTTCTGGTACCAGTTGAATAACTCCCATGCTTACGAGAGAAAGGACTTGTTTTTGGGCCTCTGCCCACTGATTTGGGGTAGGTCCGGCACACATTTGGTGTTGGCAACATGTGGAAGTGAAATCTGTATCCCTGGGACATTATATTTAAAACCCATTTGTCCTGGGTAATGAGTTCCCCAATTCTTTGCATGAAGAGCAATCTTCCCCCCAAAGGGGCAGTCAGTTGATAAGTGCTTGGAAATTTTAAAAGGAAGTCATTGAGACACTTTACCATAGGGGGAGTTTATTATTCCCAGACTTGGGAGTGGAGGCCCGCACTGCTTAGTTCTGTGAGTCACCTGGGTGTTTTACTGTGTCTGGGTTTGGCTTGAGAAGACCTGCAAGGGACTGGAAAGGACCAATTCATAGAGGGACAGTGCCTACTAAATCTAGGAGGCTGAACTTGTAAATAAATCTTTAACAGTTTGCATAGATTTAGCTTTAAGAACTTCCTCAGCCTTGTTGCCAAACAGGTGGTCCTGATTTAAAGGAGCATCCATCTACCTTTCTTTTGAAAACATTCATCCCAGCATCGCAAGGAAGAAACTAATAGTGTAAAAATTCAAGTCTGTGCCCGCCAGATTTTGTATGTTACATCACACCTCTCAACCTCTTAGCACAGGAAATCTGGACAAAGCCAGAAATAATAGGGGGGCAAAGGCCTCAAAGTAAAGATCAAATTTAAATATTGCTTGTATAAACTTGGAAATTGCTAGAATAAAAGGTTTTGTGTTGGCATGCATTTTCTGAAGGATATGAACACTGAAACTTACATTTCGGTCATTATTTAGTGAATTCAATCCTCACTGATTTGCCAGAAAGCCACACGCTTTATGAGGAAAAGACCAAACATACGAGGCAAAAATCTGGACAATGAAGCTATGTGTTACACACAAGCAACAAACCTAATCATCCAAGCCCGATCGAACCCATGGCCTATATGGATAGTATCAGAGCCAACAGTACTATAGCTTTTCCAATCAAAATCCCACATTGATGTGGTAAAGTACACACTCAGTATGTGCACCTGTTGTGGTCATGCACTAGCAGCCAAAATATTTGGGGAAAGGTGCATCAAGTGGCAACATTTTCCTTAGGAAACATGCTCACCGCCTGATGAATCTACTGTATATCAGATCTCAGGCATCCATTATTACAACTTTTGAATTTTGTGCATCAAGTGGCAACATTTTCCCTTAGGAAACATGCTCACCGCTCTGATGAATCTACTGTATATCAGATCTCAGGCATCCATTATTACAACTATTGAATTTTGTTGGCTTTATCATTCACAAACACCAGTGACTGTTGTTATCATCAAACTTTAGAAGTTATTAGTTGTCGACATCAGTAAGGACTTGCTTTGCTACAGTAACAGATTATGCAGCTCTATAAAAAAAGCTACCCACATACAGGACTTCAATGACTTCTAATCCATTTTCATGATTGCATGGAATAATCTGTTATGAACCTGTAGAGTATTTGTAATTAATTTGATTATAAATTTCTAGTGAACATGCACATTTATCATATAATACACTTGAAATTGTCAGTTTTATTTTGATGGCATGCTCACTTTAGTTATAACTGTGAAAGTAGGCTTCATAATCTGCACTTTGACGCAGTAGTGTGGCCCTGCTAAAACCCATGTTTTTTAGTGTTGCACAAATTCTCACATAACTAATGAGCTGCACAGTGTTCACAATTATGCTCACTAATACAGTATTCAGATGACCCCACACTCATTTTCACATCTGACAAAATGTCACCTCCAAAAACTATTCAGGAAGCTTTAACAGCAACTGAAACATGGCTTTGTAACTCACAACCCATGCTCAACCCCAAAAAATAAATAAAGTTACTACTTTTTCCCAAATCACTCTCTCAAGAAAAAACAAAATTTAAAGTCTTCTCCTTGCTAATATAATCATTGAAGTAATTTCATATCATATTATTAGGGATGATAGTGGATCTTAAATTCAACATGCATATACACAACTGCAAAGGAATAACTAAACAATAAAATATCCTGAGGCAGATGCTAAACAGAAATTTCCACTCACCCAGGAAGAGTGTTATGCAGCTTGATACAAAGGGGTGAGTGTAATAAAGTCTGTGTATATAGTAGTTGTGACATAAATATACACATCAACTTGAATTGAAGCATATATATATATATATATATATATATATATATATATATATATATATATATATATATATAAAATGGCATCCTTGGGTATTACAGAACATAGTAAATGTCAATAAAGGCAACATGAAACTTCCTTACAAGGCTTACAGGGCTAATACTAAAGATAATACTTTAATTCTATGAGTTATCAATTAACCAGACATTGATTATGCAAACTACAATGTTACAAAAATGTGATCCAAATTATTACTAGATTTTGTAAATCAAAATAACTTGTAACAGACATTAACTACTGTTGTTTATCATCTGTGGCTGTCCTCCAATTACAGACACAAAACTCTATACTTCAATTTCAGAACTGGACGAAAGCAATTGGTATTGTATCAACCTTCTTAAACTATCCTGGCAATAACTATTACAGCAGATGAACTACCTTTGAATACATAATCTATCTGAATGATCCAAAAATTATACTACTGAGAAGGAAAACAATCTGTTTTACAATATTTTTACTCATTGCATCTCAAAACTTTAAACTAATAAAGCATAAACTAAACAAACCTATCAAAACAAACCCAGCTATATGCCAT
Source organism: Protopterus annectens (assembly GCF_019279795.1). Lineage (NCBI taxonomy): Eukaryota > Metazoa > Chordata > Ceratodontiformes > Protopteridae > Protopterus > Protopterus annectens. Next base: position 1,766,416,292 of record NC_056743.1, read on the forward strand.
GCAGGGATGAAGCTCTGAATGAGATCCAGGCAATTTGAGTTTTATTAGCTGCTTTGGCAAAGGAAAAGCCAGGCAGAGGATGATGGGTGCTTGCAGCTTATGCCAGCTTCTGTGTGTGTGGGGTTCTTGGTCACCTAATTTGCTCCTATGCAAACAGAGCCTTTCATGGAAGCTTTATTCAGAACTGGGAATATTGGTTTGACATTCTCAAACCTCTAATAGCCTTGGTTTTATGGTTGTAAGCAGTCATACCAGTTATGTTAATTCCTACTACCATGTAGCCTTTGCAAATTAAAACACTCAAACTATAACCTCAGGCATGACAGACATATCGAGTCTAAGAGGAAGCATCCGGCTCCTTTACTCTGATTCTCTTTCAACTGGAAGTACTGCAAGGCAATTCGAGCAGGTCACCCTGCTGGTTTCTCAACACCTCCATGGTAAAGCTCTGCAACAGCTCACTCAGTCCTGCAGGCAGTCCTATATCAATCTAAAGTCAAACAGAGCAAGTATAACGGATTGGCAATCCCTTTGTCGAATATGACACCGCAAACATTAACACGACCATAACTGCAGTGCTATTTCATTGCAGATCTGATGTGGGCTGATTGTTGTATCTTTACAAGCGCTAAATCTCCCCCGGTGTTTTTTCTTCTACTTTCAGTGCGGACTGACAGCACATGGTAACTGCTATCACGATCTGGCTAGTCCTTCTGTTATACTTGTTAAAGCTGTTTAGTGAGTGTCACAAAAAATAAATAAATAAAACAGCGAAGGAAAAAGGGCTAGGTAGATTATGATCGCAGTTATGACCACAAAAACACATGCACCCAGCACAGACTGTGGACAGTAATAAAAGTTATGGACCCCAGCAGCTTGTGTTTTGGGCAAAACTGTGTGATCGTAAATCTAGCTAGATCCTTCTGTTACACTCGTTAAGCTGTTTGAGTGTTTAAAAACAGCTTAGCGAGTGTAAAAAAAAAATAGATAGGAAGATTACAATGGCAGTTATGCGCACAAAAACACATGCACCTTTTGCAAATCAGTCAAACCAACATGAGTAACCAGGACCACATGCACACATACAGAAGCCAAACACAACACCGGCAAGTTGTAAAGCCTTATTCTAGTAAAAGAAAACAAGGCAGAAGAATTTAAACTGCAACGATCATAAATTAGGTTGTAACAAAGTTGACTTACAAATCTCATTTTTAAGAGGTCATACAATTTAGAAGTAGTACACCAAGACACCCCAGTACTGCAAAATGGAACTTCTTGCTCCATAAAAATTTCTCTGCACACCCTTTCACTAAAGAAAAGCCTCAACACAAAATACTTACACACATACATGCAGCAGTGGCATTCTAATTAATCTCAGTAAAAGAAAACAAACCAAAAAAAACACCACAATACATCAGTGAGAGATCCACGTAAATTCAACTTAGGCTAGACGACTAGTTTAACAGCTCTGACTAGGAACCAAAGTCAAAATCTATAGTGGGTCTGGAAGTGTGGTTTACCTTGCTTTGTGACAAAACAATGAGGCCTGCAAATGAACAGAAGGCTTCAAGCTGACAGACCTGCAAAATAGTTGTCAACCGTGAGTCATACATAAAAATTGTGTAGAGCATGAGAAATATAATTCATAGTACACAAAGAAAAATAAACACCCAAGAACAGTCCAACAGGTTCATAGGGAAGGTCTAAGTTAGCTAGCCATCTGGGCCATTTAAGCCTAGCCAAGTTCCCTTCTGGTGCCTGAATCACCATATTCCACTTGGCCTTACCCATCCCATGGTCAACAATTGTACATTACTCCCAGTGAGAATAACCAAGATCACACCAAAGTTAGCTCTCAACCTTCCATCTCCAAGCTGAGGAATATTAGTCCAGACAATACAGAACAATTGGCCAAAATGTGGAACACATAGTAACAGCTCACCAACTAACACCAACAAGCAGGGTCCTAGAATGGTTAAAATATGCTGATTTTACTTCTAAAAACAGATGGTTTAATTAATTCATAGTATTTCTTTTTTTGTCTATATACCCTGGATATCAGCAGTGCTATTTTTGTTAATAAACATGTGTTGGTATGGATATGTTGCATTTAGGTGGGATACCCCCCTCAGCCCCACCCACACAGAGCCATTCCAGTGTCCGATTAGTTGACTGTTTAGCCCCGGTTGCCATAAGCACTGTTGAAATGTGTCAGTGTGCATGGTGCTTTACTTGTACAAAGATTACTGAATTTTGGATTTAATTGAACACCTTTATATCAAATTTTCAATCAAAAAACTGTTCTCACAAAGATAACAGACTTGGCATTAAAACTTCTGTGACTGAAAACTCACATTCATTGTAACATCATTGAAAACCATATTGAAAGAAAATACATCCAGCCAGCGGCTCATTAATTTTACCTTTCGGCTCTATTAATAATAGACCCCTAGCACACATGTTTTGTACCACACAAAATCTCTTATTCATCTTCCTGAATGCATGAAATTAGAGCATATAACTACATTGTATTCAGTCTATAAACACCACACCGGGAACAATGGCCCTATTAGCCCTGGTGAGCCTGGTGTGCAAGGCCATGGACTGTATCATCATGGTACTCATAAACAAAGGCAGGATTCAGTAATTGCGTGCAAGACTAAATAAGTCATACACGGAAACTTCATCCTAAGAGGAAGACATCAGGCGCCATGCATATTCATGAGGGCGGGACTCAAGTCTAAGGCTAACATGGAGCGTGTATCGACTGCAGGGCATGTCAAACCGTCGATCAGTCGAGTATCCATGCCCCTGCAAGTGCCTAAATGATAGGGCAGTCTACCTGCACTAAGAAGACAGTCACTAATAGAGTCCCTCAGTGTCGAGGCCTTTTCTGTTTGACATCTACTTTTCTTAAGTCAAGGCTATTATTAATGTACTTTGTTTGACCAAATTCACAGACACAATTGCGTCCAGACGCTCACTTAAAACCAACGCAAGGGGTGAATTAAATTTTCCCGTTTAAAACCTGGTTTTTTTATGTTTTTTTGACGGATCACGTGATTTTTAATAAACTGGTTGGAATTGTTTATTTGTAATGTTTGGCCCCATGGTTCCAAGGGCTTCCGTTTAATTGACTGTTAGGTCCATGTTGCAGTGTTTTTTTGAGTGGGGGTGTTGGGTGTTCTTTGGGTCTGGTTTTGTGATTTTTGAACAACCTTTATATTTTTTATGTTAATTTTGGTTGGATTAAAATTGGACTGGGCTAATTTTGGGAACCCTTTTTTACCTTTTGAAAAAAATTTAAAGCCAGCCTCAATTTCCTTTGCTCTTATGATTTTTGTTTTGTAAAATTTTCTGTACATGAGGCAATTGTAACATTGCCTCAATATTCCCAGGTTCACCAGCTGAGCAGGAGAGGACACTAGCAACTGATCCTCGACATGCTAGAAGGAATAGACAAAAAACTTTAAAAGATTCGGGCTGTACCGAGAAATGGGGGTTGTTTTTGGGGTACTATCTATGACAAGAGTGCCGATCAAGGTAATAAGTACTGTAGGAGCAAGTGCTACGTTAACAGATAGAGAATAGTCTACTTGGAGTCAAGTAGAGATGATCTTTTAATTATAGGACGCTGATTAGATCAGTAGTATAGTTCGAGGAAGTAGTTTTAAGAAAATTTGAAGGTGATTAGTAGCCAAAGTTTAAACCTGTCCCGCGCCCTAGTGTGCAACAGTAGCAACTCTTCTAAGCTAAATCTATCTAAAGCTGTGCTTTATTAGCAGGGCTGGAAAAGACAGGAAATGACCCAAATCCAACAAACCACAAGTCACTGCCCTAAACCCTCGAGGACAAATGAAGGAGTTATGGAAATGACCCTAGTGGCCTCTACAGTTTGACATCCCCCTTTCCGGGGAGGGAAGCTTCAATGTTAGTCACTCACTTAAACACAGACACCCCCTTCAAGGCCAATAATGCCTCACAGAAACTTTTAAACACTTCAGGAACAGCAGCCTGAACTGAACTTTTAACTCTCAGAAAAGTGGGTAAAGCAAGAGGTTTTTTTATATGTTTTTACAGAATAGCGGTTCCCAAATAGCCTCAAATTATAACAGTGCAGGAAATGCCCACACAAGAGTCTAGGTAAGGACAAATATGCAATTTTTTAAATAAAAGATTTAAAATCAATGCAAACAGCAAATTAGCAAACAGCCTTGGTTGTGCTCTAAATAAGCTACTTTAAAATTGAAATCAAGTTTAACAAGCCAGAAAATGTAACTGGCAGCTATGCAAAACCTTTGCAATAAACATAAAAAAACTTAAAATCTCAAAAGGCTCCTTTCTCAAGATTGCTATTGAAGGGCTACACCAACACCCAAAAGCCTGATAAAGACTCTGTCTAAGGCAACTAGGATTTTTTAGAGACAGATAAGGGGTTATTGATGACCCAGCCTTAATGGACTACTTTTAAGTCAGTAAACAAAGCACCGAAACATGAAGCTGCTCAATGTTAGTCAAACCCACTGATAAACACAGAGACCCTCCTTCAGCCAAGCAAATGGCCTCACAAACTTTCAAACAGTTCAGGAACAGAGGTAACTAATTTTTAAATCTCAAAAAAGTGGGAAAAAGCAAGAGTGTTAATTTATTTTAATAGGAGGTTCACAAGTAATATCAAATTATAAAGTGGAAATGACCCCACACAAGAGTGTATGACAAGGACAGAAAAAGCAATTTTAAAAAAACCCATTTAAAATTAAGCGCAAACAAAATTCAGCAAACAGCTAAAATTGTGCTCTAAATACAGCACTAAAGAAAAACTTTAACAAGCCAGAAAATGCTCAAGCTAGCAGCTATGGTGAACTTAAAATAACAGAGAAAAATACTGAAAATCACAAAAGTGGCACCCTTCTCTCAGTGATCCTCCTCTTGAGGGTGTTCCGCAAAAGCCATAACCTATAAACGCTCAAAACAGGTGCAACTACCTTTTAAGAGAGGAAGATGAAGGAGATTTTGTACGGGGGGCCAATAAAACTACAGTTTCAAGTCAAACCACCCAAGGAGCAGAAGCTGCTCAATATTAATCACTCCACTGATAAACACAGAAACCCTCCTTAGCCAAGCAAAATGGCCTCACAATTTTAACAGTACAGGAACACAATGCAACTAATTTTTAAACCCGAAAAGCCCAAATACTCATTTTTCGTTTTTGTTTTAACAGAGATACAGAGGTTCACAAGTAATATCAATTTTAAAAGTGCAGAAATGACCCCACACAAGAGTGAGGTCAAGGCAGAAATATGCAGTTTTAAGATTACAGGAAACTAAATTAAGGCAAACAGGAAAGTTTAGCAAACAGCTTTTGGTTTCTAAATACAGCTACTAATACAAAATCATCTGTCATCAGCCATTTGCTGCACCATGAGCCTCTCTCGGCTAGTAATATACAATAGGAAATGGATTGCAAACTGATAACAGGTTCATAGTTTATAGTTTATTTATCTACATTTGGTAACTAGGAAAGTCCTACTGGGTGGAAAAAAACATTTTCCAGGAGGCCCAGGAGAAAAGGTCCCCAAAGTAAACTGTAAAAAATGCACATAGTTACTGAAACTTGCACAAAGAGACAAGGACTAAAACTCCACCCTTAGTTAAAACATTACAGTATCAGCAATCCATCTACATGTTGTGGGAGTAGAACCCACAGTCTTCTGCATTCCAAAGCAAGTACCTGTTGTGATACTAACAAAACAGACTTGGCCTAAGCAGCACTAAACTTCTCTCCCCCTGAAGAATTACACAGCATAAGATATCTGGAAAAAGCCAACATTTATTGGGGGGCAAAGGCTCCAAACCAGGGATACAATTTTAATCATCCTGCAGACATAAAATTAAAGCGGAAACCTCTCACGGGCACAGCCTACACAGCACATGTAAAGGACTTCATCTTGCATAACTAAAACACACACAATGTATAATTAAATAAAAGGACCTCCGGACTTAAAACCTTGGACCATAAACTGAGCACAGGACCTCAACCTGCATAAATAAAATTAAAACTTCATCTTGCATGACTAAAACCACACACAATGTATAATTAAAATTAAAAACGGACCTCCGGACTTCAGCCTGCATAACTAAAACCTTTCAACCATTAAACAGACAGGACACAACCTATAAATAAAATTAAACGGACCTCAGCCTGCATAACTAAAACCTCTCAGCCTGCATAACAACTAAAAATGTAGCCTGTATAGTCAAAGACATAAATGAGAAAAGCGAAACCAACATTGATATAATCTCTCTGCTTACTATCACCATAAAAGGATGCAAGTTTTAAGACGAGTTGGGAATAAGTGCAAACGAAATTTTAGCAAACAGCTTTGGTTGTGCCAAATACAGCTACTAATACAAAATCAAGTTTAACAAGCCAGAAATGGAATGCTTTGCAGCTATGCAGAAAACTAGCAATAAACAGAGAAAAATACTTAAAATCTCAAAAGTGGCTCATTCTTCTATTTGTAACCTCTGAGGGTGCTTCACCAACAGCCAACAAGCCTGAAAAGACGCAAACCACGAGGAACTAGGTTTTAAGAGGGAAGATGAAGGAGTTATGGAAATGAACCTAGTGGCCATAAAACTCAGTTTCAAGTCAGTAACCACCTTTTGGGGCATGAAGCTGCTCAATGTTAGTCACTCCACTGATAAACACAGAGACCCCTTCAGCCCAAGCAAAATGGCCTCACAGAAACTTTCAAACAGTTCAGGAACAGCAAGCCTGTAACTGAACTTTTTAACTCTCAGAAAAGTGAAAAAGCAAGATTTTTTATGATTGTTTTAGAATAGCAGAGGTTCACAAGTAGATCAGTTATAACAGTGCTAAATGACCCACACAAGAGTGCTGGTCAAGGACAGAAAATATGCAAGTTTTAAGAAAAACGATTTAAAATTAAGTGCAAACAGGAAATTCAGCAAACAGCTTTTGCTGCTCTAAAACAGCCTAAACAGAAAACAAATTAAAGCAAAATGCTCAAGCAGGCAGCTATGCAGAAAAACTTAGCAAATAAACAGAGAAAAATACTTAAAATCTAAAAGTGTCCTTATTCTCAGATGCTAAAATGAGGGTGCTCACCAACAGCCAACAAGCCTTAAAACGCTCAATCACAGGCAACTAGGTTTTAAGAGAAGAAGATGAAGGAGTTATGGAAATGACCCCTGTGACATAAAACAATACATTTAATGTTAAAGACCATCTCGGCTCACCAAGTACAAAGTTAAGTCATCAGTGAATACACAAGCTCCTCAACAAGCAAAATGGCCTCACAGAAACTTTCAAACTTCAGGAAGCAGAAGCCCGTAATGAATGTCAAGGCAGAAAATGGGAAAAAGAAGGTTTTTTTTTTGAGCTTGTTTACAGAGATAGCAGAGGTTCAAAGTATATCAAGTTATAACAGTGCAGTAAATGACCACACAAGAGTGCTAGGTCAAGACAGCATACAAGTTTTAAAAAAAACATTTAAAATTAAGTGCAAACAGGAATTCAGCACAGGCTTTTATTGTGTTTAGAATACAGCTATAATTGAAACATATTTACAACCTGAAATGTCATTTTGTACACTTTGTTCGAACTTGATAACGGTCTTAAGAAAAAGTGGGGTTTTCAGGTTCATATAACCCTGACCCATTCTTCCCCGAATTTTTCTACGAATAAGATATCTGCAGAATAAAATGGAAAAAAAAATTTAAAATGCTGACAATCTTTTTATCTTAACACGCTTTTTTCACTTTTTTTAGTACAGGGATCGGACTGAAAAATAACTGCTTTAATTGGATATTTGTTGTGACTGGTAATATGCGTTTCTAAGAGGGACAAAAGAAGGAAATACAGACAGTAAACACGGTCACTTAGTATGGAGGCTAGCCAGCACCTCCCCAAAGTGTTTACATTGATTCTCTCTGAAACAGTTCAAACTACATCTCGGACTGAGACAGAGTACTGGCATTAGCTGATGTCGCAAGACACACCTGTAGGCTGGTGATGTCTGGTGATATCCAGCAGCAACCAAAAATAATAAAAGTAGTACTAAAATAAGAAAATAAATACAGCCTAGGGGAAAAAAGGAATACATAAATGTAATAAACTGAAGCGGCTGTATCAAGGAGGCTGCAATATCTCCACACTGCTTTTGATACAGCCGTTCGCCTCTTATTTATAAAAGCAAAGCAGTAGCAAAGGGAAAGAGAACAGCAATACAGGAAATCAGTTGCTATTGGCAACCATTACCACGATGCACCAACTCAGAGAACAACGCAGCAGCAAAGGACAAACAAATTCAGAAGTTTACAACTGCAAACACATAAAAAGCAAAGTAAAACCATGGAAATATAATATAAATAATAGAGTAATTCGTGGCTGTATGGAAGAGATTTTAATATTCCAGAATGCTGAAAAAATCTACTGGATAACTGCTTTCATATTAAAGTCTCTTTTCATACAGCCATTCGATTTTATTATTGGTAAAGGTAAAAGAAACAATAAAGGGATGGACATCAGGGATTATCATTAGCAACACTTGATGAAACATAAAAAACAAGTAAATAATTTTAAAGAGAGAGAACATCGTGAGTACTCACCAATTTGTAAGCAAAGTGAAAGGCTTCTGTAGTGAGATGTACACAAGTTGTTCCAATCACAAAACACAGCGTACTGAAAAACGAAGCTACAAAATAACTTTCCTTACCTTTCCAGCAGCTGTGTTTGCACACTAACAACAATTGGGGGAAGGCCAAGGAGCAGTTACATCCCACAAAATGGGTGGGTTTGACCAAGAAGCAGAGGCCGGTCGCCATGGTGATATCACTTGGGAGGGAAATGTTAAAAAAATATACCTCCACTGCCTGGCCGCATTGATGACATCAGTAATTGGGGACTCCAGCAGGCTTAAGTAAAACGAGAGAATGCTTTCTTTAAAAGTGTAAACATTCCTGCACAGCTAAGGTAGGGTTGGATTACAGAACCTGTGGGAGGAATTATATTTTCTAAACGCTGCTTTCTTATTTGTTTATGCAGGAAGCTGTAAATAGGGACGAAAATGGCAGAGAAGTTGAGGAAAGTATTTTACAAACCCGTTGTACTCCTTTAATATTATTTTGGAGTATTATTTTATTATTAAACAGACTGGAGTGTTATTAATAATATTTGATTAACTTTATTTTGTTTATTTATTTTATTATTATTAACATTTTCACATGCCTCCAGATTTCTAAGTAATTCTGGGGTACTCAAAATTATCATTTACCTCTTTCTACAGGACTAAGCTTTTTTGTTTGTATTGCTGAATTCTTGCCACCCAACTGATGTGTATAACTAAAGGCAAGACTGTGCATTTCTACATCTATCAACTTACAAAAATATGAGAGCTAACAAAAGTGATTGTAAGGAAGTTTTGCAACTCAAGGGCCTTTACAGTGCCTGAAAATTGCAAAGGTTTTACTAAGACTTTAAAGCATTCCTCCCAAGAAGTGCAAGTGGAATGCCATAAAACTTCCCCGTCTTTCCTTTAAGTGCATAGTGTTATCTGATGTGTTCAAAACCTTATTACACTGTAGGAAGTGGGGGATGAGAAAAACCTTCTGCTTGCAGCAAAATACAAGCTAGTTTTTCTTCTCTTGCAAACTTTACAACCATGAGCTTAGATCTTAGGTTGAATTAGCAGCTAAAGTGAAACTTTTGCCCATTTTACAAATAATCCTGCTTTCTCAAACAGGAAAATGCTTTAAATATGTTTTCTGTTCCACGGAGTGGAAAAAAATGTTTGCACTTTATTCATCTGCTTACGCTGTTTGTGTTTCTTCCTACTTTATTATTTATTTTGCTCTTGCTGCCTGTTTTTAAAAGTACTTAATATCATTTATTCTGCTGCATTTATTACTGCTTGTTAGTAGCCTATTAAATTGTAGCTAGTATTCTAAGACTTTGGATTACGCACTTGGGCTTTAGACCAGTTGTTTCACATTAGGAAGGTTTGTGGTCTGCACTGTTATGGCAGGACAGGAAGCTTACATCCTTTTGAGTTGGGAGTTGCTGATTGAAAGCCTAGTGTCTGTCTAAAGTGCATTAGTTCTGGTTTAAGCTTGCTTTCATTGCTTTTATAGAAGGCTAAGTGAATGCAGTTCATGTTACTGTTAGTTCATACTGAATAACATAGCTCTAGAATTATTGTCCTAAAACAGCCATACTTTGCTTTGTGCATTATATCCTGTGTGTATTCACTGAAGTATACAGACGTTATCACTGGACTTAGAGGCTGTATGTTACTGCTCTTAGTCTGTGGTTTTGCAGAGCTGAGACTGTATGCACTATAATCAATTTTAATTGTAATGTATGCAATATAATTAATTTTACTCTCCAGCTCTATTCCTTGCATGCTCTCCACTTCACATTCTTATAACCTTTGCACTAATTCTGCCTTATTTACCTTTATTTTTCAATTTGCATAGGTTTCTTTCCTGAGTGACCCCCCCCCACCTGGGATTCACTGCATAAAGCAATTTCTGCCTTCACCACTGAAGCTGGCTATCTTAACTAAGTAAAACATCTGGGAAGCAAGAACCTGACTCCCTCCAGCTTTTCAGTTGTAATAGGTGAACTGCAATTTAGTTTTTGTAAACTGTTGAGGCTTAATGGTATATGCACAACAACAGTGAAGGGATCTAGCCAATTGCAACTAGATTGGGCTATACTACTTTGAATCCGCCTAAAACTCAGTGTTCCAGTCCCAAGCATTTACTTGTTGATTTGGTAAAGTAATTTTGCTCCCTCCTTATTCACTACACTTGCTAGTTTACCCCTAGGATACAATTAAACTTAGCCTGAAAATTGGTGTAAAATTAAAAAAGAATTAAACAAATTAAAGTACAGCCAACAACACTGCTTACATACAGTCATACAAACCAAACCAAAAGCCCAAGGTAACTCTGAGTCAGTGTTAGCCCCTCTCCGCTCACCTTCGCTGTGCTCAGCTCGCTCCTCTCCTCTCCCTGCCCTCAAATCCCACCCGCCCCCACTAGTGCTAAATTTAAACCAGACTTTGCCACTCCCTTACCACTCCCCTCCTGCTAAGTACCAATCAGCACCTCACACATCATTGAGCAACCCTTCCCCCTTAACCCATTTTCTTCTCTCTCATTCTTCCACACCCTGTTAGCACAGTCGGTCATCGAATTTGGCTCGCCTCCTATCAAAATGCAAACAAGCAAGAAACACTAATTACCCAAATGCCTATACTGTTTCTATTTTACCATCTCACTGCCTATGAACAAACACTTGACCATGGTATTCACTGCCCAAATGGTCAAACAGACACCCGTGACTTCACACATAACACCAAACATTTTACCTTCCCCTGGCACACCGAATATACCACCCTCTATAAAATACCACCCCTGTACAGCCACAAAACATAATCCTAAAGACAAAGACTATATAAAGCTTATAAACAAACTCCTAAAGCTAAAGAATATCCTGTCACTATAACCTTGTAACACATGGAGACATTCATCCCAACCCTGGGCCACCCACACCCAGTAACCTCCACTCCCCTAGCACAACCCCCACAGTCAAGCTACCCATGAATACTCCCACTAGTTCCCTCCTAGCATTTCACCTAAATATTAGAAGTGTTAACAATAAGATTCCCAACCTACACACCCTCCTAGCAACCCACTCCCCAGACATTGTGTCTTACGGAAACCTGGCTAAACCCAGTGCTACTGACCATGAGATAATATCTCCAGGATACAGTATTCACCAGTTAGACTGTGCTACAAGGAAAGGAGGTGGGATAGCAGTCCTTTACAAAAATACTCTAACCGTTAATAGAGATACCATTCAACCTCCCCAATTCAATAACGCGGAACTCCTCATAACCAATCTACAAATTAACCAAAACAAACACTTGAACATCGTCTGTGCATACATTCCACCAGGCAACAACCTAAATACCCTAGGAGATCTCCTTTACTGGTTATCCACTACCTATCCCCAAGAAACCATAATTCTTGGTGATTTTAACACCGACTGGTACCCTTGCTTCTCCGACCCCCCCCCCCCCTCACTCATATAAACTTATCTGGGTTTAAACAGACCATAACCTCTCCCACTAGGATAAACAAACCAACCAACAAGGAAAGTATTCTAGATTGGATCCTAGTTAATAACCAACCCCAACTGTACACAGCTGGTACTCTCCCTGATGACCTCAGCGACCATTGTCTAACCTATATCATAAAACATAAGGCAGGAAACCATCACCAGCCCAAATATAAAACATTTAGAAACAGGAAAAACTTTGATGCTGCTATATTCCAAAATGAATTAAAAGCAGTTGATTGGTCAAAACTAAAAAATCTAACATTAGAGGAGGCCATAGATCACTTTAACACTAAATTCCTAAGTATCTTTGATTCCCATGCTCCAGCACGTACAATAAAAACTAGATCAAATACAACACCATGGCTCACAAAAGTTACCAAAGCAAAAATCAAAACTAGAAACAGAGCCTGGGCCAGCTGGAGAACAACCAAAGCCCCACTCGATCATCTAAAATATCGTCAACTCAGGGATGATACAAAAAAAAATCTATTTTACTGGACAATACAAGCTCCCACCAAAATCTCCTACAAAAACGCCACAACAACCCTTAAAAGTTCTGGGCAGGCTTAAATCAATTACTTTGTCCAGGTCACTCCAACCCAACCCCGGCTAACTACACCCATAGTTCCCCAGAGACAACAGCTAGCGCCTTTAATAACTTTTTCACTGAAACAATCCCATCCCTAGCAAATTAACTAACCCCTTCTAACTTAAACCACATGCCTAATCTACCTAATAATTACCCGGAATTTGGCTTCCAACCAATATCCACTAGTTTTATCAAAACACTTTTAAAAAATCTAAAACCTACCACCCTCACTGCTGACCTCCTCCGCGCAGAGTACCTGCAAATAGCTGCAGATGCCATTGCATATCCTATATCTATCCTCATCAACAGAAACTTATCTGAAAATGCTATCCCCTCCCTCTGGAAAATATCTCATGTCATCCCACTCCATAAAGGTGGTAGCTCCTCAGACATATCCAACTACAGACCCATTGCCATTCTTTCCCCACTAGCCAAAATAATGGAGAAATGTGTAGACAAGCAACTAATACAATACCTTTCACAGAATAACTTACTATCCGACTCCCAGCATGATTTCCGGCCATACCACAGCACCACCTCAGCCTTCCTTTCCTTTACTACTGCCGTAAACCAAAACAGGAATGACAATAGGCTAACCTCTGCCCTCTTTCTTGACCTGTCAAAAGCCTTTGACATGGTCATCCATGAACTTCTCATTCTTTCACTAAAATCTATTTCCCTCAACAAACCTGCTATCCAGTGGTTCCAGTCCTACCTGACTGGTAGCAGGCAGTACTGTGGCAGGACAAACTCTCCAGCCAGTTACTTCTCACACTTGGTGTCCACTACGTTTCTCTGTTTTTATCAACAACCTCCACACTGTTATCCCTAAAGCCACCTGCATCCAATACGCAGATGATTCCACTCATCTGCTCAGCCACCTCCCCATCCGACTTGCAAATTTTAACCCAAAATACATTTAACACTATCGAGAACTGGCTCACCAATCAATGCCTACTTCTGAACCCCAATAAAACGAAACTTCTACTCTTCTCTCCCACTAGTAGATCCACCACACTTTCATTCTCTGTCACATCTAACAATGGTACCACTATTTCCCCAGATAATCACACCAAACTGCTAGGGGTTATCATAGACAATAATCTCAAATTTGACGTACAGGTCAACAAAGCCATACAGACCATCAATAAGAAGCTTGGATCACTGTATAGAAACAAGACATTTTTAACCCCACTGGCTAGGACTGCAATCGCCCGATCACACCTACTCTCTACTCTCTTATATGTGTCGGCTGTACTCTCAAACCTCAACAAATCCGAACTAGGCAAGCTGTCCCATAGCTACAATCATATTGCCAGATTCGCCACTGGCTCCACTTATAGAACCCACCACTGCCAGAACCTTAAACAACTAGAGTGGCTAGAACTGCCCAGCTTAATTCAATTCAATCAACTCTTAATAGCGCACAAAATTTTGTACCACCCTGAGGATACCCCCCCCCACTTAAAAATATTATTAAGCCATATAGCAATCTAAGATCCCTACGGTCAGCCGATAAACTACTGGTCCAAACCCACAAAGCTAATAACTCTGCTGGTGAATCCCTGTTTGCCAACTTCATTGGCAAAACCTGGAATTCGTTGCCAAACTATATAACCCTACAATCCTCCAAAAGTCTCTTAAAAAAAAACCTCAAACGGTATCTCAAAGTGAATTGGCTATGCCCATGTACCAACCCTGATTAAGTTATAAACTAAAAGCATATTATGCAATTATCATAACTTGTAACTACATCACCAAGCTGTGCTTCCAATCTGATCTCTTACTTTTAATTCTCTGTCCAATGGCAATTGAGTCCCTACTAGGGAATCACTACTAACCCATTGTATATAATCACCAGACCAGAAGTGTATCCCTCACTGGTAAGATCAGACCATAAACTAATCTCACTGGATATTCACATCCCGACCCCACCCCTTGCCCAGAAAACCACAGTGAAAAACTTCTCTAAAGCAAATTTCACACTCCTCAAAACCGAGGTGGAATCCTTCAAAGCTCCCGGGCCTGTGGAAAATACGGCCCAGACCGCAGAATCCTTTATAAACACATTCTATGAACACCTTCAGGAATGCATGGATCATGCGATCCCAAATAAAACCAAGACCCAATCCTCCAAAGGCAGACGTCCTGTCTGGTGGACCCCAGCCATAAACAAAAACTATACATTAGAAGGAGGAAGCTACTAAATGATAGAGCAAAATCCCAAAAAGGGAAGGCATCACTGATCACTATTAGCAAAAAACTACGGGCACTCATAAAATTGTCTAAGGCCAGCTTCGAGAGAAAAATTGCACAGGACATTAAGGATAATCAAAAGGCTTTCTTTAGTTATGTTAGGAACCTGGGTGGTAATTCCCAGATATGCTCAGAATTAGTTCAAAATGACAAAAAATACACTGAACCCACGGACATTGCCAATATCCTAGCTGACAGGTTCAGCGCAAACTTCTCCCCCCCCTCCCCACCAAAAGGGCAAATATCTATCCCAGCAGAGTGCTGCGCCCCCCTGACATCTCAGATGCTCAGGTAAGTGCCGCCCTCTCCAAAGCAAAAAGCACAGCATCAATGGGACCAGACAGTGTCCCGGGCTGCGTCCTACATGAACTCCAAGAAGAGCTAAACCCAAACATAAAACTACTGTTCAATCTCAGCCTTACTACAGGATATGTGCCCAAAGAGTGGCGTACAGCAACAGTGGTCCCTCTCCATAAAGGTGGTGCCTCAATGGATCCTAGAAACTATCGCCCCATAAGCCTGACTAGCTTGGTCTGCAAAGCTATGGAAAGGATCATCATGGACCTCATAAATAAAGATATTGGGGACCTGCAGACACTGGATCCTACCCAGTTCGGCTTTAAGGGCAGAATCCTGCCTCTTAAACCTGGTTGATTTCTTTGAAACAGTCACCAAGGCCATTGACTAGGGGAAGGTGGTCCGCACAGCTTACCTGGACCTCGCAAAAGCCTTGGATACAATACCCCACTCGGGCATTATAGATAAGCTCACCAGCTTAAATATAAACCCCTATGTCAGTAGATGGATTGCAAACTGGCTCAAGGACAAAACCCACGTGGTTAGAATTGCTGGAGCCATGTCTGACTCCAAACCAGTTACAAGTGGTGTCCCACAAGGCTCATGTAGCACAAAACAGGATACTCTGGAAATATGAAAGGAAGCTGCTCGTGCGAGTAGTTGAATTTTATTCCACTTTGAACATAAAATAACACTGACAACAGGTTAAGCGCTTTCAACTGAAGTAATCAAGTCTTCATCAGAACAAAGTGTGAATGAATACACTGTGTATATATAGTAACTGTTACTCTCCAATTTTGAAAATTGCGCCAAAACATTTAAAGGAACAAGGTTGAATTACTACACATTTATGTAAAAATACTAACTAAATATATATATATATATATATATATATATATATATATATATATATATATATATACACACACACACACATGAAACACTATACCTTCCTAATAACACTGTTAACATAAACTTGATAAATATTATTTGATGTGTGATAAAATTGTGCAATAAAATCAGTGTGAAAAACAAATATATGACATTACCATATATTGAATATTAAGATGTCAATAAATAAAATTGAATAAAATTAAATAAAATTAAAAGAGATGGAATAGAATGAAGGACACACTTGATGAGAATCTAGTTGTTCTAATGTTTTACATTGGGTCTGCTAGTTATTAATATACATAACTAAGATGTTTACTGAAAATGAAAAAATATAGGATAAATACATAATACTATAATATAAAGTTGGAAATTGTTAGCAACAAACCGTATTAATTAATTACATTAAAAATACATAATTTATATTACATTATAAATTAATTGAATATTGTATGAAATACTTTAATATAAATACTTTAATATAAATACCTAAATGTATAAATATATAAATTAAAATATATTTTTTCTGTGTGGAGCTTTTCTCCCCGGGCCTCTACTGAAAATGGAAATATATCCAGCTAGACTAGCCCGGTCAACAAATGTAAAATAAATAAATAAATAAATAAATATATGAATATAATGTAATGTAATACTAAAATCTATTGTATAAAAATAGTGTACTTAAATAAATTGACATAATAAACACCCCTCATCCCACTTCAAGGAAGGGTTTGATACTTATATACTCGTTAAGGCCTGGATATCTAGTGGCATCTGTTCTAATTTGCCATATACTTTCCTTAAGTGCAAGTTGTGCTTTCCAGTTCCCTGTGTATATAGTATCCTTAATTTGATCTATAATACTAAATAAAAAAATGTCGTTCTCCTTTATCTAAAATATGTCTATATAAGGCATTATTTTTGTCTTTCCTGCGTATTTTATAAAGGTGTTCGTAGATCCGCTTCTTTAACATCCTTTCTGTCTTGCCTATATAGAATGCGGTACAAACCTTACATTTCGCTATATATATACTATTTGTTTGCTATTACAATTTCCACCTAAACTTCTGATATCAGTATGATTGATATCATTTAATCTAAATTTATCCGTGATATTGATGTAAGGACATTGGTTACAACTTCCACATTTACCAGTTGTCTTGTGACTTCTCTTTAACTTATTTTGACTATCTGTGTGTTCTAACATCCTTTTTAAATTAGGTGCCACCTTGTATACATTAACTGTTTTTTCACCTAAGATACTGCCTAGATTATTTGTGGTAATAATGTCCCAATGTCTAAATAATATTTCTTTAATGTAATGTACAAAAGGGGAGTATGTTAAAACACCGACTCTGTTAAAATGGTTAGTCTCTTCTCTGGTAGTTATTCTTACGGGCTCATTGGCTCCTAGCAAGGGTTTATATCTATGTCCCCATTCTGAAATAACAAATTGTGTAATATTCTTAAGTAACTTTTCTGGATAGCCTCTGGTTCTGAACATACTATATAACATAGTGATGTCTTGCTCCATCACTTCCTTAGTTGATGACATTCTTGCAATCCGTATACATTGTCCTTTGACTACATTTTTAAACATAAAAGGTGGATGATTACTATCATATTGTATGTAGTCATTTGAAAAAGTAGGTTTTCTATAAATTTGTGATGTAAATCCTGTCTCTGTATTTCTTATAAACGTATCAAGATATGATATTCCTTTCTTGTTATAACTATAAGTGAATTTTAAAAAATCCGTAGTATTGTTAAGAAATGTAATAAATTCTTCTATAATATCCTCAGAGACCTTCCATATAACAAACAAATCATCCAAATATCTAGCATATAATACTATATGGTTGTAATATGTACTCTTGAATAAAAATGTGTTTTCCCATTCTAACATAACCATATTTGCAAAAATCGGTGCGCATGAGGCACCCATTGCCACACCGATTTTCTGCCTAAAAAACTCCCCTTGAAAAGTAATATAGTTGTAGTCAAGAACAAGAGACATCATTTCTGTAATAGCACATATTCTATCCCAACTATACCCTGAATATTTTTTAAGACTGTTGGAAAAAAATTTGAGTCCTGTCTCTTTAGGTATACAGGTGTAGAGATCTACTACATCTATAGTAATGAAAAAATAATTTTGATTCCATTTATCTATAGTAAGATTGTTCAAAAAACTCCATGAATCTTTCATAATGTGAGGTACAGCTTTATATATGTGTTTTGTCCAAGTGTCTAAGTACACCGATATTGTATGTTTTGGACTTGGAACCAGAAACTATTGGTAAGCCTGACTAGCTTGGTCTGCAAAGCTATGGAAAGGATCATCATGGACCTCATAAATAAAGATATTGGGGACCTGCAGACACTGGATCCTACCCAGTTCGGCTTTAAGGGCAGATCCTGCCTCTTAAACCTGGTTGATTTCTTTGAAACAGTCACCAAGGCCATTGACTAGGGGAAGGTGGTCCACACAGCTTACCTGGACCTCGCAAAAGCCTTCGATACAATACCCCACTCAGGCATTATAGATAAGCTCACCAGCTTAAATATAAACCCCTATGTCAGTAGATGGATTGCAAACTGGCTCAAGGACAAGAACCCACATGGTTAGAATTGCTGGAGCCATGTCGGACTCCAAACCAGTTACAAGTGGTGTGCCACAAGGCTCAGTCCTAGGACCTCTCTTGTTCGGTATATATTTCTCGGAGGTACAGGCCAACACGGAAGGACTGTGGCTGACCAAGTTCGCAGATGACTGCAAACTGGGCGCCATAATTGACTCTCCAGCCGACACAAGCATCCTCGAAAAGGGCCTCATAGAAACAGACAACTGGTGCCAGAGCCATGGCCTCAAGCTAAATGCCAAAAAGTGTATAGTCATCCCCTTTGGCAAAAACAAAGTTCCCACAAATTACCACATAGGTGGTAATCCATTAAGTACAGAAGAAGTAATTAGGGATCTGGGGACCCAAGTTGATGGCAATCTCTCATTTGACAACCACATGGCCAAAGTGGTTAGAAAAACATTTTATATAGCCCACCTAATCATGAAGGATTCACATCTAGATCAGGGGAGGTCATCGTGCCTCTTTACTCATCCCTCATCAGGCCCATAATTGAGTACAGTGCCCCTTTTGGGATGTACCTTACCAGACACCTGCAGCAACTGGAAAGACCCCAAAAGTACCTCACCAAGAGGATCAAAGGGCTCAAACAGATGCCATATGCTGCCCGGTTAAAGAAACTCCAGCTCTACTCAGTGGCATACCGCCTGTTCAGAGGCGATCTGTGCCTGACGTGTAAAGCCATGTCCAACCCGGAATTAATGGACATGCTGCACCTCAGAAAATCCAAATCCCATCGAGCTCTGGCTCGAGACTTGAACCTCAGCACTAAAATAAATAGGACATGCTGGAGGGACAGATTCATAACCCAGAGGCTCCCTTAACTCTGGAATAAAATCCCAGTCCAGGTTAGGCAGAGTCCCTCATTGACTCTCTTCAAGAGGAATCTTGATGAGTGGATGGGAGATCGTAGGTTTACCCCGGGTATCACTTCTGTGTCACTGTAAGACAGAAGCGCACAGTATACTAACCTCGAAAAAGGGCATAGCAAAATAAATTTAAAATGGGTGGCGAAAGCCAAACACATTCTGGCTTGGCTTATAAATGCCCTAGGGCAGATAGCCTAGTATGAACCTATGAACTTTGTTTTTATAATTGTTTGCTAACTTCTGTGGAATCTATGTAAGTTTGTCTTTGTGGAGCTTTTCTCCCCGGGCCTCCGCTGAAAATGGACATGTATCCAGTCGGACTATCCCGGTAAACAAATGTAAAATAAATAAAGCACTTGGGCTTTGGGCCAGATTTTTTACATTAAGAAGGTGTGGTCTGCACTCTTGTGGGAGGCTGGATTCTGCCTTTCTGAGCTGGGAATTTCTGGTCACAGGCTTATTGTGCCTGCTTATTTGAACTGTTTATTTCTGAAAATGGTGCGCCTTGTTGCTGCAGCATAGACCAGATTCAGGCGTGCTGAATCTAGTTTTGTTTGTGTAACTTAACCCAGGCCATCTTTTTTTGGAGAAGGTTACTCTGCACCCTAGCAGCAGGATTGTGCAGAACTTGTCTGATTGAAGACTGCAGGAGCAGGGCTCAGTTTTGAGCTTTTTGTGGTTAATTGGGTAACTTGTTTAAATCAGTTGTTCGTTTTCTATTGTTTTATATATATATATATATATATATATATATATATATATATATATATATATATATATATATATATATATATATATATAAATTGCATTCTATTAATCTGCTTTTACTGTATTTGTGTTTCTTCCTACTTTATTACTAGTGGCATTGACTACAACTCTGATCTGAGATGTATAACAATAAGTATCCTTTTCTGTGCATTTAGAGAGTTTTTTTTATTGTATCTGCTTTATTTTCAGGAAAAATATATATATATATATATATATATATGTGTATATATATATATATATATATATATATATATATGTATATATATATACATACATACTTGTTTCCCGCCTTTCAAAGCTAGTATAGTCCAGTTTTAAGGTTAAGTGCTGAATTCAGGGCTGTGTTACAGTTCTCTGTGTTTGCCCATATCTTACCTGGATAGAAGGAAGATGTCCTTCAAGGATGCATCTGCAGTCCTAACATATGGGGTTGTCCTGCCTCAGGCAGCCCCTCGGTCGGCCGGATTCCAAAGTCTGGGTCTGGCCTCGGCTGATGTCGCACTTCACCCGACGTCATAGCTGCTGTGTATTGGGTATAAAGGCATCAGCCGACGCCATTTTCCTCAGTCTTTCTTGCCGCGTGGTGCCCGAAGCAGAAGCAGTTCGCAAGTGCCGGTCGGTCAGATCCAGAGATTTCTACTACCGAAGACTTCTAAAAAGCTAAGTACCCCGTTGGGGACTCTTTCTTGCCTCAGCCGATGTCAGACAAAGTAAATAATTGTTTAACTTGTGGGAAACAAATACCTCATAAGGATTTCCCTCTTACTGCCTTCCTTGTTTAGGCCCCAGACCACGCGTATCAGCTTGTCTAGCCTGTGCTTCCTTCAACCGGACGCTTAGGCGTCGGTCGGAGTTCTACAGAGGTTTTTTGGTCCCTTTCGCATACAAAATGCCGTCTGAGACCCCGACTACACAATTAGCTAAAAGCGTGGAGAAGGACCGACACTTGCGGTCCAGCGGTTTTCGCTGAAACCAGTTGAGGCCAACGCGAGTGTCTCGGTTTTGGCTGAAACCGAGTCCTCGGTTCTGCCTTGCCGGCATGCCTCCGATGGCGAGGCCTCACAGGCATGGCTGAATCTGCTACTGAAATTACCCTGCTGAAGCAGGCACCGGATTTATCAGATACTATTCCTTTAGACATGTCTACCCTGCGTGGAGCTGCTAGACCCCCTGCATCTATGTCTATCAAGGCTTTTCCAGGCTAAAGCAGCTAAATCTTCTAAGGCCTTACCTGCTAAAACTCCCTCACACAGGCCTACCTCTAGTTCCCAAATGCTCAGCCTGGCTGAGGATCTCATTTCTTTGATCAGGGGATCCCAACCTCACCCAGACAGGGCCTCTCAACCCCTCCAGATAAGGGCCTAGAACTGAACCCCAGACCTGTTTCTACAGACTATTCCTCGGATGACTCAGTTATTTCAGACCCTCAGGAAGGCCCATATTCTCCTTATGGGGATTCTGATGCAGAAGACTCCATTCCTTCTGCTTCTCCTCCTGAAGAATTTTCTTT